>NC_136488.1:39100244-39440244 GCF_053919585.1 Euprymna scolopes
TTTGTTCTGATTTTTTTCACATGGAGGATTGATAATACGGATTAATTAGTTCATTCGGGCTACTGTTCTAATCTTGAGTGCTATTAGCACAACTTTTCGGTCGACGTAACCTCCGAACTTCTTCAGGTGTATCTTGTCGAACCTGGGACGTCCATTTCTGTTGAACTCCATTTGTAATTCTGTGCAGATTCCCAAGTTCGACAGAAAGATTCCTGTGTTCGACAAGGTACACCTGGAGAAGATTGGAGGTTACATCGACCGAAACCTTGTGTCAATAACACTCAAGACGAGAGCAGTAGTCCGAATAATACAAATAATACGTTCCGTATTTTTTTGGGTCAATGTTTTCTTCCCAACCAACTGACTTATCTTAACTGTTTTCAATCTACTAACCCAAGAACTCTCATTCATTCTTTAAATGTGATTATACCAATGTAGTCTCAGGTGTTTCATTGCCGTGTTACCAATTGTGACAATGACAATGAAGTTGCAAAAACGATCATTGAAGCGTAAGTAAATATATGCATAGGCACACACACAGTTGCGTAAATAAATAACAAACACGCACACACACATACAAAAAAACGAGTAAACATAATATATTTTTTTAGACATGTCCATTCAATCTGCGCATTTAACAATGTATATCCCATTTCAACATTAACAAATTAAGTTCCAGGGTATCTAAACAGTTATTATTGAGTTGAGACTTTGTGTTAGAATACATAGATTGAAAAGAAATTTATTTATTTTCTTTAGAAAGCAAAATTCTTGGGTGCATGTAATATATTTAAGAAATCAAGAAGTTATACATTCAAGATAAAAATCACACATTATCGTTAGAAGCAAAAGTAGTTCACACAAATAGCTACATTGCACTTTTGTCAATAAGTTAGTGGCTTACTATTGCAAGACTCGTTCGTATAAGTTCGTATATTATCCAACAAATAGATTTTAATAAATTTCTCAAGAGGTTTTAAGAAGGCTTCAACAACTCAGGGGAGAAGCTGATGAATATAGATAAATTTTTATCCTTTCTTCGTAGTAATTATGCAGTAATATTATATATTATCTTATAGATTTTAAAAAGGAATTATTTGATATCCTATTTATAGGAGAGTGAGACCTAATGGGTTGACAGACTGGCAAAGCCTTTGATGAAGTTGTGTGAACCTTAGCATTATCATAATCAGTTTAATGTCGGTTTTTACATGCTGGCATGTGTTGGACGACTTTTAGAAATTGACTTTGTAACTAACCTATATCTGACCAGTTCTTTATTTATTCTTTTTAAATCCATCCTTATTACTTCCATATTTTCCTTTGCCAATGTTTTCATTCCATGTTAACTGACTGTTATCTGAGCTGTTCTACATATCTTAACTCAAGAACTCTCATCCATAACATGACCACATTCTTTCAACCGTTGTAAGACATTCACAGTATGAACTCGTCTTGTGACAACAGCAAAAAGAAACTTTCCTTCCTTCATACATAGACGTAGTATCAGGTGGAATTTTTATGAAGAAACTTTTTTTAAAGAGCTTCTTGTCTGTGAGACATGTTATAATGGGAGTGTTTCCTTGGAGGCTATAACAGTGGTTTTCAAATCCAATGTCAACAAATATTCATCATAAACCATCTCGGTAGACAATCAAACTTTGTTCATTCATCATCATATCTGATTCAACGTCTGTCTTACATGCTGGCATGTGTGAGACGATATTTTTTTGGAAATTGACTTTTAAACTAACCTATCTCTGACCAGGTCTTTATTTATCCCTCTTTTTCTTAAATCCATCCTTATCACTTCCTCCCATGTTTTCATTGGTATTATCCTATGAACTGACTGCTACCTCAACTGTTCTACATCTACTAACCCAAGAACTCTCATCCATTCTTTCAATATTACCACCACAGCAATGTCTCCTGATCTGCACATATCTCCCTAATTAATCATTTTCGATTCACTCATATCTCTCATAATATTTATCTTTCAACCAATAACCCATCCATGACATTACCACTTATCTTATATATATATATATATATATATATAAATTAATTATTTTTAATTTTATTAACCTAAAAATAAAATATTTTTTTAAAATTCTCTGAACTTTTTTTTGTAGAGTTTGGATTGGAATTTCTTTCTGAATTCATTTCAGAGGATTGAAATTGTTTTACATGATATTTGCTTTTTCGCTTCCCCTTACAACATGAAATGGTTTTGCCATGCTAACGTTTGTGCGACGAGACGAATATATATTTACTTATGTGCAAATTGGTATTTATTATAGAGTAAAAGATGGAAGTATAACCAAGCAACTCTGCTGCAATAAAACAAGGAAACCGCTTGAACAAGCAGAAGAGTTGTGCATGGTGGTTGTGGTACAAGCAAATAAAAATATAACAATGCACAACTAGAGGGGGTGTAGTGTCGCTACATGAAGTTTCGTAGACAACATGTTGGAAGAGTATAGTTGTTTGAGGACGTATGTTTGCCCAAAACTTATTTAATTACTTCGATTTTATACCTGGCAGAAAACTCGATCATTCGAGACTGCGCATATCATTAATTTTAAACCTTTATGATTCTCACTCATCAAACGATAAAGAAGTAGCATTATCTATATAAATTATGTTATTAAACGATAACAAAGTTTTGTCTTCTCTTGGATGAAACACTAAAGTTTGCTCAGCACTGCATTAAATGGGAAAGGACAGTTATAGTTCTTTTTTTTAAGCTTATATATTTAAACCTTTGTCTACAACTCCTCCTTATATTAAAAGCAAAGAGCCAGAAAAATCTTTATCATGTACATACCTGTCACAGAACAAAATGTCATATACCAAAAATCATCTAAGTTGATCAAATAGTTTGTTTTGTTTTTGTTTTTTTAAGTAAGAAAATTAAAATTTATGAGGAAGTGAAGACTTAATGTCTCACTTTTATATTTATATACAGAAGTGTTCATCGTCTTTTAAGCATAACTTATTTTGTCATTTAGTCTTCACATTCCATGTGTAACGTAATACACTTTTACACACGCGTTAACATGTAGCCACCTGGGATCCAACATGTAGCAGAGTATGTCGTAAGGAACATAGGACATTTAACAACATTTATTTCTAGGTATTTTCCAGAATAAAACGTAATAGTGCTCCTTTTCTCTAACCTCTATCCTCTTAAACGTTATCGACATCTCTAACGTGATCATCCTCTCTAACGTTCTTTCTCATTTTTATAATCTTTTTCTTTTTCATTACTGCGACGTCATTTCACATACGGCTTGGTATTTGTATATAGCTCCATATGTGCATTCACTCTGATACACATGAACGCTGTTTCTGACAAAGGAGGAAGAATTACTGTTTTCTGGATCAAAATATATCCATATAACACTTATCATTGGCTAGTTTTTGTTTTATTTTTTTAACTTTAGGTATTTTTAGCTCTCTAAGTGGCTTCATGGCTTGTCTAAGGCGATTTCCATAAAAAAGTGAAATACGGCATTTGCTTGTTGGAGGAGAAATTTTTTGTGCAGTATTATGTTGACCATATAAAAGAAAATAAACATATCTTGAATAGTAATTTTTCTTGGATTCTTGAGATTTTATTTAACCGGATGGATTCTTTGAATATGATGATCTTAAGTTTAAACTTACAGAAGCCAGGTCTGAATATTCTGTCAAAGGAAAGGTGTTCACTTTGATAGTTATGTTTGGAGTATCACATCAAGGTCACCAAATATAAGTATCACATCAAGGTCACCAAATATAATGACCTATATCCTTCAAAAATATGAGAGGAATAAATACTTTACACAAAGTCACGACAAAAGAAATATTGAGAAATAAACAAATGAAATTGGTTTCTTGTTTTCTTTCATTCAAACAAATTATCTTTAGAAAATTAATAAAAATTCGGACATTCAAAGAATTTCAATTCTTGCATGGGGAACAACAATAAAAATAACTTTAAAAAAATTAAACATCTTTTGACAAATCAAAAAACAAAAAGATTCAATCAATAAAATGAAGCATTTTCAAAGTTCTTTTGTTGAGATTTTATTATAGGAATTAATTAGAAAATTTTAATTAATTCTTCATTTTCTAGTGATGTTTATTTGTTGCCCCAGCTTTACCTTTGTCCATTACTCTTTTGATTTTGCCCAATTAACCCCGTTTGGTTTAACGGCATCAGAATATCAATGTGGGGAAAATATTTGTTAAAAATTTTCCCCATAAAACAAAAATTTCCTAAAGCCAATTTGGAATAATTGCAGATTATTTCAAGAAAAACAAAAAGAAGCATTAGAGAGCCAACATTAGCATTAGAAAAATAGTTAAAAATTAAATCACAAAAATAAAATGCAGGGGAAATAACTGTGTATAATTGCATGTTGCTAAATGCTATTGAATTAAAATCAATTGTGAATATATTGCAAGATAAAAAAATAAAATAAAATAAAGTATATGCATATTAAACTATTTGTCTTAAAACTGAGCAAAAGTTATAGCCCGTTAACTTAGTATGAGCGCTTTATATTAAATTGATGGTTAAATATGATTAAATTTGTGCTCACGTTTGCATTAAATAATATTAATCTCTAAATCGAATAGATAACATAATACTAAGTTTGCTGCACCTTATAAAGGTTCGTACAAAATTTCAATCAGATTCTAAGTTTTTTTGTGATAAAACTTTTCAAATTCACTTGTGATATTAGGTTGTATAAAAATGTTAACTTCGGTCAAAATCGTATTTCCTTGTTTAATCGGATTTTTTGATTATCGATTTTTGATACTTATCAGACATATTCCAATACAAATCTTTTGTAAGAACACTCCCAAATTTAAAAAAAAATCAGTTCAGCCGTTTCCGAGTCCATAGGGAACGAACTCTCATACACAAAGTTCCTTTTATATGATAGATAGATTATATGTACGCACACTCATATTGTTTTATTTATAAATAAAATTGTTATTCATGGCAAGTGTTTCGTCGTGTACGTATTATAACTATTGAATTTCTTTTTTGTTTGTGAATTGATACAAACTTATATTTGAAACCCTTATTTATAAAGATAAAATGCTGATTGAATAATAAATAGTTGCCAGCCTGTTGATAAAATGAATCTGATGACTATGAGAATTCTCTGTTGAAAATGTTACAGAAATAAAATATACCAGATAAAGAAGTAGGTTTAAGGCTCCTAAAATTCGTACTTGAATTGTTCGCAAGGACCCATGGTGCAGTAGTTAGAATACTGGGAAAAATCAATTGTAAAAGTGATATTCTCCTGAAGGTTGAAGGTTCAATCCTCAGTGTGGGCGACCGAAATATGCATTTGCGAATTATTTAGGACCTCTATCCAGTCATGGCTGATGGAACAAAAGCAAGCTACCCCCGTGAAGTAAATATAGGGTTCTGCTCGAAATTCCGTCCAAATTCCCGAGTTCGACAGAAATATTCCTGAAGATCGACTGAAACGTTGTGAAAATCACACTTAAGATGAGAATAGTAATCCGATGAATAATAATACATAAAGTTTGAATTTCTCAGAAATAGGAAGAGGACCTTTTATGTGGACTATTATCCTCATCTAGTTGTTGTTGTTGTTTCGCCACGTTTCGACCAACTTATCCTCTGGCCTTCTTCAAGTGGTCTAGCGATCTAGGAATTCCGAGTCTTCTAACTGTATCCCCAGTAATTACTGCCTTCTGCTGTGGTTAACCGCCTGAAGAAGGCCAAAGGATAAGTTGTCCTAAAAGTGTTCAAACAACAATAACTATGAAGCTAAGGATAACAGTCTGCCAAAAAAAATAAAAAATAATACTGAAGGTATGAAGCCTCATCTCAAAAAATTCTAAAAAAAAAAAATAAAGGAAGAGGACTTGTTAGAATATTTATTTGCGAAACATTGTTTCAATATTTGAAAATTCAGTTGAAAATGTTCTAAATTTATTAAATATTAAACTATTACTTCATCAAGTGGCATTTCCCACAATTTCATGTAGAAATGTAACATAAACGTTTCTTTATAGCCCACTTGCCATAAGTATATTAAGTAGGCTACATGTGTGTCATAAAATTAACCATCTATTTTGAAATATCTCAAAACAGATGGGTTTTTTTAACACCCTGTATGTTCAGCCGTTTCCGAGTCTATAGGGAACTGTTTTGTTGTATTATAGATTTTTAGTGCAGCTAGAGTAGAATTGGGACTGAACCTTCAACCATCTAGTTGACAGTCGACATCTACGTGAGGAGTGCTTTTAAACGATATCTATAATGTCTATTTATATAAACATGTACCATCGCTTTCACCGCGCATAATTTGCTTAGCTCCAAAGAATTTTATATTATGCAACAACAGAGTTCAACTCGAAAAAAGAAGCCTATGAGTGGGAAAAGGGGAGAATCACACACACACACACACACATATATATAAAGGTTATGTAGTATGTCGAACACAAGAAAATATTTGTTAGTTATTCATCTGTCTGTCGATCTATCTATTTATCTATATCTGTTATCAATATATCTCTCGATCTAGTTATCTATCTATTTCTGTATTTATCCATCTCGATCTATCTAACTGGAGAGATAAACAAGAGATGAATACGAAGAATGTTGATAAATAAAACCTGTCAAAATATGACAAAGCTAGATCATAGACAAGTTTACCGGAAGATCTGATTAGGATCTTCATGTGAGTTACGTGGATCAGGTTAACTGGAGATCATAGGAGTTGGAATTTGGACGTTGAGCAGAGCGGACGGTTTAATAGGTCGTCCCCCCCTTCACTAGGAAGGGGGCTGACGTGTCTTAGAATGGACACCTAGAATTAACCACGCAAGCAAAGATATTCACTTTCCATTTTTCTGCGATCAACACCTGGAAAGTGAATAAAAACTAAATAAAACCGACCAGTGTTCTTTGAAGTGGATGAATATTCGTCCAAACAAGTTCCAGCCTCCCGTCCAAGAACAAGATGAATTCCAGGTGGACAAGATCAACGACGCATGAAACTAAGTTATGTCCAAAATACATGTATGACACACACACACACATACACACACACACACACGCATATAAACAATTAGACGATCATAGCATTGGAACATAAATAGACCGCAACAACATAACTTAGGATTCAGCTAGTTCAACCATAGACATTTAGTGACGCGTATACACATCAGGATGAACCCTTCGTCCCAAGTACACATATCGACATATGGTACTATAGTACACATTACACAACAGACCCCATCATACAACATACGCCTTTTTGGTGCCAAGAATAACAGTATAGCTACATCATTCCCTCGCTCTCTATCGGTGTCTAAACCTAAACGTGGATTCCATCAACAAAGTTTCTTTCCCAGAACTGCTCGTCTGTGGAACTGTTTTGCTTCACTAGTCTGCTTTCTAGCTGACAACAATATCGTCGTCTCCAAGTCCAACGTAAACAAATTCCTATTGAACCGCCCTCGTAAATAATCTAATTATATCAACTTTTCACCACAGATGCCTCTGTCTCAATGACTACAATACACACAAGTTGGAGGAATATATTTATTTTTCAACAGAATCACCTAAGACGTGTTGGTCCCCATCATTCCAAAATTCTCTTCACATTGTAGGTCAGTCCTACAATCTCAATCGCTAAAAAAAAATACAATTTACTGAAACCCAAACCGTTTCATCAGACATTCTTGTTCTTTGAAAAAGATTGATAAATTTAGTTTTCCAAATTTTTCTTGTTACTCGACATTTGTTATCTTTATAATTATATCCTTCCAATAATTTCTATTTAGACAAAAAAGAGAATATTAGTTTTAAAACGATTATCCTCTACTCTCTTCAGAGACAAAAAAATATATTTTTTGTTTTTATTCGTGGACGCAAAATTATAGTTTATCGTGAGTGCTTTATTTTCAAATAAAACTTTGATTTTTTAATCCTTTTCATGATGTGTCATACATTTTGGTTGAAGTAAAGGCAATATTTTTCGATTTAAATATATACATTTTGCTTCTAACTTATTTTTTTGATATCTCTATAAATATTTGGTGTCTGTAACCGTGCCGAAAAACAAGCCGTAAAAACGCATTTACAAAAGGAGACTTCAGGCAAGAATTTGACAAAAACACAAATAACATCCATATGGTGTGTTTACAACTACGTACGCACATTGATTCACTTTTATTGCGATAATAATCGCGTTAAAACAATTTCATTGGACGAATAAATATTTCTACACACTTAAATGATTATAATGGATCGTAATATTTTTAGAGTTTGTGATCATTGCTTATGTTGTCACATCTATGTGCGATGAGAACCGAATTATTTTATACAATTACTTAAAAATTCAATGATTTCTATTCAATTGCTGTGGAGTGATAAATACCCTTCACTAGCAGTATGAACTAGTCTGAAAAAGAATATAAATACTGTGCTAGGACGAGAAATATAATAATAAATTGTTTCGATTCTGTTAAGCGTTAAATATTTTCCTTTCATAAGCATGTTTGCAATTTTCCAACTGATTTTATATCCTTTGTTTTCAACAAAATAAACAAATTTGTTTTTTTCAGATGGGGGAATTAGATAATTTGTTGATATATTTATTTTTCACAGTCACTTTTTGATAAATATTTACTATTAAAAAATCATTTAAGATTTGAAAAAGTAAAATATTTTTTCTTTTAAGATAACAATTTTTCTCCTCATGTTTGACTTGTATTTCTATACATACATACATATATATATGTATATGTGTATGTATACATACATATATATATATGTATATGTGTATGTATACATACACACATACATATATATATATATATATATATATATATATATATATATATATACTTTCTAGGTCTGAAAAGTAAACATTGTTTATTTTTTACCAAGATTGTTAGCAAAAACAAAAAAATGAAAGAAAAAATATACAGGAGCAATTTGGTGTGCTTAAATATCACGAAAAGAAAGTCATCAACAGCAGTTGTGCCTTGTCGTATATTTATTATATTTTAATTCCTCGTACATAAATAGTAAAACCGTACAGAATGTTCAAGGAAAATTTTCTTTTGGAAATGTTTATTTACTTTACAGTCTGACGTAAGTAATTTTGGTAAAATTCATTCAAATAATGTTCAACAGTAAAAGTGTTGTATTCTTGTTAAAAAGATGCAATAAACAACGTTACGACACAGTAATATAAGAAAGAAAGGTTTATTGCAACTATAACAGAATAATGAGAGACAATATGCGACATAATCACATTGACACACCGGTTCTTGTTAGATCATCAACGTTGAGCAATGTTAAGCCTGGTCAGTACCAGATGGATGACCGTTTGAGAATACCAAGCGCTGTATACAGGAGGACGTCAAGACTTCCCAGCAAGAACCACACAAACCTAACGCTGTCATCTTCCCTCACTGGAATGTACATGCAACCGCAGACTGTTTGTGAAGTTGATATTCTCATGAAACCTTCTACAAGGGGAGCTTGTACAATCCACCTAGAGTGAATGCCGTTAAAAAAAGAAAAACAAATAAGGAGACAGATATAAGTAAGATATTACAAATATCATAAGCAAGACCCATCTTCTAAGTGTTCACTTTATAGTAAATTTATATAGGAGAAAAGAAATATAAGCTATTCTGTTCCAACAAAAAATAGTAGCATACGAATGTAGTGACAAGGTAATTTGACAGAAATGAGGTCACTGATCACAGACACGCGCCTGGCTGGAAAAAAATAACATTACATAACTGATTGTCAAAGATAAAATAATCATTTGTTGAAGTCAGACCAGCTTGCCAGGAAAAACAAATATAGTCGACCATCAAAAATAAAATCATTATAAATTTTAACCACATACACAAAGTTAGCGACATAAAGAAACACTGTCACCGAATAAAATGCTCTATGAGTGTGGTTACATTGAATCACAACTTGCTATATAATAATAACCCCAAATTGAGATTGACAGTTAGTCGGTGATTTGGACCCAAGAAAACCCACCTGTCAAATTCCCGCACGTGTGTCTTCCTTTCTCACTAACCCACACTCCTTCATCGCCACCGACAATAGATACATAATTACATGTTTATATACCAGTTGGTCGTCATTCTTTGAAACACAGCAGACATATTACATTATGCATCACGAACTGTCTATAAAGCATGTTCAAATTCAACGTTCGCCTTTTTTTTTCATATTACTTGTATTGCATGCAGTTATGCTTTAAGCTTGTTATTTTTATTATAATCTAGAATATTAATAGCTTATGAGCGTAATATATTGATGCAAAGTAATTAAAAGAATGTATATAGTGTTGATTTCACTCTTTTATTAACTGCTTATTTACATGTCTGTTATTCGGTTAAAAAGTGGAAGAAGACTCTCCGCATGATGTCACTGAACAGTTCTATAATAAAGGTAGTTAATATTTAACTGAGGAAAATTATTTCTCTCGTAGTTAGATTAAGTTATAACCGTTTCGTACAAGGTAGATTGTTGATGATTTCTTTTTCTAAACGTAGTGCTTTTATCGAACGATTCATTTCTATTCCATTAGTACTACACAGTTTACAGACTATAAAAGGCTGAGAAAATTGGGATCCGTGGACCATTTATCGCCTGTCCAATTGTGACTGAGTCCCATATACCAATGTAATTATTCCTGGTCCGATGCCAATACTGATCCACTTTTTTTTTTCTATATGTCTCAACTCAATGGAAGTGATAGAATTTGGTAAACGTACTGTGTAGAAAACATTGTTATTTGGTGGAAAGTTCTTTTGCCATACGCCTGGCTGATTCAGCGCAGTGAATCGTCCAAACTAAGACCATCTTTTCAATTTTTCGACAACAGCAGCAGCAGACACGTTCTAAATTGTGAGCCAAGGAATCAATACTTTTCAGACGTTTCCAATGGTTTGATGCAAATGCGGTTCGAAAATCGGAAAAAAAAAACAAGAGTTACTCAGGATTAAAATAATTGAGGAAACATTCCGGGGTGTAAAACAAAACTTCCCAAACTTTCTGAAATGTTTATCCACACTTACAAACTTCATATATATATATATATATATATATATATATATATATATATATATATATATATATTAAGAATATATATATATATATTAAGAATTGCACTGTTTAGAAAAAAAAAACAAAATGCTCGGATTCACATGTCTCAGTTTCTTTTCGTTTTTTTACGTAATTTTTTAAAGAATTTAACGTTATATATATATATATATATATATATATATATATATATATATATATATATATATAAGACGTATCTGGCGTTGCCCGGTGCTAAACGTAACGTTAAATTCTTTAAAAAATTACGTAAAAAAACGAAAAGAAACTGAGACATGTGAATCCGAGCATTTTGTTTTTTTTTCTAAACAGTGCAATTCTTGTAAGTAAAAAAAAATAATAACCACTAAGCCAGCTTGACCCGCTTTTAAAAAGTGTTTTCAAACCTACTTATTCTTAAAATAATGTGAACGGTTCGTGCATGCGCTGTTGTGAAACAGTTGACAAACAGATAAAAATCCGATGACTCCCCCCCCCCACAAATACCAATTTTTCATTGTTGCCCTCTTAGCAGCCATTTTTTCCTGATGAAAACCAATTAAAATTTTTCACCTGTCTGAATACCATGTATACCAAGTTTCAAATCGGGTAGATCAAAGACTTCTGGAGTATGTAGGCTGAGAAGTATCCACATACACACACATTCTCACTTTATATATTATTTTGGCTTAAATTGTCTGATTGACATGGGCTGGATAATTTGTTTATCATGTCTATGGAAACAAGCTTGTAATGATTTAAGCAAATACTCCCGAGGTTGAAATATATATATATATATATATATATATATATATATATATATATATATATATATATATATATATATATATATATATATATAGTCCTGGAAGTTTTTAACCTTTAAAACTATATAAAAAAAGAAAAAAAAATTATCATTCGTTAGAAAACCATTTCGTCAATAAGTCATTCAATCACCTGCCTGCAATCACTGTATAAACTTGCTCTCTCAAATTCACTATAGTACCGATAATAGTTTATTTTTAAAGGATCATCAGTTGTTTACCATGAAACACTGTTTCGGGGATTTAAAAACAAAACAGTATATTACATCATGGTTCCCCAGGAGTGTTGCTCAACCACCATCCCCTATATATATATATATATATATATATATATATATATATATATATATATATATAATGGAGGAATATCTAAGCCTAATCATGTCTAAACCTAAAAGACACTTCCTTTGTATACAAAGATAGGATCGTTTGTAAACAGGAATGTATATTACGTTTAGACGTGATTAGTTTATAAGATATTCGCCATTGTATATATACTATAACATATATATATATATATACCAGCATGGGTGCCCGGCGTTTCCCGGGTATTTGGAGATGTATGTTGAGCAAAAAAAAGCGGTCAATTTTTTAAAAACTTTGACCTCTATTATGACCCCTTAAAATTTATTGTTTTGGTCTCAAATCAAGTATTAAGTTAGATCCATGTCCAATGAACCTATATCTAAAATTTCAAGTGTTTAGACCCAAAATTGTCGGAGGAGTTTGGTAAAGTTCTCAAAGGTCAAATTCTTGAACTTTGATCCCTTAATCGCCAAATTTCTGACCGAATACCGATCGATTTTCCCAAATCTCAGTACCCTATATATCAAATTTTGAGTCTCTAGACTTAAAATTGACAAAGTTATTGCGTAGGGAAATGTACACACACAGACACACAGACACTTTCACTTTATATATATTTCTCCCGTTTTTGTCACCAATAAAAAAAAATCTTTCGATACAGCTCTTTTTAAGTAGGGCAAAACCGATCGTCTGAATTCTTTTTTTCAACTTTCACTTTTAATCATAAATATCAAAAAAATAAGTCTTCCTTTCATAAATGTGATAAAATTTTGTACTCCCCAAAATTATACGATTTTAAAATTTTGGAAAACAACAAATAATGCTGTATTTTTTATTAAATGAAAAATATTTTTTAAATAACATCTTAACAAGGAGACTTCGTTATTTTGTCATTGAAAAAAAAAATCCTAATTTTGTCAGTGTTTCTAAGTTTGGGATAGAGTGGGAGTCTCTAGAGAGAAAAAAGATTAGCCTGATCTAGTTGACAGTTTTTGAAACGATTATTTTGTAAGGTTAAATTTTAAAATTCAGAAAATAGAGTAATGCTGCATAATTGTTATCTACCGGTAAGTGTTCGGTAGAAAGACGTGTCTATATTTAATGGAAACAAAATATATTGGAAAGACGAATACAGCATAATAAAAAGAAAGTGGTTACACGTCGGTCTGACTGCGAAATGATCATAACATCGATTTTTATAGTAATAGGAAGAGTTCATTATCTAGAGTAGCAGTAGTATCGTATAGATTAGACCTCTATACCACCATTTTTTAACCAGTCCTAAAAACTGTCTTCAGACCAATGAGCTGTTGCATAGCCTCCTTCCAGTGAGTGGATAATGTAGGATCAAGTGGTTTGTGTCCTGGGGTGCTAGCTTTCTTACACTTTAGGCAGATTGGGGAGTCTATTTGTCTCCACCAGCGTCTTGTTCTTATCCGGTTTGCATCTACCCACTGCTTTTTACTATTTGTGGTAAAACCTGGTAGGAACAAAGTTAGGTCTTCAATTATGTCTCCTCCTTTGGAAGTATTGTTTCTCCATTACTCCTTCCGTGTCAAAGTTTTTGATTTTTAAGTTGTGGAAGGGCTTTCAGGACTTGAATGTGGAGGTTATCTATAAGGTGGGTCCGATAAAAATTTAATACACTTTTAACATAGAAGTTATTACAATTCTCTTTGGATAGACTGCATCCGTGCTTTATTTCTCACAGCTACTGCATCTCTAAAAGAATATGTAAGCCGAATAAAATTTCATCCCATTTGATCTTCATTACGAAGTAAATCTTAATATATCTTGCCATAGAAATGGTTATACCAAAATGCCCAATTTTCCTCAATAACTGAATAACTCGATTACAGAATGAGAAATTTACCATCATAATTGATAAAACTAGTTCTACGTCTCTCTCTCTCTCTCTTGATCAAAATTATGTTCTGGGCGAAAATTTGAACATCTTAAAAAATATGTTTACGTTGCATTTCTTACAGGTAAAACGGAAAATAACTCTAATGAATTTAATTATTTTTTATTTTATCACTTTAAATTTTAAAAACCAATAAAAATATTTGAATGTTAAAACATTTAATACATGCTTCAAAGACATTCTTTATCTAATTTTATTTTTAACATTTAAATAAATATATTTGTTCAAATTTTCGCTCAGAATTTTGACCTCACTTTCCTAATAATGCCAATTTCATTATTAGATATCGGAAAGGAAGGTGGCAAATTCTGTTACATCATCAAAATGTTCCTTTGTGATTGAAGGATAGCATTTCTCAATATCAAATAGAATAAATATGTACATTATACTAAATGTGAATTAGTCAAGTTTGTTTACCCAAAGTGTTTTTATATACTTCAATAACACAAAATACATGCTAAAATATACTTTAGTCCTGGGATTGTGTCATGTTTGAACAAAATTTTGTTTTAAATTGTTTTAATTAACAGTAAATTATAATTAACTGAAATCACCCATCTCTCTCTCTCTCTCTCTCTCTCTCTCTCTCTCTCTCTCTCGTGCTGTCATTTATTTCTCTCGTCCTCCTCTAATTCTTAATTCTGTGAACATCTAAAAAGTCACTAGTGTGGCTATCTAATTTACATACGTGCGTCTGTAAAATGTAAAATGGTAATGATGTAAAATGGGGGGGGGGTCATCTCAAATACACAAACGGAATGTTCAAGAAAGATTATCGCTACAGTCCTCTGTCTCTTCTCTCTTGGCTGGCCGGGAATCATCTCCCAGCACCCAGAAATGGCATCGTTTTATAGGTTCCATCTTCACGCACACACGAGATTATGCGAGAATGGACGAAATAAAAATGCTGGCCGCCATGTTTGTTCTTCCTTTTCTTCGCCTGTACTCACTCGCTGAGCACCCACGGTAAGACTTCTCTTTCTTGCTTCTAACCACATGCCTCCCTGATCTCAAGATCACATTTCATAGTCTCTCATCCACTGTGGCGGTCGCCTCTCTCTACTTGGCCTCTGAGGTGTCTCGTCCTCCTCCTGTGGCTGCACACTCCCCTCCACTGCTTCGCCCTCAACTGGTCTGACGTCAAGAATGTGCCTCGGGACTCCTCCCACCACAATGTTGTTACTAGTGTTCCTCCCAGTCACGTGACCCCTACTCCATTGTGTAGTGCAGCGCGCCCCCGGTGGCTTCACCCATACCTCGTCCCCGAGTTTAATTGTCCCTGTGGCCTCTACTTCTCGGCTTGCCGGCTCCACCCTGGGATGCCTCCAGGAATATGCAAACATTGACAGCTGTGGGACCGTCTCTGGTACTTGTCCCAGTTTAGGCGACATGTTATACCAGAAGACGGCTTGCTCAGGTGAGGTGCCTCCTCTTTCCGCAACTGCCTGTATGGTGCGGTGGTTTCTCTCTACAATCCCGTTGCCACTAGGTCTGTAGGCAGCTCTGAAAAATTGTTGGATCTTCCATTTCTTCAGTACTTCTGTCACTGCTACTGACTTGAACGCAGTCCCGTTGTCGGTTAACAACTCTTCCACGGGGCCTCGCTCCAAAAACACCTCATCAAAGATTGCCGCTATTTCATTGCCTGTTCCTCCACGTAGCTTCTACCATAGGGCAAATCGCCCGGGCCCACAGTCAATCATGGTAAGGTAAAGTCCACCCCTGTAATGGGTGACATCGCATGCCAGTCTCTCCCAGGTCCCACTCACCTCCAATTGGCCAGCTTCATGCGTGCTTGGAGCAGGATCAATCGACTGACATCTGTCGCATGTCCTGACCACTTGCCTCACCTGCTCCTTGGTGATCCTTGGGTCGACTTTTTTCACTAAGTACCAAGTCCTCTCTACCCCCATATGGTGCAAATTGTGCAGTTCTCGCACACCAACATCATCTAGATCCGATGCAGCAACAACATCTTTCTTTGGCAACAGCCAACTCTTCTTCACTCTCGTGAGAGCATCTGCTCGGTTCTTTTCAGAAGCCACCATGTCTACGCGAAGCTTCAAACAAAACTCTTGCATCAGCTCAGCCAGCACCCCAAGCCTGCACTTCACTAACATCTCAGCAGCCCCTCTCGTTTTTATCCTTTTTTCGCTTGAAATGAGAGACTTTAGCCGAGCAAACACCGTGGCAGAGTCTGTTTTGATGCAGATGTCACGTAGTCACCATTTCAAGGCCAGATTGACTCCTTTTATTGTCGCGTCTAATTCCGCCACATTGATGTGCCTGACGTCATTCTTTTTCCTCAACCAGGCTGCATCTTCTGCAACTACTCCTCCAATTTCCAAAACGACCCCTGTTGCAATGCTGCTCGCATCGCACCACACGACTCCATCCAATGTTCGCGGTATGTTCCAGGTTCCCCGGACTGGGTCTTGCTGTTCTGCTTCTTTCAGGAGCTCTTCCATCATGGCGACCGTTCTTTCTCCCACCTTATCATTCCATCCTTGTCCTTCGGCGTGTCTCTTTATGTAGCTGCATGCTGGTCTAAGCCAGCTAGCAATGGGGTAATGTCCGATCAACTTTCCGCATATGGAAAAAAGTTCACGTCTGTTGAGCTCCTGCTTCAGTTGTGGGATTTCGTTTCCCCTGCGAAACTCTAGGCCGCCTGACGCACCTCGTTTCAGTTTTAGGCCCAAAGCAGTCCCTCCGTCCAATTTTTCCGGCTCTTTGGCGACCAACCCGAACTTCTTCAAATGGGCTACCACCTCCTTGGCAGTTACCACAGTTTCATTCACCAGAATGTCGTCTATGTATGAGCTCACTACCCCATCTCCCTTTCCCATTGTCTCCAGAATCTTCCTGAGGATAGTTGACATAATCTTGGGTGCCGAATTTAACCCGAACCCTACTCGTGTAAGGCAGTAGATTTTGCCTTTGTACTTGACTAACTGATATTTCCAGAGCTTCTTGGCAACATGGAGTTGCAAATAGGCAGATTTTAGATCTACCAATGTAGATGCGGCATTCATCTGCCTCCATTCCCTAATGGTCTCACTGCACACATCTATGGTGTCGCCTCGCGTATGGCACTTAACATGGCCGTTCAGCTCTCGGAAATCCAGGACCGGTCTTACTTTCCCTTTAGTTGTTTGCAGAACGGCCATCAACGGCAAAATGCCCGACTCCACATCATCCGTCCAAGGCATCAGTATCCCTTCCTCAATCCATTGGTCGACTTCCTGCTCAAACTCCTTTCTCGCCCCTCCTCTAAGCGAATTTGTGTAGCACGCCACCCTGTTTGTCAGCGATGGTGCTTGATGTTTCCATGCCCACTCCACCGTCCACCGCTCTCCATCGAATTCGGCTTGGAAGTCCTGATCTTTGATCGACAATTTTCTTTCCTCCCCGGCCTTGTTGATCCCTCTGGGGGCGTTCTCCGTCACCGCGCACTCAGCTAGTCCGAACCTCACATTGTCACATGTGATGGTAACACCTCCAAGGCGGCATATAACATCCATTCCAATGATGGCTTGGACACTAGGCACCACGCGATCAGTGACAATTGCATGGACCCTCATCCGACATTCAGCAATATCAATAGTGACGGTCTTCTTCCCTCGACACTTCACTCGCGACCCATCGAATGCCACTACTTCACCCTTCCCTTTCCATCTTCCGACCAGGGTAGTGTGCACCATGGTAGTGGTGCAGCCAGTGTCAATCAGGGCCATAATTTCCCGTCCTTCCACCGCAGTCTTCTGTTTGGGCATCTGCTGCGGGTGCGCCTCTATTCTCGAATCGGGGCGGCCGCTGGCACGTCGGCCTCCCCTCGCCAGTTTCCCGAACTTCTGCATTTTACCGCTAAATGGCCTCTTCGATTGCATTTGTAACACACTGTCCGTTGCAAGAACTTCCTGCAGTCTCTTCTCATGTGTGGTCCCCCGCATTCGAAGCATGCGATCCCCGGGTTTGGCAGATTCCTGCCCACATCCTGCTGTACTACGTGACTCGTGGCATGTCCACTGATGCCCGACAACTCAACCAATCTCCTTATCTCATTCGCATAGACATCCACAGATTCACCAGTCCACCTCTTCTCTTTCAACTTATTAAAGGCCTCGAAAGGCCCCTCTGCGAAAGCTTTGATCAGTCGACCCTTGATGGCGTCTGCATCACCCTGTTCCCGCTCGCTGAGCTCCAAATAAAGGGCCAGTGCGTCCCCTTCCAGAAACAGTGGTATTACTGCGGCCACATCATCCAGCTTCTGAATCCTTGCTACAAGGTTCACTTTTTTAAGCCACGCCACCACATCACCGTCGCCATTAAAAGGCTTAATCATATTGCTTAAACCTGCGTTGGCCATCGCCGAAATAGCTTGATGTAAAATGGGGGGGGGGTCACCTCAAATACACAAACGGAATGTTCAAGAAAGATTATCGCTACAGTCCTCTGTCTCTTCTCTCTTGGCTGGCCGGGAATCATCTCCCAGCACCCAGAAATGAACATCGTTTTATAGGTTCCATCTTCATGCACACACGAGATTATGCGAGAACGGACGAAATAAAAATGCTGGCCGCCATGTTTGTTCTTCCTTTTCTTCGCCTGTACTCACTCGCTGAGCACCCACGGTAAGACTTCTCTTTCTTGCTTCTAACCACACATACCACAAAGGTTTATATAAATTAAATGGAAAACTTTTGTTTATTTCTATATAAGACTAAAGAATACGACACAATATTATTATTATTATTAAATAATAATAAATTGCAATGATTTTTATGAAAATCGCTCGAGGCAAGGAATGAAACTACTTGATGTAAGGAGCTGATTATTGCAAAGACAGGAAATGCCTATTGACCTGAGTCTTGAAAAGACCAAGGCTGTAGGTAGAAGGAAAACAGTGAGCAGGAAGAAAATTCCACAACCTTGCAGTCCTTGGAAAGAAGTTACTGGAATAGGAAGCTGTATTACAATGAGGTAGTATAACAGCTAATTGACCTCTAGACCAACAAGTCAAACTAGCTGGAACAAAGGAAGCAGGAAATAGATGAGACAATTCTGAAGAACGCTTGCCATCATAATATTTGTAGAAAAGACTGAGACTAGCAACATTACGCCTGTGAGAGAGAGGTTGCAGTGAAGAAGAAAGGTTAAGGCCAATTAAATAACAATTACGTTTTTGCAATTTATCAAGAACCTTCAAATGGGACACAGATTCACCAGCCAAAATATGATAACAGTATTCCATACATGGTCTGATAGATTTGTAGAGAAAGAGAATCGGCACGGCTATGAGAAAGTGTTTAGAGCGATAGAGAGAACAGATTTTATGAGAAGCAGAAAGAGCTGTGAATTAAATATATGGACTCCAAGAAAGATTGTTATAAGGGATGAAGAGTAGTGGAAATCTTAGGAGACTTGTCATTCAGATTCCAGAAAACACTACAGGTTGTATCCAATGAGCAATCACTGATGATGACCTATGTGTAAACTCCTAGTGAGTAAATAATAATTACAAACACTAATTAGCCACAATCGAAGTAAAATAAAGTGGCAGAAGTAACATCACATCAACTCATGAGAAAACTCCAAGAACTCATATACGTAAAATAAATTTAAAAAAAAAATTAAGGCATGAAGGATCAAGACGGATGGAAATACCAAGGATGAAAAGCACTAACCAAACTGCCACTGGAAAAGTTCAGAGAGAACTGGGGCCTTGGGGAGGCTTATTGCTACCCAAATCCCAGTGAAGACAAATGATTGTTATCAGCAAGAAATCAATGCTAAACGGCTGTTGCCATCGCGTAAAATCATTTGCAAAGGTTATTGAAAGAGGTGGAAAGTACTGAAAATCTGGGGAAACTTGTAACCCAGGCCCCAAGGAACACGCCCGTAAGTAATCTCTGATGACAACCTGTGTGAAAACTCCTAGTGAGTATTATAATAAAAAACATGTACTTTTAGCAGTGCAAAAAGAATGTCTTAAAAGATGTGTCATATCTTACGGATTTTCAAATAAAATCAAGGTAGAATAAAAGTAGTAGTGGTTGTGACCCAACGGGTCGGGAGTATGTCAAGTATTTTATAATTGTTAAACTTTGAACTTTAAACTCCTAAGAGTTCAGGAGTCTCCAATGGTTGGAGGAATGCTTCATGTTGGCCTATAATGAGGTTCAGAATGATGATCTTGTTCATTGTTAGTTTCAATCAAATTAGTTGTGAAGACTTCAACGCCATTTCCCTTTCATGTGTAAGCCCATTTTGACCTATGCAATAAAACTGTTACACATTTATCGAGCATTAAAAAGTGGAATGCTGGGTTGGCATTGGCTGAGAATCGAACATAGGCATCTGTGATAAGAATGGTTCCACTCTAATCACTTGGCTGCATGCCCATCTTTGACAGCTAACAAGCAAAACACAATGTTTATAAAAAAAAATAGAAAAATTAGAAATAGAGAATGCAAATATATTTACATCGTATTTGATGATATGCAGAGAGAAGGTGGAGAAGGAGAGAGAGGAATTTACGTTCTATTTGATGATGTGTAAAAAGAAAGAGAGAGAGTGTGTGTGTGAGAGAGAGAGAGAGAGAGAGAGAGAGGTGGAAGAAGAGGGGAGAAAAAGAGTTACAAATCGAGAATATCTGGATAATAAAGTATTGATAAACGATTGGAATCTGCTGACATATTTCCGCCCATTCATGTTCAATATTTAAAGAGCACAAGGGTCGGATTGTGTCACATCGCTGAGATATCATCATTGCTTATTTATGCTTGGGCTAACTCTTCTGATAGATTCACACCAACGTGCTGTGATTTGTGGAACAAAGTCTTTCATTCGTTCTCGCCATGATTAAACCAAATTGATGCTTATTGATATGATTAAACAGAAGTCTCACACATAAAAGGTCCGAGGGTAATTCACCAGGAACAAAACATTGAGTGGGGAAAAATCTTGAAAAACCAGAATAATACCAATTCACAGAAGATAGATTATTGCACAACACTGTTAACCACCCTCGAACACCATTTATCATAGACATGCTTACTTGCTTAGAAAAAAATTATCTTGTAAAATGTTAAAAGTAACATTACAGACATTTAAACAGAACTAATAACGGAATTCCTTTAATTGTGTAACAAATATTTAAAAAAACAAATGGAAAAACGAATACAAAGGTAAAATGTATTAAAACAATAGTAAAATAAAGTAAATGATCCCAAAAACTCGAATAAACATAGAACCCCATCTTCCAATGTAGACCCCTACTACCATGTCTCCTTCTCCAACATCAGGGGTCTACGTTCCAACCTTCCAGAGGTTGAAACCCAATTACAGGAGACGAAACCTGACATATTCTTTCTAAGCGAAACTGGAATAGGGCCGACCACTTCCCTAGATGAGTTCATAATTAATGGATACTCTAATTTAACATCTAAATCTGACTCCCAAGATCGCTATGGGCATGGAATATGTGCCTATATTAAAGATGGCTTCCCATGTGGCAGGGATATCTCTAGAGAAGATCCTAATTTACCTTATATGTGCTTTCGGGTTGCACTTGCTTATACCACTGCATTTATATTTGCCCTCTATCAGCCCCACAACAGCAGAGTTACTATCTTTAAGAGCATATCTGAGAAAATAGACCGCATTCTGTCTGCACACACCTCGGCTAACATTCACATCTGTGGTGACTTCAACGTCCATAACGTGGAACGGCTGACCCATTCAAATAAGACGGAAGATGAGGGGAGGTTGTGTCATGATTTTGCCATTGCCTATGACCTCACTCAGATTGTTTGCGAGCCCACCCATGTACCCGATACTACAGGTCAATATGCAAGCCTCCTAGACCTTTTTCTCTCAACTTCCCCATAGCTATGTTCATGTTCCGTTCTTTCTCCTCTATGATCCTCCGACCACTCCGTCATATCAGTTAAGATAAAAATGAAATGTAAGAAGCCCCCAGATGTACCCCTCCACCGTACTGTATACCGATACTCCATGGCTGACTGGGATAGCTTCCGTACATTTATATCTGATCTACCTCTGCATTCCATGTTTAAAAAGGATGTGTCCTCTATAGTATCAGACCTGACCGAATGGTTAATTGTAGGCATAGACCGATTCATACCATCTAAAAAATTCCAACAAAAACCTACTAGCCAGCTATGGTTCTCCCCAGAATGTGCTGCTGCCATCGCGCACAGAAATCACTTTTTCCATAGCTACTAACGTAATAGATGCACTGAGACTAAAGTTGTTTTCAGGAACGCCAGCAACGACTGTAAAAGAGTAATAAAAAATGCAAGAGAGCTATATGCCCAGTCTGTTAAATCCAAAGTAGCTGAGCAGCGGCTTGGTTCCCACTAGTTTTGGCAAATAACAAATATGATCCTGAACAGAAGTGTGCATTCTATCCCAACCATTATCAACGGACCAGAGGTCATCTCGTCGTCAGCTTCAGACAAGGCCAAACTATTTGCCAAGAACTTTGCAGCTAATTCTACCCTATGCGACCAAGGCCATCAACTCCCCATATTTCCTCCTATAACACAGAACATGCTAGGTAACATACAAATATCTGTGCATGAGGTCGCCAAGCTAATCAAGAACCTTGATTCCAGTAAAGCAACTGGCCCTGACCGCATCCCAATTATAGTGTTAAAAAAGCTTCAACCAGAACTTGCTCCCATACTTACGAAACTATTTAAACGTTGCCTTAAGGAGAAGTGCTTTCCAACACCCTGAAAAACCTCATCAGTATGACCTGTATTTAAGAACTCAGGTGATAAGTCATCTCCCTCTCAGTACAGACCAATAAGTCTCCTGTGTGTCATGAGTAAGTTGTTGGAATCCATATTAAATAGAGTAATAGTCAACCACCTCAGCAGAAATAACCTTCTTAGTGACACGCAATATGGTTTCCGTTTTGCAAGATCTACAGCAGATGTGCTAACGGTTATATCTCATAGGATTAGTTAATCTCTTGACAAAGGCTTCCTTTCCAGGGAAATTGCTCTTGACATATCAAAGGCCTTCGACAAGGTATGCCATAAGGGTCTACTTCACAAGATTTCTAGCTACGGTATAACTGTAAGTGTTTTCTCAATCATTAAATAATTTCTCTCCGATAGGCTCATGTGGTCGATGGACAAAAATCAGAGGCCTGCAGTATTAATGCTGGAGTCCCTCAAGGGTCAATCCTGGGCCCAACTCTCTTCCTGATCTACATCAATGATCTCCCTAAACACAGACTTAAATCATTCGTTGACATCTATGCCAATGACACGACCATCTCCGGCAACACATCAAAGGCTGTAAATGACAAAGCTCTCACTGATTCTCTCTCTTCTGATCTTGAACGAGTGGTTCAGTGGGAGAAGACGTGGTTGGTTACCTTTAATGCATCTAAAATCAAACTCCTATCTTTACATCATCAATTGAAATGGATGGTTTTCGTCTAGGAGAAGCCCCATGTTTTGACAAGCTTCTGGGCTTGACCATCACTCCTGATCTGAAATGGAACACGTACATCAAGTCTGTTGCCAAGGTCGCTGGAAAGATGGTGGGATCCTTCTACCGCTCCAGAAGATATCTCACTACCGATGCAATTTTCTATCTATATAAAAGCCAAGTACGTCCAAGGATGGAATACTGCTATCATATCTGGGCAGGAGCTGCTAAAAACAGCCTATCCTGCCTTGACAGAGTACAAAATAGACTTTGTGACTTAGTGGGGGTGCCCTTTTCTCTTCCCTGCAACCTCTCTCCCACAGAAGAGATGTTGCAAGCCTATCTTTGTTTTATCGTTACTTCCATGGCAGGTGCTCGTCTGAACTCCAATCTCTGGCCCCCCCTCGCCAATCTTTTACGAAAAACACCAGTCTAGCTGAATCCACTGTAAAAAAACTTTCCCCACTCTTTATCTATGCCTAAATCAAAACGTAGATTCCATTAGAAAGCTTCTTTCTTAGAACTGCACGCCTGTGGAACTCTGTTCCGTCTGCCTGCTTCCCTCCTGACTACAACTTGGATGTCTTCAAGTCCAACGTAAACAAATTTCTGATGAACCGCCCCCTTAAGTAGACACTTTAAATATCCACACTAACGTACTGTACTTACAATAACCCTTATCCCTGAGTGGCTTCCGGGCCTTGTAAAAAAAAAAAAAGTTCAGTTTATTTAAAATAAAATAAAAGTAGTTGCTTTTATTTATAAAACTCTGAAACTTTAAAAATTCGGTTCGTAACATATAAAAAAGGGCATGGGTAAATCATGAAGAAATACACTGAAGAACGAAACGTACATTTATCACGTTCCTCTAACAATAGGAAATTTAAAAGGGGTTAAAAATAACAGAAGCATCATTCAAAAGCAACAAAATTGTTCTTTTTGGCTTCGTTCAAAGTCTATTTTTTCTGTCGAATATGAAGAAAAATCTTCAAATGTTTAAAAGCTCCAACAGTTAAAAGTTCGCATATGCAATATATACGAAAGGAAAATTTCTTTTGCTTTGTCTCTTTAGTTTGTATTCGCCTTGTTTGACAGACAATCTTCTGAAAACACACATACACACTTTGAGAGGATTCTCTCTTTCTCTTTTTGCAGAGCTGGATAGATTTTTAAAGTTTCCTTTTCGAGAAAAATCCTTTCTGAACTATTCCTCAGGAAATTAATACTCTTTTTTTTTTTCTCTCCTTTCAGAGCATTAGCCTTTTCAGTTGCCGTGCAAACAACCTCATGATTGTTGGATAGTGGAGGAATTGTTAGCCAGAAGAATAACACCCGATTGATTGATGCAGAGATAACTGTACGAACATCTGTTGATACAATGGATATGAAGGAATATGAAGGAAATACGTCGACTAGTCGACAATTTCCGATCTTTAGAGACTTTTGCTATTTTCAAAGAAAGGATTCCAGTGTTCACTTGCGGAAGCCCAGTTGGAATCCGGCGGCCTTCAGATTCCAGAAAACGATGGTCGACCCTATCGAAAGCTTTGGACTGATCTAAATTAATCAGTGTCACTTCCATGTGGTCGTCTATCCCTCCCTCTAAGATTGTACAGATCAGGTGCAAGTTGTTTTGAATCGCTCTTCCCTTTACAGCTCGAGTTCAATCAATTCACTAATAATGACTTGCAGTCAATTCGATAGGACCTTGGCCAGAATATGTAGTTCTGTGCTTAGCAGAGTTATGGGCCTGTAATCGTCTAATTCTTCCCTGCCATACCTATCTGTTTTCCTCAGCAATGTCGTCACTCCCTTGGTGACTTGACCCAGGATGGAACCCTCGTCAAACCAGTGATTGAACACATCTGTCAGAATTGGTATCAACATGGGCGACAGCCTCAAATACAATTCATAAAGCAGACCATCGAGTCCAGGTGATCTGTTGCAACTGACCTGCTTCAGTCAAGACCTCCTACTGTTACCCTGCCCTCGCAACTGGCCACTCTAACTGCCTTGAAGCAGGGAGAGTCAGCCGAATAGTCGCCAAATTCGCGGACAGGGAGATCTGGCTCACTGTTAATAGAGCACAAATACAGGTCCTGCTTGTTCGGACTGCCTCTATATATTAAAATTAAAATGTCCTACAGTAGCCCGTGGAGGAGATAACAAGGACTCATTCAGGTGAATGAGGTTCCTTAATACACCCTGGCCAGCAGTTGCAAAATAACCCCACACATCCCTAGGCATAAATAATACAAGACACAACCGGGCCAAATATTGACTTCCTCACCCTTCCCAACAGTGCTTAATGGGTGAAGGAAAATAAAATTTCCTAGCTGATGAGTTGTGGGGGCTGTGAGTGCATAAAAGTTAATAAAAGGTTTACCTCTCAACTTCACTAGTCAACCATGCTTTCTGAACTACCGCTCCCATTCTGAGATTTCACCTATGCTCTCCATGTACCCGCACCTACTATGGGGGTAGATTCCATTCATGCATTGTTTATTTAGCGAACATATGCATTTCATCCATTGTATCAACAGGTGTTCGTACAGTTATCTCTGTATCAATCAATCGGGTGTTATTCTTCAGGCTAACAATTCCTCCACTATCCAACAATCATGAGGTTGTTTGCACGGTAACTGGAAAAGCTAACGTACTTGCCAGTCGGTTTGCCTCAAACTCCACATTGGATCAAACAAACCTGACTTTCTTTTGCGAACAGACGCCACACTAGATGATCTGAAAATCACCCCTTCTCAGGTGCATGATATCATAAAAAAACTAAACACCTCAAATGCATGTGGACCCGATCTCATCCTGTATTAAAAAAATGCTCCGCTGAGGTTGCTCCAGTCATCTCCAAACTATACAAAAAATGCCTTAACGAATCTTGCTTTCCTGACTGCTGGAAAACTGCTTTTGTGATACTAGTTTACAAGGATTCTGTCAAAAGAACTGACCCATTAAATTATCGCCCCATTAGCCTCCTCCCACTTTTTGCCAAAATATTTGAGTCCTTAATTAATCAAGCTCTAGTCCATCACCTTACAGCTGCTAAACTTCTGACCAACCAACAATATAGATTTAGACAAGCCCGTTCTACAGCAGATATCGTAACTGTAACCTCTGAACGTATATACCATACACTGGACAAAGCAGGTGAGAGTAGAGCGGCAGCCTTAAATATATCTAAGGCTTTTAGTAATTTATGGCACAATGGTCGTCTCAGGAAAATCAAATCTTACGGTATTACTGGACGAATACTTTACATAATGATATCTTTCTTAAGAGAAGAATCCAGGTTGTCCTCGACGGTCATACATCTACAAAAATATGATAAAAATGCAGGTGTACCTCAGGGTCTATTCCTGGACCTTTATTATTCCTGATGTTCATAAATGACCTCCCTGATAAAATTGTTTCTGAGATTGGTATATTTGCTGATTATGTCAGACTCTATAACAGGCACGAGGGAAAAATAAATGAGCACATATCTACGGAAATGACAGAAACGCTAGATGAAGACCTCCAAGCTGTAATGGAATGGGGACATAAATGGATGGTCACATCTAATGCTGCTAAGACTAAGCTTGTTTCCTTCAATAATTACAAGAAACCTTCTCAACCATCACTAGCTATGGCTAAAATAATATTACCTGAAAGTATTTCTTTTAAACTCCTTAGTTAAACGTTCATAGGGAACATGAGTTGGAACAGAGACGTTGAGAGCATTGCCAAGACTGCTGCAAAGGAAGTAGGCTCTCTCTACCATGCTAGAAAGCTACTTATGTCTGAAAGTATTCTGTATCTCTACAAGGCCATCATACGCCCATGTACGGAGTACTATTGTCACATTTGGGCTGGTGCATCTGCTACTTGTCTCTCACTCCTGGACAAGGTTCAAAAGAGAATTGTCAACCTGATAGGTCCTGAACTGTCATCTAAGCTTCAGCCTCTGTCCTACTGACGAAATGTTGCATCCCTCTGCCAGTTCTATAAGTATTTTAATGATGAACGCTCTGACGAAGCCCTTGTACCCCTTTCGATGTAAATATCCTGGACAAACCCGACAAGCAGCAAAATCCCACCCCTACACAGTAAAGATCCCTAGATGTAAGAAAACCTTCTACTCTAATAGTTTCTTCCCCAGAACTGCTTGACTTTGGAACTCCCCTCCAGGATTCTGCTTTCCCAACTGTACTGACAGAAGTTCAGGTGTAATGTGAATTGACATCTTGCTGCTCAACTCCCTATATAGTATTCCTGTAACTTATGTCCCCGATAGTAACCACCCACATAAAATTGGCACTACGCCTTGTTTGGGGTGAAAATGGAATTATAAAAAAAAAACAGTTATTTCTTATACCCGGAAATGAATATTGTATAGTTGATATCATTTTTCTTTTCTCTCAATAAAAATGCTTTTTGTTTTACAGAAAGTATAAGGTAAGACTTTTCTCTTTTTGAATTACAGAACATTTAACTTATCTTTCTTAGATCATCAAAGCAATTCTTTACTATGATTGATTATTTATGATCAAGAATTATTTATTGAATAAAACGTTCAATTTTAATTGTGGTTTTATAGTATTAGTTCAATGATCGATACAAAAACTTAAAATGCCGAAGAGATAAAGACTTATTACTGTTATTCCTGCTCTGTTGCACAAGGCTCGTGTCTTCTGGGCGATTCTTCATAAAAGCATGTCATTGACAGAATCTCCGTTAATTACAAATAATTAACACTTTTAGATTTGTATCGAAAACATCTATTTTTTTTTATTTTAGTTATATGTTTGAGTAGACAAAGATAACAAGACTTACCTTTCTGCTAATTTCTAAGACTACATTTTCATACAAACACTAAATCTTCCTCATATGCAATGCGATCATATGATTCCTTGTAGTCCAGTCTTCTGTGTACATGTTTAGAAATTGAGTGGGAGGGGGAAGATATTTCTTTTTTTCCTCTTCTTCCTTTCTCTTGAGTTTGCATACTGCCGTTGATGTTGTTGGTCATGTGACTAATTTTACCTGTTTATTGGTCTATGTATTCCCTCGTTTTGTAATAAACTTCAAGCTGAAGTTGATAGTTTGGAATGGACCGAACTGGACTAGACTAGACTAGACTGGACATTTGAAATGTGTTGACATGCTTTCTTTTCTCCATCTAAACAGGGCGTTAAAAGTTTGAAGTTAACTCGTCTAAGTTACCTGTCGAAGTTTATAATGTTGAAGTAATTGCGTCTAAATTACCTGACGTATTCGTATCTCGCAGAGAGAAATCTACATCAAGTAATTCCAAGAAATTTATCAAGGACTTACAGTTAAATATGTCGGAAAAATACCAGCTTGGAGGAGAGAAGACGCATGTGAGGAATATTCTCACTGGGAAAGATAGATGTAAAAAGTGTATATCAACGAGATGTTTTCTTCTAAGGCCTGAAGAAAACGGACACGTCTCAAGCTGCAGTTTTTTCAAAGTCACAAAAAAAGAACATTTCTATTCTGACCGGACTCAAAGAAGAAACATGAAAGCTTTTTTTTGCAATACTTTTTGCCTCTTCAGAGAACGTGTACGTGTATTTTTTTTTTTTTTTTGCAGGTTATCTCTTCAGGAAAATTAGAAAATAAATTTCTCGCTATAAAAGAACACTTTTGGAACATTATTTCAGATAATAAGTTATCTGTCTGCAGATATTTCAATTAATCTATTCGAGAGGACTTTTATTCAAAAAAGATATTACAAAATGTAAACTAAAATTGCAAACAAAGGGAGCGAACTTTTTTCGACTTTGCTAAAAGTATTACGACCTTGTAAAAAAAAACCCTACGTTGGTCGAAATTTTATATCACAACAGTAAGTAATAAAAAAAAGTCTACTCAACCCGTCTTTCTTTCTTTCTATCTTTCGTAATTTTTGTAGCTGAGAGCAAAATCTTAGCAGCAGACAGATCTTGAACTTTTTTTTTTGGGGGGGGGGCTCTAAGTTTGTTTTTTTTTTCTTAATAAAACTGTTCGTTTGTTTCTATCGATCAAGTCTTGTCTTTTCTCTTCTCATTTTTTGTTGCTTTTCTTCGTTTTTGTATTGGTAGCGTTTTTATACGTCGAAGTGACCTTTATTGGAAATGATAATAACAATTTCGACACATGTTCCCATGAAGGTCACTTTTGAACCTCTGAAAGCTTACTTCCAATATTAATCGTTCTTCATCAGAAGTGGCAGTTGCGGTGTTGTAGCTTCAAAACCACTCTAAAATACCATCATTTTCAACAGAGCTTGAATACCAGCATGCAGTAACCGAGTTCAACACTAAGTACATATAGGCAGTGAATCTTCATTAATATATGGCCTAAGCATCTACATAAATAACGCGTATTTACTTCCTGGGATGTTTTTGACACAGATTTTAAATGACGATGAATATGTCATTAGTTGGGCTGTAATTGGAATCAAAATGTTGACAATATCCAATAATTTTGCTCTCACTATCTCTCCCTCCGACTGTCTGGTATTATCTGTCTATTTTTTCCAATCTCTTCTGGCATTCTTTCCTTCTCTCTATCAATCTATTACGCCCTCTTCCTTTTTCCGGTATTCTATTTCTATCGCCTTTTCGTATTCTCTCTCTCGCTCGCACACGCACACACACACACACACACACACACACACACACACACACACACACACACACACACACACACATTATCTGTCTATCTCTTTGATATTCTGAGCGTCTCTCTCTCCTTCACACACTTTCTCTCTTTAAAAGGCAAATAATTCTTAACAGCATTAACGATCATCATTCTAAAGTCTTGAAGAAATCTTGGTAATCGGAGTCTGAAAAGCAACTCTTTTTTCTCCCTCTTTATAGTTTTGATTTTGTTTCCTTATCAAGAAAGAAAAACATGCACGCAAAAAGTTGGCGTTTCAACATAGCAATTTGAAACTTACGTGTGGCATTATATGAAAAGATATGCCCATTACTTCGGGGAGTTTAGCAATACTTCTTACTGAGAGAGAGAGAGAGAGAGAGAGAGAGAGAGAGAGAGAGAGAGAGAGTATTCACGAGGTAGTTAGAAAAGAAAAAAAAAGATAAATGTAAGATATATATATATATATATATATATATATATATATATATATATATACATATGAGATAAGTCACAGATTAGAGATCAAGTGAATTATCCTGTCAGATATTATATTGAGGTAATACTTTCAGGATAGCCAAAAACGTAAAGCTCAATATTTAAAAAAAATAGAGTAGTATATAATTTTAATAATTAAAGTTAAATTCTGTAAATCAAAATATTTACACATATTTAAGTTAAGAATTTGGAAGCAAGGCATATATTGAGAAAAATTATGTTTAATTGTATTTCATTTCCTCTGATGATATGAGCCATTATTGAAAATCCATGGATTAAGGAAATAAACATAATTTTTCTCTATATATTCCTTGCTTCAAACAATGAATTCTTAACTTAAATATATGTACATATATTTTGATTTAGAGAATTTAGTCATTATATATATATATATATATATATATATATATATATATATATATATATATATATATATATATATATATTATTTCTGTTTGTCTGCTTGTATTTGTCTCACTTTTTCTCGGAAATTACTGGACCGATGAACTTTGTTATGATAAGGTGCATCGAACTAAATATTATGGTATCCGTTCGAGGAATAGTTGGTGATTAACAAGGATAAGATTTAATGCAAAAATGAGCCCAAATTAAACCATATTCAACTATCAATTCGGCATAAAGCATTAATTCTAAGTAAACAGGCTATAGATTTTCCCATTGTTACCCGACTAAAAAAGTTTAGTATATATATATATATATATATATATATATATATATATATATATATATATATAAAACGGCGATTTTCTCTAGTTTCCTCTTTCTCCTTCATCACAATCCTGTTTAGTCTTTTTTTAGAGTGAAGGGCCTCGATAGACGAACAAGAAACTTTCCTCTGCTATTAAACACGACGCACACATATGCCACTAAATGTACTCATATGTACACGAGATCAATTTATTCTCCTCCACTAAGCAAACAAACGCACACTAAGATTCGCACATAAATCTTCATATATGTCTTCTCAATTTCCGTGTAAAAATACACTTTTAATTGTACTCTTTACATTCTTTTCATTGTCTTAAGTTGTTGAATAAAATGATATATACTTTATTTTGTATTGATAGCTTTTGTCATTCTTTCGATAATACTTATCCTTTTCATATCCACCGATTATGATATGTGCAAATATATTATATTCAAATATAATGTGAATAGCATCAAGACAACGATAAAATCGAAATGAAGTAATTCTTTTATAACCCGTTGTTAATATACGAAGGGTGTTCTAAAAGTAATCCCTCCTATTTTTATTCCGCCCGAGTGGATCAGAGGAGATTGCAAATTGCACTGTTATGATGACTGCGCTTATGAATTCATGACCTGAAAGTTTCATCTCTGTTGCAGATATTGACGGTATGAAACTAGGAAAGCAACCCCCTGTTATGAGCATGCTTCAGAAGCAAAGATGCATCATTAAATTCTTGGCAAAAGTGCATTGAGAATGGTGGTGACTATGTAGAAAAAGAAACTCTGAATGGTTGCTCGTTTTAATAGTATCATTCCCGTCTTCCAAGCTCTTTAACTTTTTTTTTTTTTTGGTTAAAAACAATAAATTTTACTTTTAGGACGACGTTCATACATAATACAAGCTAATTGGAAAAAGGAAAAAAAATTAATGTACTTTTGACAAGACACAAAAATGGAAGTGGGTATTAAAAAAACAAAACAAAAAAGAACAGTATATAATAAAGAAAATTAAGTGATAACTAGGGCTAAGACAACAGAATATTCTTTTCATTGTTTTGACTTTCGAGTATATATCCGTTGATATCTTATGTTTTTATATACAGTATGTGGTTCTCAGTTGATTTATTGTGTCCAACTGTGTCAGATGTATACTCAAGAGTCAAAAGGATGATGAGATCCTAGCCCTTGTGATAACTTATTGGATTTCATAATTATTCAGAATTTGTAGAAGAATTCCTATCATGGCTGTAGCAATGTAAGTTTCGAATTCCTTGTCGACAGTGTTGTAGTTTTGCAGGCCGATAATAATCAAAACAACATAGTGATATTCATATTATTTGGATTCTTCAGACTACCATTCTCATGTCGAACAAAATAATAGTTCTTGGAAAAATCAATTGCAAAAGTGATATCCTTCTGACGATAGAAGGTTCAATTCTCGGTGTGAGCGACCGAAAAATACAATTGTGAATTACTTAAGATTTCTATCCAGTCATGGCTGACGGAACGAGAACATGCTATCCTATGAAGTAAATAAAGGGTTCTGTTTAAAATTCCATTCAAATTCCCAAGTCCGACAAGATACACCTGAACATGGTCGGAGTTTACACCGAAATATGAAAATAACAACAGTTGTCTGAAGAATCCAAATAATACTAATAACCAATCCTCATTTCAAAAATTCAGAAACGTAACACAATGGTATAGTTAACAAAAAGTGTATTAACAAAAGTATATTACAGAAGTATACGTCATGATTCCAAGGTCATAACTGCCACGAATTGTTGCCCAGTAACATGTTAGATGTAGCTATACTTATAGTCTCTGGATAAATTTATTATTCCTTAAATGAGTTGATCAGCTTACTCCATAACAATTGTCACAATAATTTGGCAAAGAATGGCAAATGTATGCAAGTATTTTTTAACAGTTCAATTTCAATGTGTTCTATGTGTTTGTGACCACTAAATTTCTTTTAACAACAACAACAACAAAAAAGTATTTTTTATCGTCTTATTTTAAACTTATTGCACAATACTATAAACAGTTTTTTTTTATCTTTGTGAGTCACCACTTATCAAGGCCCGAAGGCCACTCGATGATAAGGGTTAGTGAAGTAAGGTGGTAGTGTAATAACAGGTGGTGACCCCGACATGATACTTGACACAGGCAAATGGCTGGCAGAGAAGATGGCTGAAAATACAGAGGAACCCGACGTGATCCTAAGACACATGCAGAAATGGACAGTTGACAAGGAAGATGACGATAAAGCCCACATCATCCTCGGGCGCAGGCTGCAGCTGTTCGAAGAAGAGGACATTTTCCCCCAGACTTGACCAACCAACCACGGCCAAACAGTTCAACTAACTAACGCACAGAACCAACACCGAGCTCTTGACTTCATACAAGATGTAAAAAGTTAAGCTCTGCAAACATCAACAACACCCTTAAAGGCCTACCAACTCTCTCTGATGACTTAATTCATGAAAGCCGAACCCTCATGGATTTTTGACACATGCACAAAATCTGCAGACAGCAATAACAACCGACATTGAACTCACACCAGTTTGAGTTAGCTGCGATGCACACATGGAAAAACTCAATGACTGGACGTTATGGAAGAAGTCACCATTTCAAAACGAGTTAGTTGTTCCATGCACATCGAAAACCTCAACAACTGGTCATTTGTTGATTCAACCGACGCAAGGGTACCTGATCAACACGAACGATGCACACCGACCTTAGTACAGTCGATTCGATAGGACTTTGGCCAGAATATTTAGCTCTGTGCTTAGCATGGGCCTTTAATCGTCTAATTCTTCCCTGCCATGCCTATCCATTTTCCTCAGCAATGTGATCACTCCCTTGGTGACTGGACCCAGGATGGAACCCTTGTCAAACCAGTGGTTGAACACATCCATCAGAATTGTACTTAGCACTGTAGACTCACTTGCAAGCCCTCGTGCAACTGACTTCAACCATACTTCACTTAGACTCTGCAGACGCACTTGCAGACTAAGAACATGCAGACCCACTTGCACATTCACCCTCATCACTTAGCCTGCAAGTGCGTATGCAGAGTCTAAGAACGTGTAGACTCACTTGCACTCACACAGCACTTTCAACCACACCACACACTCTACAGACGCACTTGCAGACTGACGAACAATTGTGCAGACACACTTTTACTCACCAATCATTTTTAACCAACCCTGCCGAGACATGAATCTATTATTACGTGATAACGATTAATTATCCAGAGAGAGGGCGTTGTTGCAGTTTCAAAATCACTGCCTCCATTTTCCTTTCTTTCTCCACACCGTTGTTTCTCTTCACCTTCCCTTAAACAAAGGATGCGATAGGCTAACATGAGCTAAATATATGAACATATCCAGGTTCAGCGAACACATTCACCTTCCCTTTTTTTTCTGTCCTTGATTCCTACGCACGTTGAAATTCAAAATTATCAAACACAATGCCAATAATTCAGGCAATTGACTTCTTACTTTTTAGACGAAATTAATTTAAATGAAATCAACAAACTCCCAAGCTATTTTTGATTGCATAAATTTCATTCTAGAATTAATTAGAGTCGTTTGTTTGTCTTATTGAGAGCGACACCTCTAACATCACCCTGGCCAAATGAATACAGCCAGCCTCGGCCCAACCAGAGCAGTTTTGACTGGGCACCAGACCCAGCTGGGGAGTAAGAGGAGGCTCCCTGAGTGATGACTGACGTTACCAGTCACTGAATCCACCAGCCAAAGGATTCCCAGCAGCAGTTCAAACAGCCCTTATCAGGGCTAATAAATTTTTTTCTACTAATGTGATCCACTGCTGCTTGCCTCCCGAGGCCCACCAGCAGTGAACTTCCCCCTCAGTCTCCAGTGCTTCCAGCGGCTTCCTGCTCATTCTTTCAGCCTTTGGAGCCTCCAGCTTGCTCCAGCGCCTCCAGCTCACTCCTGCAGCCTTCCAGCCCTTGGTGCCTACCAGCTCCTCCTGCAGCTTTTCGGCAACCTCGCTTGGACCTTGCTCCTCCAGCCTGCAACCTCGCTTGCACCTTGCTTCTCTGGCCTGCAATATCGATTGCACCTTGCTCCAACAACCTCGCATGCACCTTGCTTCTTCGGTCTCCAACTTTGCCTGCACCTCGCTCCCTACCGACCGTCCGTTCCTTAACACTGACTCCACATTTTCAGTGTCCACCATCCATGCCGGATCGACCTGACGTCCAGCTGATCGTTTCAGACCCAGCAAGCAGTCCTAAATCACACTACGTCTACAGTACCTGTTCCAGCCCTCCAGACCTTAGCCTCTGGCGACGTGCGACCTTTTGGACAACCCACATACAGATCATATGATATTTTTGCTTCTTTTGCAACCTGTGTCTGTCATTCTTCTTTGCTTTTTGCTGTTTACTTTTCGCCTGTGTCTACCTTGTTAGTTGTTGGGTCGATTGTCTCCAAACAACCGGCCCCGCAACAATCTCACTTATTGAGCGCCCTGCTCCTTAAGAAATACTTAGTCTAGTTTTGTGTTTCTGCTGTATTTTGTATGACACCATTCACTGCACATGATCGGCAACAAGATCTTTATTTTTTTAAATCTCCAAGCATAATTTTTTTCTAAATCGAAGGCACTAAGTGTTAATGTTAGATTAGTTACTTCCTTTAAATACAGTCAGAGTGATTGTTAAGAATTCCTCCTATATTAAAAACAAAAATACAGAAAAATGTGACGTATGTATCCGGCGTGGATCAAAGAGCTTATATTCCAAAAATCATGTAAATTGATTAAAAAGTTGGGGGGTTTTATACTGAAAATCGTGTTCTTACGATATCCAGTGCTTAATGGTAAATCGTAGCCATTATAAGGCTGATTTTCATCTATTTCTGGAGAGATTACAGAGAGGGGAAAATCCTTTATTTATTCAAGATAACAGAGTAAGACACTCCGTCCTCGCTTCCTCATAAAATTTGATTTTCTTAGTACAAAAAAAAACACTACTTGATCAATTTATGTGATTTTTGGAATATGATATTTTCATTCTGTCACGAGTATGGGCATAAAAGATTTTCTGTATTTTTGGTTTTTAATATAGGAGGAATTCTGGAAAACCATCGAAAGTAGATACTAGTTTAGAAGAGAGTAGTTCACGGTTAAAGGTCTGAATGATGTTGCCCAGCACATTTTTCATAGTTTTACTCATCTAGCTACAGCCACTTTTAACAATTTCCTTTACTCTGTGCTCAAAAACTAAACAAAAATTCCATGAGCGGAGTTTATTTCCTAGAACTGTTCGTCTGTGAAACACTATGGTGAGGCTGCTTAATCCTTATCCTCGAGTGGTCTTGAGCCTTGATAAGCGATTACCCACCCCCACCAGTAAAGAAAAATGTCCAAGGCATAATTATTTTTACAAATGAGTAATGTATATAAAACAAGATGTCGAGCCAATTAAGCGCACATGAGCAGCATAAAGGTTTTATTTTTTTATTCAGGGTATACTCCTTACAATATCGTCACTCTAATAATATTCTTAAATGTTTGTTCTAAAAAAAAAAAAAAAAAAAAAAAAAAACACACACACACAATGAAATAAATCATATTTGTATAAAGAACATAAAATAAAATTGCTAGTCAGAATCAAATATCGATTTGTCACACGTATTGATATTTAAGCCTAAGTTCTAAAATCAAACCAACGTAATTTTATACATTAAGACCTTTTGTAACTAAAAAGGGCTGATTTTTTATTAATAAGTGTTTATAAAGTATTAGTGCTTTTTGCATTTAGTATGCTATAAAAAAGATCGATATGCCACAAAACTATCCTGATATGAATTTTATAAATGTAAAACAGCTAAAAAGAAATGCACCGAAATTTCTTCTGAATGGAATTTTGAAAAGATCACTTAGGGCAGTGCATATTTGATATTTAACATATCTTTTGGATTGGTCTGATTGCGTGGACGTCAAGAGCAGCTGCCAAAAAACTGACCACTGGAAAGGTCAGTTCGGACTAGAGCCAAAATGATTGAGGTGTTCGGATGGCTACCATCTTCTGGTCGATGATAGCCTGTCTCCGCTTGGCTGTTTGGCATTAAAAACTTAGGTTATGAAGAAATCTCAAATTTTAAACTTTTGGTGCATCTAGAATCAAGAATAAAAAAAAAGATGTCATTGATTTACCAAAAAAATCATGTGTTGATATTTTACATTTTTTCTATCAGGATTATCAATTCCTTGGAGGAGTTAATAATACAGAGGTAACTTTAGACTTTAATAAGTATAGTGCATATTCACTTGCTCTCATTCTACCACTCTTCTTGCCTTAAGGAGAAAGTTTATAGGGAAGCTTAAATTCACAAGCTGTCCTCAGTTACATGTATATCTCAATAAGATGATCTTGTTGTGTCCGGAGAAATGGGTGGTCGAAATCATGGAATATTTGAAGGATCAGTAAAGCTCATTTTAGGTTAAATACTATTTATTACAGTCGAAACACAAATTGTATTTACAGCACGATATGCACGTGTTAGCACAGTCGCCATCTTTGCCATTCTCCCTCAAACTCTCTCATCTATTTCTTTTCATCTATATAAGGATAATAACTCTTACTTCCTTTATTAGAGTTATTTCCCCTTTAGCCTTTGATCGCTATAATACTATATTAGTTTTATAGAGTATTGTATAATGTACACCATTATACTTAACAAGACTACCACATTGAACATGTGGTACTCCGTCTTTGTCCGGCTATGTTTAAGACACATCTTTCCCTGTCGGTTTCAGCCCTGTATGTAACACATCTATTTCTGTCCTTTTCGGACACGTTTTTTGTTTTTATAATCTTTTTTTTTCTTCTTTGCTGTGACGTTACCTCGCAAACTGCTCGGCCATTTGCATGCAGCAGCTGCTGTCATATATGCGTCCGTGCTCTGTTACAACTGTCCTCTCACATACAGCACTTGGTATTCCTAAATAGGAGTCCCATCGTATACTGACCAGGTTTAACGTTGCTTAACTTCAATGATCTAACATAAACCGGTGTGTCAACGTAATTATGCTGTCATATCATTAATGTTACTCCAACACATTGTTGATTAAACTGGCAGTATTTTTTTTTTAATTTGTAACAGCGTGGACGCGCATATGGCAGCAGCAACAGCCGACATATGTAAATGCCGAGCTGTGTGTGAGATGACTTCACGGTAAGGAAGAAGGAAATAAATATCTAATATATAAAAGACTACATGTCTGTCTGTCTGTCTTCATATTTTCCAACTCTATCTCCTCCGATACTAAAAGTAGCAGAACGGTGCTAGGGGGCCTCAAATGAATTTTTATGAACCATTATTTTATAGGTCTTTAGCCGGGTAAATAGTTTTTAAGGGGTCAAAAATGAAAAAATCGTTACGCATTTTGTACATTCATCATAGTTTATTTTTAATTTTTGATCAGTTCATATGCGTTGATACAGTGGTAACATCACCAGCTTTGAATGCTACAGTTTCGGTTTCGATTCTAGCAGATGACACCCAAATCCTTTTTTTTTCTTTGGAAATTATGACTATTGAAATTATGACTATAATAATATATACTAAATCTCGACACATTAAAATATCATAGTTAAGTGTATTTTACAGCCGGACAAAGCTGGGCGCTTCCCCCACCACCGCTAGTATTATAAAAAATAAAAACGTAGGCCCTTGAGGTTAGAGAAGGACAGAGATAGACGTTACACAGGTGGCTCAAGACCAACAGGAAAAAACGTGTACTAAACATAGCTGGACAGGGACAGAGTACAATATGTAAGACACAGCAGAGTCTTGTTAATTAAGTTCCTTGTCTTTGTTTCCTTACGACGATGTCTACATGTTAACTCGTGTGTAGAACGTTACAAAATGACTTTAAAGTATATGGAGAGCCCCCCACACACACACTCTCTCTCGAAATTTATATATATTATATAGCAAAACAAGAATATAGGTCCTGCATATGACCTTAAACTATATCCGATGGTGAGGCTCTAGCTTGTGGGCTTTGGGGAGTGTGGATCCACCCTTTAATTGCCATTGCTCCCAGGTCCACTCTGACCCGGAGTGGTAATACCTGTTAGGGTCCCAACTATGAGTTAAATAGAAACCGACTTGAAAAAAAAAGACAACATATATTCTATTAAAAAATTTTTCTTCAAATCACTGGATTCGGCATTAAATAACCTGAAAAGGGTTGATATGCCGTAAAACAAAAACAACCAAAGAACAAGAATAGAAATCAATCATAAAACTACATAACAACATAAGGATGAGTAAAAGTCTTATCTGAGTCTTTTCCATATTACATTGAAAACGTTGATTATCAAGATTATTCCTCTATTTATATGTATTTTGTAATAAAAAAAGAACCCAAGTCATTCGTAAAATATCTCTGACCGGCGACTTATTTATCCATATCGTATAATGTATTCTCGAAGTCATGCCATGAAAATGTTGATAACTCACAAACTGAAGATGTTGGCAACCTTCACCTGGTTCCTTCTATGTTTTTCTAAAAAAGAATTCTAATTAGAAAGATATTGAGGAAACCAATACCAACAACAGAATTATTTGATTTATATGAAATGAGAGAGAGAGAGAGAGAGAGAGAGAGAGAGAGAGATGTATAGAGATGTTAAGTTTGAAGTAGCAATACCAGCAGTTTTTGTCTTTTTCTTAGTATTTACTTTCGTTTCACTGATTTTAAGTAGATAATGGAGATTAATTATTTTTTTTTAGCTAGAAGCTAGCTATTAGATGAATATTCAAATAAATGGACATTTATTTGAATATTCCAATTGCAAGAGATTATGGTGTGATGATAGAACGATTCCTCCATGATGAGTCTCGTTTTGATAAAATGAGACACGATCTAACTAATACAAAAAAAGTATGGCTAAGGCAAAACCGATCAGTATCACAGCCAACCAGAACGATTACACATGCCTGGTGACTCGAATGCTGGTGAGGAACTGAGGATTTGAAGAAGAACCCGAAAAACAACTAATTAAATATACTGAACCTGCATAAATATATTAATATACATTGTAAGTAATCAAATTTGTAACCATAATTTTTTACAGCGTTTCTTTGAAAATGTGATTATTATTTCATTACTCTGGAATAATTGCCAGAATGTATTAATACATTATTTTTGTAAGTAAATTAATTAATAGTACACACACATATATGATGAGAATAATGGGAATAGTATTCTGACGAGGTAGAGAGATTAAAAAAATAAACAAACCAAGTTATGTGTTGATCAATGTTTCGTTTTTATTGTAAGAAAAATGTCTTACAATAAAGACGAAACATTGACGGACATATATTATTTAAGCAACATTGACCCTGGTCAATACTAAAATGGGTGACCATTTGGGAATTACAGGTGCTGCTTGTGCTCTTTGCTTGTATTGGCATTGTTTCCAGTCGTCCTGGACTTCTCTTTGCTACTGGACTCAATCAATGTCAATTCAGGGGAGAGTTGGTTGGGATTGCGCAACTCTTGCCTCAGAATTCCATGCACAGTTACTCTTACAAGGGGTACCCATTCTTTTTTGAGACTGATTTGAGGCATCATAATATTTTTTATAGTATGTGTTAACTTGTATCTAAATCTAAATTCTGTTCTTTTAATATGAGTTTACTTACTAAAAGTTGATAAATTGTAAAATCCTCTCTGCTGTTTAATTGTATATATATACATATATTCTAGAGAGGTTGCCTTCACCTGGGCTTAGGGAGCCCTCTCCACCCTCATGTCATTTGATCCATGACTGGGACTTAGGTTGCTGGGCACCAGAGCATATTTCACACACCGGTGGGTCATGTATGCCGCAGCTTACAGGGTCTAAGCTCCTCTAGAGGTTTCTGTCAGGGTTACCTCACTCTTAGCCTTTTGTTAAATGAACCTTGGCCCACAAGGCAGTGGAGGTCCAGTTATATCTGATATAAAACCTGTGGCAACTACTGCATCCAATGATGTTCACTTGCTCTTCTTTTTGGTTCAACGTGGCAGTTGTTCAGAGTGTGGGATTGTCTCGGAGCAAAGTCTTTCCTCACTATAAAAAGCTTCAAGCACAGGCATTACTTGATATGTAATGGAATACACACTTTACCATCAGTGTTTATCCGGATAACAAAAAGGCTGGCTGTAGCCTAAAACGGCAAACTGACACTCAATGAGGACTGATACGGATATGGGTGTCAATGGAAATAAAGGCTCTGGAACATCCAAGGTCTGGTCCGGCAGGTGTTCAGGGCACCACAGCCTGGACCCAGTCATCAGCAGATATGCAGGACTGTAGAAGGTTCATACAAATGACCGTCCAGTGGCGCTCATGTCTGCCTCATTTGAGCTAGAGATGTATTAAGTAATGACAATACTCGAGAACGAGTTTGCTGCCATCATATATATATATATATATATATATATATATATATATATATATATATATATATGGCAGCATTTTCTTATTTAATCATGATAATAGACAAATGTTTATTGTCTTTGTGATTCTTTTCAAATTCCTGATAAGAGGCTTAATTTCAGGTTTCTCATGCTTCACGGTCCATTTTCAGTGTGTTTAGTAGGAATAGCATTTTACTTTTGAATATTTATAATTATTTTTATTTATATTATAAAAGTGAAGATACATGTGTCTGGCTGGTTTCAATAATCACAAAATGCAAATTCATTTCTTTGAACAAAGCAGAGGAGGCTTAAAGATTCCAGAATTTGACAAAATTCACCTGAAGAAGGTTGGGGACTAAATCGACCAAAACGTTTTGAAAATAACACTAAAGATGAGAGCAATAGTTTGAAGAATCCAAATATAAATACCCCCTTGTTCTTAAATTTTTTTATGACTAAAATAGGAATTGATGCTTTATTTACAGATTTGAGGAGAGAGAAAGAATTTAGTTATCTTTTTTGAGTAAGAAATAAAAACCAGCATAAAGCTTCTAATATTCCAAGACCCCCAAATGCCTACAAAGGCACTGGTTAACAGCTGCCCACTGCCAAATACCAAGATTGGAATTCATCATAGATTTGCAAACAAAATGCAATACTTCAACAAACTGGATGTACAAACTAGATTCTGGCGCTATAAGCTCAATGATGAGGCAAAATAATCAAGTATATCTATATCAATTGCAGATATATAAGACTGCCCGAGGTTATTTTGCCCGTCAGCAAAAGAGTTATAGACACAACTCTTTATGAATGTTAATGTTTGCCTGGTTGAAAGATTCAGACAAATAAGACTGGCATTAAAAATCACAACCAGAATTCATGAACTTATTTGTAGAGATGCAGAGTTAAAAGCATCAGGAGAGACACATTGACCGATTCAGAAGAGAAAGTGCAGGCCATCACAGAATTGTAAACACTTCATAGCTGGCATCATTTGAGATGCGACATAAGTATGATCAAACAAAACTATAGCAACCTACATTGACCTTTAAAGAAATCAATTACAGAATAACATAACATTTTTTTCCATATAATCGTAAGCTTGTACATATGTCAAGAGTGTTACATAACTATGAGAGGAACTATACTAATAAATATGAAATCAGTATGAAATATCATATTTAAACGTATTTTATGACTGGATTATGCCAGACGGCCTCCTAGTACATATAAGTATTTCCACAGTCAAGCAACGTCGCAGCTCACAAAAACCATGAAAGCCAATAAACTGGAAGTTCAAAACTCGAGTTTTGGCCTCAATTGAACACATCTGAACTCGGAATTTAAAACAAATTTCTTGCATGCAAGGCGAGTACTCTGCCACTAAAGCAACCATGCCACACACAAGAAAGTCTATTAACTAACAAAGATCAAACAAACCGCGGCGATGGAATGAACCTACTTCATCTCAAACAAGGGAGGGAGTGTCATCTGACCACTGAGAATCCAAGTCGATGTCTAAAAAATAGGACTTTTACACTTGTTAGGACGATATCATTCAACAAGCTAACTTAGCAAGCAAATTGATATTAAAATTTTCAGAATATGAGAGATGATTTAATTATTTCCACAATCAAGCAATATCAAGAGTCATGAAAGCCAACAAACCAGAAGTTCAACACTCGAGTTTCGCCTTCATTTGGGCTCATCAGTTAAACACATCTTAATTCGTGATTAAACCCCCGAATCTCTTGCATGCAAGACGAGTACTCTGCCACTAGAGCAACCACGCCATACACAAGAAAGTCTAATCACTAACAAAGATCAAGCAAACCACGACAAAATCCGACTATGGAATATATTTATTTCGTCTCAAACAAAGGGGGTGGTTATTCAAAGAATGAGAACCTAAGCCAATATCTCACAAGTACAGTGAAACTAGAGTCTTGGACTTTCGGTTTGTTGACTTTCAAGGCTCTTGTGAACTGCAACGTTGCTTGACTGTGGAAATAATTATATTATCTTTCACATTCTGAAAATCATAATATTATATATATATATATATATATATATATATATATATATATATATATATATATATATATATATATATATATATTTGTAGCCTTTCCGTGTCTCTGCATTGTCCGGGAATTCAGAGTAAGTAATGAAATTTTAATGCCCAAGCACAAAGTAGATTTAATGAGGAATAACACTACATGATAGTGAACTATCAGCACAAAGATAACCATCGAGTTTGAACTGCAAAAGTCTAATGACAATTGTTATGGAAGACATGTAACGATAAAGTCAGGCCAAAACTACTACTTTCTTTTTGGCAATCTCTTAACTCTTGCTTCTCATATTTTGTCCTAACATACCATGAGTGGGGTGTCTGACAATGTGACGGGGTGAGAGGGATTGCTGTTTTCTGGGTTGGAATCCAACAGTTATCGTGGACTAGATTTTTGCCTTGAAGTGGTATATTTTTATACCCCTTACATCAAGTAGTTTCATGCCATGTCTGGAGCGATTTTCATTTTATCAAAATAAAATAAAAATAAAACCAAAAAGAAAAAGAAGCAATTAGTAATCAGCCACTAAACAAGATACCAAAGAATGGCGCTTTCCAGCATAATTTCCAAAAAGTGTAGGGTGGTGATTATTGCTGATACTCTTTCAAGAATCCCAGTGAGGGAGGAGAGGTTCCAATTCTAATCTACTAAAGTGAATTTCTTGTAATTTACGATTATGACTGATCATACTATAAACAGGCTACTCAGTGCCATTAAGGAAGATAAAGACATATAAAGATTCATGATGCTGACTGAACAAAGTTTTCCAAAGCACACATAAATTCAAGGATTACTTGTCAGCAAAGTACCATCTAATACTTTATAGAGACGAAGTCAATAATTTTACTTTCTTCAAACTAAACCAAACTTCCATGAACAAAATTTCTTTCCTAGAACTACTTATGTTCAATCCAAATGTAAATAATTTTTTGCTGAGTCATCCTCTTAAATAATCAATTCTGAGAAGTTTACAGCCATCATTACTAAACCCTTCAACGTTTTACTGGTCACCTATCAAACATTTCATATTGAGTGGCTTTTGGGCCTTAAGAGGTAACTTGTTTGCAAAAAAGAAAAAAGATAATGTCTTTACACCAAGCTACATAAGTTATGTAGCGGTTGATAAAAGCACTAAGTGTGTCTTAGATATATTTTTTTGCTTGTAATGAAAAATCTACAGGAAACTTAGGTGAACTGTGTAACAAATATCTTGAAAAACAGCAGAGAGATGCTAATCATAATATCTTTAATGTACAACTCATTTTAATATGGAGACCTCGATACAATGACACTGAACAAAAAGAAATACCTAGTTCCTATTTAATTGCCCCCTCACGAGAGCAAAGTTAAACACATGGTCAAATTTTAATGTGGGGAAAGTCCACTTCGCCAAAAAAGATAATTTTTTTGCTTTTTTTAAAACTTATTTTTTACTGGCATTTCACTCCAAACAAAGCACAGTCCTGCTTTGCCGTAAGGAGCTAATATTTGTGACTAAATTTTACAGGAATATATAGGGAGTTAAGCAGCGAGATCTTTGTTCACATTACATATGAACTTCTGCACGTCAATAAAGGGAATTCCAAAGTTTAGCACCTCGAGGAAAGAAACTATTTGAGTAAAGGCTTTCCGGTATCTAGGGACCTCTACAGTGTAGGGTGGGATTTTGATCGGGTTAGACTGGAGTATTTACATCAAGGAGTTGCAAGTGCTTTGAGTTCGTCAAAGCACATTCCATTAAAATACTTGTAAAACAATCACAGGGATGCCACATAAGACAGAGGTCGAAGTTTGGTTGTTAGTGTGGTATGTCTTATGTGTGGCGACTCTTTCTTTCTATATTGAAACAAATTGCAATTGCTTCAGTCTAGAATGATTTCTCCTTCGCTGACTGAAAACAGAAAAGACTAAATGCAGTATAAGATCAGGTACTAAACGTTGTCAGTTTGATCGTACAACTTTTGTCTATGAGCAAAGAAACAACTCATGAAACAATTGTAAACAAGTCTTCAGATTTCTTCCCATTAATATGAAATCAAGAACAAAAATGTTAACTCTGACTGCAAATAATTCCACATCTCAAAAATTCCAACAATGAATTGTAATATGGATTCTTTGGCTAATTTGATATCATGTTTCTGAATTTTAAGATAAGGATTGATAATATCAATTATTTGGGTTGTTTGGACTACGATTTTGATCTTGGTTTTTGTTCTCAACGCCTTCGATCAAACGTTATGAAAACAACAAAGATGAGAACAGGTGTATTAAAGATTGATCGTTAAAATACATATCTAAGAGGAAAATATGACATCAATCGTTAAAAGAACTCTTACCACGTTTTAGATCTGTATGTTTTTAATACGTCTGGATATGCTTAGAAAGTAAAGAAAAAAAACAGTTTCCATTAGTTTCAAGAATATTTTTCACATTCAAAATTGCTGAAACAGGAAATAAACTGCATCGGTTGGTTGCCTAGACGTTGCATCTTTTAAAAATTTCACGCTTCCTGAAATTTGCAAGACTACATTTGGAATTGTAGTGCATATGAGCACTGTACACAATGACTCCACTATTTTATTTAAACCAATAAACTTGTACTTATACGAAATTTAAAACAAAATATTACTGCAGCAATGTAAGTTTTTTTTGTTTTGTTTTTTTGTCGAGAAGTGTCTCTACTAAGCGATTTGGCCACAATCCAACCAATCAGCTTCTGTGCTCTAAATAACTCTTTCAGCCTCCGGTTGGTCAGCAGAGAGACCTCTGGAAGTAACAAGGAAAGACATTCCGTCTCTCTCCTTCCTGTCTTTGTCAACCCAAGCATTAACGATCGTCACCTGCAGACAGACTTGTTGAAATCCAAAGAACTTTCTACTTTTTATTTTCTTCACTTGGACACTGTCCAACTTTCTTCCATTTAAATAAATCCTTTTGTTGTTATAAAATATTTTGTTTCCCTTTCGTGCGATGGTTTTTATTTACTACTAATACATAGAAGTGCATCTCATTTCTATAAATGGTGACCCCGACGTGATATGAACATGCAAGCTTCTAACCATGAAGAAATTATTTTAACATACTTTAGATAGAATTCCAGACCTCCAGAGATGCCAAATTCCAAGTGGCGTAGCAAAGTGGGGGGAAGGGGTCCGCTTCCCCACGGTACGTGCCAGGGGCCGGCAATTTGAAAGTGTGAAAATAGAACAAATTAAAATGATAAAAAGCTAACAAAAAATCTGAAATCATGAGTTTTTAATATCGTAATATTTTTTTGTGTGTTTTATGCGTGTAATAATGTTTTTAAACGGATTGATTGTAATACCATGAAAATAAATATTTGAGGACTTTCTAGAATTTTGAAGGTATCCAGATTATCAGTGGCCAGCCGATGGGGGGATCTTACGATCGCACCGAGTGGCAAAAATAGTTGCTACGCCACTGGAAAAGTAGAATCAGCAGTAAATCAAATAAGCATCATAAAATGTGTAATAATGAAAACAATAATATAATATACCGGAATTTACCAAAGCATCAAAATTCACAAGAATATTCCTGTGTAATTGCTTTTTAAAGAATTCTGGAGTTTCATTGATTCAGAGATTCTTTGGAAGATAGTTGAGAGGTGTATTGTTTACGATTGAAAATTATTATCTTCACCTAATGTGGAAGAAACGAAAACGGAAGCAATAAAAGCAAAGCAACGTCAAAAGCTATACCACGATAAAAACGCCTACGACCTGACAAAATGTTGAAAAGGTAACCAAGTGAGAGGATAGCCATATTGCAAGAACAAATATCGGGAGAAAGGCAATAATCTTAGAAAAGTTTGCATGACGACAATATATGATTAAATTGGAAAATGGAAAAAGACTAGTGAGAAACAGGAAATGCCTAAAGCTTGCAATGAACCCAAATACAAAAACATGGCAGAAATAAACCCCAAGCAAGACACTATCAGAAATAACAACTAAAAATGGCTGAAAGACAATCGTGTGTAAAAAAAAGCCACCGCAGGCAAGAAAGACAACAACTATGGTGAATGACGATTAATATAGAATTAATATTTCAAACTTGTTTGTAAGGGAAATGTTGCATACATAAACTGCCATATATACTTATAGAGCTCTAAACGGATTTTAACCGTGAGGTGGTTTTGAAGAATCAGGACGCAAAAAGACATTTTTAAACATTGATCATGTCTCACAGTTGTGTGTGACGGTAACTATTCTTTGTTATAACATATCTCAATGGATTGCTTTAATGCCACATACCAAAAATTCCTTCGATTATTAACTCAATACTAATTTATTTTTGCCTTTTCAATAAAATGGTTTTGGAGACTTTTAAAAAGATAGTAATCTGTTGATGCAAGATTCGGAGAAGATGATGGTTGATGCATAATTTCTCATGCATATTTTTAAAAATCTTTGGTCTTTTGTATAATGTGTTACGATGAGGGGTGAAGCTAGATATTACACGGCACAAATGACCAAAAATCTTGTAGAAAAGTTAAAACAAAAAAATGTTTCCACATTGCAGTTCAAAATCTAAGGAATTTTATGAACATGATATAAAACAGCTTAGATAGAAAGAGTACATTAGTGAGTACAAATGATATTGTGTTTTAATATTGTTTTATGCTTAAAAAGGATAACATTTTCGTTACCGATATATCTGTTATTCTAAAGGTGACTTAATCAACGTTTGTTTCCCTAAAGGTCTATTTAGTTTAATAACACAAAATACATAAAAAATATGCTTTAGTTCTGAGAATGAATTATACTTGAAGAAAAGTTTGTTTTAAGTGTTTTAATTGGTCGTAATTTATAATTAACTGGGCAAGTTACCAATCAATCAATCAATCTCTCTCTCTCTCTCTCTCTCTCTCTCTCTCTCTCATCTACATATTCCGATCAATGCCGACTCAACCTCTCTATAATTCTTTAATGTCTATGAGAATTTACAGAAAGGGTGACTCTTAACATAATTCTAATTTATATAAAAATATCGATACACACCACAAACGCTTATGAAAATTAGATGCTAAATAATACTTGTTACTTATAAGAATAATAGAAAATAATATCTCAAGATAATAATACTTTTTTTTTTACAAGGAAGTCACCACCTATCAAGACTCGGAAGAATAAGGATTAATGAGTCGACACTGATCACCGGTAATGATTAAAATTGAATAGAAATTGATTATTTACGATGGCTTAACAAAAATTTGTTTACGTTGGATTTGAAAACAACTATGATATAGTTAGCTGGTAAGCAACCCTGTAGTATTATGTTCCACTGACAGTTCTAGGAAAGAAACTTTGCTCACGGAATTTTCATTTAGTTTCAGGCACATATAGAAAGGGAAATTGTTGACAGTAGTTGTAGCTAAGCGAGTGTTTGCTGTGAATGTTTTACATGGGTAGCATCCGTCATAAAAATAATGATAGAGCAGAGAGACTCACTACGTCTGTCTTGTAATAAAGAGGTAGCAGAGAGAAGGAGGAGAGGATATACCCCTCCCCCACCAGATTTCGAAGTCGGTTGTGTACCTTTTCTAAGCCGGAAATTGTAGTTTGAGCAACCTCTCCCCAGACGTGGCAACAGTACTCCATTTTAGGACGTATTTGACTCTGGTAAAGGTAGAGAAGTACATAAATGATAACAACAATAAGTATTTACAGAAAAAGCGATTCTTTTAGCATCAGAATTCTGATTTACATATGAACATCCGTACACATCACAAACATGTATGCAAATTAGATGGCAAAAGAATAATAAAGAATAATGCTTCTAGATAACACATATAATATAAAATGTCTTGAAAGATACGTCACAATTTATGAATTCTTGAAGAAAGTCAAAGTAGAATAAACAGTGGTACTGGTTTATGTAACCCAATAGATCATGGGTATGTCTTAAAATTTATTTGTGTACCACATTTCAGATATTCAGGTCATATCTTCAAAAGTAAAATGCTGGATTACTGCAACGGTAATACAACGATCTAGACATAAACACATTATAATCTCCAACTTTATAAAGTACAATGTAAAAGTACGATAAAATTGTTACCTTGAAAAGGACATGATTCCATTTCCGTTTGGCCGCCACGCGTTGTCTGGTCGTACAATACGCTTAAACATGATATTTTAATTTATGCAGATTGCATATGTTTATTATAAAATCAGTCCTCTATTGATTATTGTATATTACAAGGGATAATTTGCCCAGTGAACTAATTCACAAAAATAAAAATAAAATAAAAATTATAATGATGACGTCGTGCATCAAATTCCGACTGTGTTTGTTTACAATATCACGTCAGCTGATATTTGGGCTTGACGATCTTAAGCATAGTTATTTTTACGTTACACCGGACGGTGTAACTTAAAATATTCCCCTGTAATTTTTTTTTATCTATAAGAGGATGACTAATTTTAAGATCTGATTTTTTCGATTTTTGATACTTATCGAATGAATTTCTGTACAAAATATTTCTAAGAACACTGCCAGATATATAAATTAGCTTTTTGTGAAATTTGCAAAAGATAGGCTCAGCCGTTTCGGAAGCTATTAGGAAGGAACTCACACACAGAAAGTGATTTATATATAAATATATATAATAGAATGGTTTATTGAGACATTGCGAAAATTGGCACAAGATTTTCTGAATTGGCACACAATTTTTTGTTGCTCATAAGCCATAATATTTTATTTCTATGTTGAAATGGATTATCTTCAAATAATTGTTTCGAGAAATCATGAAAGATGATAAAAGAAAATTATTCAATTTCTTCAACGTTGATATCTAGTCACAATAGATACAAAGAAATGGTTTTCAATTCTAGTTGAAAGAATAAATCTTGTCTCCAATATCAAGAGATATGATAATAACTACTTAACATCTGTGTTTTACTTTTAAAATCTGCATCAATAAAGCTTTTTAAAATATAATGTTTGTACTACAATATGTACAGAAATAAGTAACACCAATCAAAATGCACGCACGCAACGTAGTGTCCATGATACAGAGTGTCCAAAAACTCATTGAAGGGTTTTGAACTTAAATAAATTCTTTAATGACATCTTTCTGTAATTTTAATAGAATCTGACGAAGGGATTGGTGAATGTTTTAAAAAATGCAAAATTCAAACAAGTCTTATTAATGAAAAATAATGTCTTTTAAATATTGCCCATTTTCAGCTTTGCATATTCCAAAACATTATTCATGACAGATTGCAGAATCTCTGGATTGAGATTTAACTCCCTTATTTCGTTCATGATGTTTTCCTTCAATTCTTACAGGGTTTGGGATTTGTTAACAGACAATTTCTTTAAGATATCCCCACAAGAAAAGTCGGGGCTAGTCAAATCTGGGAAACATCAAAATACTGTCGAAAAGCTCTTCAAGTCAAAACAATTGACCCCTGATTTTGGTAAAACAATTTCATAATTTGCGTACGTTGTTTGATGCTATACTTATCCATAATTAATTTCCAAAATATTATATGTAAAATATATGAAATAGAAAAATTAATGGTAAAATGACAAAGATTTTCAACCCTTCAGTGACTTTTTGGACACCCTGTATAACTCGAATAAAAAAATGGTTTCTTATTTAACCATTTTGAACTCCCTACAGTGCGTAGATTTGCGTACTTACTTTCGTAATCAAAGGTTTCCTAACAGTGTGCACAGGCTGCTTATTTCTGCCTCTCTACACCGTTACCACAATGTATCGAGGAATGAGGGGTTGTTTTGTATATACACGTGTATACTCTAAAAGAAAGAATAAAACCCCAAAGATATTTTTGAAGCCCATTTGCAGCTGTGATGTTTCTCTGCTAAGAACGTTCAAGAATAGCTGTTATTGAGGATAAGAATACGATGTCTACAATTATGGAGAGAAAAGGATAGAAACTTCAGCTGACACCTCGCTATTGCGATTACAGAAATTTGAACAGTTAATTCTGTAATTCTGGTATGGAGAGGTCTGTGGATGCACTGGTGATACCCGAAGTCACTTCCTAGTTGTATGCCCCAAAGATTCAAGTCATAGTACTGAAAAAATATTATGAGAAAAAGATAATTAAAATCTGATTGGGTGCCTATCAATTTGAATTCCCGAGGCCACCGCTCTTTCATTGAGTGAAGCTTAAATTATTTTTGTGACAAATACTTCTTTCAAATTAAATACATTTCTCATTTGCAATTTTGCATTTTTGAGATAATGGTTTGACTATTTGTATTACAGTAGAACCCCGGAATACGGCATTAAAAATTAGTTATATAATAATACAGTACAGTATATAAAACACTTGCATATAATCAAATAACACTATAAATAACACCGTAAAGCGGGAGAATACCGTAACCAGGGTCCGGCAAGAACATTGTATTCCACATCGTAACCTGAAAAAAAAAAAAAAACATATCGTAGGGCCACCCGGGATTCTATTGCATTTGGATTCTTCAAACCACTGTTCTTATTGTAAGTGTTATCTTCACAATGTTTCAGTTGATGTAATGGGATCCGTGGCACAGTGGATATAGTACTTGGGGAAATTCCTGGAGATTGAAAGTTCAATCCTTTGTGTGGGCGACCCAAAAATGCAATTGTGAATTATTTAGAACTTTTACCCAGTTATGGCTGAGAGAACAAGAGCATACTGTCTCCATGGATTAAATAAACAGGGTTCTATTCGAAATTCTGTGCAGATTCCAGACTGACAAGATTCATCTGAAAAAAGTTAGGTTACATAGACTGAACAGAATCCAAAATATGAATAAATTTCTCCTCCATAGCTCCATACGTTCGAAGTACTAATAGAATATTACAAAATCAGCGAGATACACCACATTAGCAAACCATATATAATTATTTCCACAGCCAGACAGCGTCGCAGCTCACAAGAGCCATGACAGCCAATCAACCGGAAGTGCAAGACTCGAGTTTCGCCCTCATTTGAGCTCATCAGTCAGGCACATCCAGACTTAGGATTCGAAACCCGAGCCTCTTACATGAGAGGCGAGCACTCTACCAACGGAGCAAACGCACAACACACTTCTTTGATTATTACATTCAACTCTACAGAAACCTTAGCTCAATCAAATGCAAAAAAGCACTGGTTCATTTTTAAAGAGTTTATTGTGGAACTTCTGTGTTCAAGATAGGATATTTATTCACGACTATGTATTTTTGTTCAGATTGCCGACATGAGATATTGACGAATTCCCTTTTCTTTTCTTTATTTATTTATTTTTTTAAGATGATATCTGTATGAAAATAATTCCGACTCAGTCGAAGTATTTTCTAAAAAAACAAAAAAAAAAAAAAAAAAAAAAAAAAAAAAAAAAAAAGAAAGGAACCTGAAACCTCAAAATCAAATATTTATTGTGTAGGAAGAAAGCTATCGATGACAAAACAAGGAGATTGACTTCATCTCTCTCTCTCTCTCTCTCTCTATGTATATGTGTGTGTGCGTATGACCTTGTCTGTTTGTCTAAGAAACGATCTCTACCAAATTCTTCTGACAATTTTTGATTTACAGACTTGAAAGTTGAAATATAGGGAATTTGAACCTGTGGAACAAATTCGATTTGGTTTTTAGCCGGTAAAAATAGCTGCTTAGAGGTCAAAATTGAAAAAGAATTGAAACTTGACAGGTGTAAGTCGATTTGAATCGCTTCTGTGTGCATGCGCAAATGTACATTTATTGGTTTAAAAACCTTATTTTTTAAACATTTTATGTGCATATGGACGTGGCTCAGAGGATAACGAATAAGGCTGAAGATCTATATGTTTTAGCTTCGATTCTAGCTGATGGCAACCAAGTTATATATTTTTTACTTTTGAAATCATTACTATATATTGTGTACAATATAATAATTGACAAAGAATTAGTTCTATAATAATAAATAAGAAATCTGCAAGAATTAAAATGGGCGGTGTTCTAGTTTTATATATTTTACGACTACATTTCACGATTCATATTGAAGAATAAGTATCCAAGGATGGAAGTAAGGGATATATACATAAAAAATGTTATTATAAGACTATTGGAGAACTGTGATAAGATTGATGTTTTTTTGTTGGGGGGGGGCTCCTTTTGGAAGAGATGTATTAGAGGTTGAATGGCGATTAAAGTGCAATATTTTGTTTAATAAACGGTCATGGTCGGCAGAGCCTGTTGTAGGTCTGCCTTCATGGAAGCAGGGAAACTATACTTCACCACTACGAAATATTCTTCATCAATAACCTAAAAAAGAGGTAAAAAATGTAATTTTATTTGCGTTTTGTTTAAACTATACTATTTGTGCTTCCCAAATAATTATTTTTGCCTCCAAACAAAGGTAAGTAATTATGTATCGATGAATACAAAGTTATACCAATTTTTTTAGATGGCATTCGTAGGAAAGTAATTCCGACCCGATTAAAGTATTTTCCGGAAGGAATGGATTTAAAACCAAAATCAAATATTGTTTTTGTAGGTAGAAAGCTATCGATGACAAAGCTAACAAAAAGATAAGCTTTACTTTGTATTCCACATAAAATAAGAAATAGATTTCACAATTCCTATCAAAAAAAAATAAATATCTAATGGTTGGAATTAAGACTATATGCATAAATGTCTTGGTCAGAACATTGGAAAAGTGTGACATGATTCGGCGACAGGAGAAGTATGAGAAGTTGGGTGATGTTTATGAAAACTGTTACAACGGAAATAAAGGGAAATAACTCTAAAAGAATAGGATTATCTCTGCTGGAAGACAAAACGGATCAAGATGGCGGACACATTTCTTTTACAATATCGTTCTTATAAAGTTCTTATATAGTTATCATTTTTTTCCTATTGTTAATAGTTTCATGCTCATACGAAGTGTTGTTGCTAATGTTTATAACCAGTAACAAATGACATTCTTACGAATACAACAAAAACAAAATAAATCCATTTCCTGTTGTCCGAGTTGTATCATAAGGTTAGATGCAATCAATTTCTTAACTTCTACTTCTGGCTCACTTCACCCTTTTCTCCTCATACAATTTATCTTTGGTGTTATAGAGTTTTCGGCCTCATGCTTCATCATTGTTTTAATAGAAAATTAGAGTTAAAAATCGCGTATGTTAAATAAATAAATAAATTGTATAATTTGTTGTGTACAGTTTTAAAGAAGAAATAAGCTCCCTTACATTTGATTGATCCTAAATTCAAGGTCCAGTTTTCATACTGAAAATTTATTGATGCCATGATTGAAAGTATGTTAATCTTACTTCCTTTTTTTAAAAGCATTCTTCAGGAAATGCTGATTTATAATTTGTATGAGATTTAGGTCACCATTGGATAGGGGCAGCATAATAAACAAACGGACAGACAAACAACGATTGTCTTTTATATATGGGAGATTGAATTATTCTTTTCTAACTTATGATTTAGATTTGAATAAATTTTCTTAATGTCATTCAGTTTTTTTGTTTTTTTTCAATTGTTATTTTACATTTAAAAATATTTTTTGAATGAAGTAAACAAAGATTCAGGTAGGATCTTCAAACTATCTTTAAAAAGTACTAAAATCAAACAGAGTTATTAAGAGTTCTAATAAAATTTGCCGATACATTTTTTTTTTTTACAAATATTCGTACAATTAAGCAAAAGCTGGAGGGGAAATATCATTCCCAACAAAAGTCACGTACCGTTATGAATATATTAACATTTATTTTCATAAAAAACAAAACGCTTTTTTTTTCTTTTTTTTTTTTTAATTTTCTTTCCATTTTTTCTTAAAGTACTGTTCGTGAAACTCGTATAAATTATTTCTTAATTTCATCAAAAAATATCATACATATGCAAATGACATCTACTTGGGACAATCTATTATTATACTAAATTTGAGTTAAGCCAAATTTATTTTCATGAAGCTTTTTTGTTTTTTTTTTTTTTTTTACATATATACAACACAAAATGCATGCTAAAATAGACTTTAATTCTAAGACTAAGTTATATTTGACATTCAAATGTATTATTTGGACGACTGTTCTCATCTTGAGTATTATTTTTACAACGTTTCGGTTGATGTAACCCACGACCTTCTTCGGATGTATCTTCTCGAACTCTAGAATCTTTGTTAGAACTGCTGATTAAATAAAGGGTTCTGTTTTTAGTTCTATACAGATTCCTCGAGTTTGACAAAATATACAGTGAGCAATCACTGCTGTTGACCTGTGGGAAAATATTAATTTTTTTATGGAAATCACTCCAGACAAGGCTTGAAGGAACTTATAAAGATAATCGCGATAAAAAGGGAGAGAGAGGTAGAATCTCTTCAAAACAAACGAAGACTGAAAGAAAGCACACCCTCAGTATTCAACCCCTGGACAGCAATAATACAGAAATTAAGAAGCTTAGTAGTTTAAGTTAAGCAATGTTTAAAAAAAAAAATGCCACGATTTATGAATCTTTGAATGAAATCAAAATAGTATAGTAGTATTGATTATTACATAAATGTAGAAAAATTTTATCATGCCGCTTTTAATGCTTAAAGTTGAACCTCAAAAACGTTCAGTTTTTTTATTATTTGATGAGATAAAAATGTACATAAAAGGCATTGATATTATTGTGAATTTCATTTTAATCTTCTCATGTTGGTGGAGTATGGTGATGATTTACTTACTAGGAGTTCCAACATGAGTCATTGACTGACAGAAACAGGCAGTTTTTCCTGTGTTCCGAACGATATTTCATATATACTTCACTTTTTCAATTGTAATGACAATTCATTGTGTTCTTGCATTAGTTGTTTACTACAGAGTTCTCGGTAATAACAACTGATTATGTCTGGAATTTGTGGTACAATAAGCTAACACAGAATCCCAGTGCTCTCCATAGAGAGGAAAATGAAATAATGTCTTTCTGATCATAACTCACTGTAGATATTTCTGTTTGTCCAAAATAACTACAGAAAATGTAGATTCACGGCTCGGCACTCCTTATAACATAACCGATGTTAATCTTTTTACAACTTTGGCACATGTGGCAGAGATAGGCACAATTGTCTTTCTGCTCATCGGTTGTCATCGATGCATCAGTTGTCTGGCGTACTATGACCCCCCCACCCCCCCCCATGACAAAGAAAGGACAAAATATGCAATGAACGTGATGAAAAAAAGATCAATTTATGTATACAACAAAAAATTTCAAATATCGCTGTTATTAGCTGCAGTATCAACAATAGATGATCCATCAATATAAAACGTTTTGAGACTCAAGAGTCACTTGTAAATTGTTCCCAAGCGTCTGACCACTGTCCACGGTGATGATGACTTACTAGCAACTGCACCATTAGTTGTTCATCAATCGACTACTACTACAATAACGGCGATATTTTTAAAGAAATTTTGTTGTATACATAAATTGATCTTTTTTTTTCATCACGTTCATTACCTATTTTGTCCTTTCTTTGTCAGTGGGGGGAGGGGGCGGGCATAGTACGCTAGACAACTGATTAATGTCTACTTCATCCATTGCACCGCTCCCGCTACAAACGAGTGACCCCAAACATGATATCATCATATAACCAATGGCGAACATTGTGACAAAAAAAAAAAAAACAAGAAATTGACAGAAATTGTCCAATCATGATCCATTCAATATTTGCAAATAAGTAGAGCTTATTTTCCCCGACTAAAATACTTATTCACCAGTGTCATCCAAGGCCTGTACACAGCTTCAAAGACATCAATCGACGACGAGTCACCCTACCTACACACTACAGACTGATCTTCAACATTCTACTATCATCTTCTCGATGACTTTTGCCTCTTCCGACAATAAACACTGTATGTTATATCTCTATCAATCCTTTATTAATTTTTTAACTAAATTTTGTCTTTATTTACTGCATTTGCAAGATGTTATTGTTATACACAAGTATACACACACAGGCTCCTCCAGTCTTTGACAGACTATAGATACCCACGAAGGGGTGCATGCACATGAAATTTTTGTTGCAAGAGGTGTGCAATCTCCAACCACCCCTCTCCTGAGTCGACATTGTTAAATACCAGGTGCAAGTGAAGTGTATGTATAGGACAACTGGAAACAAATGCCGAGATAAGCAGAGAGCACATACAGCGCCTAGAATTTCCAAATAGTCACCCATCTGGTGGTACTCAGGCTCAACGTTGCTTAACTTCAGTGATCTGACAAGAACTGGTGTGTCAACGCAATTATGCCGTATACACACAAGTATATAACATTCATATTATTTGCATTATTCGAACTACTGTTCTCATCTTAAGTGTTATTTTCACTACGTTTCGGTTGATGTAACCTCCGACCTTCTTCAGGTGTATCTTATTGAACTATCAAACTTTGCTTGTATAAATATATTTATTATATAAATAGTTTGTCAATGATAGATTCTACTTAAACCATGGATAGAACCCCAATAGCTACTTCCGTTCGGGGAGGGAGGATCGAATAGACGTGGGAGTAATTGCTGATTAATTCCACACTCTCCAAAGCTTATAATTTTCCTTAGGTTAATTTTTTTTCTCATAGACAAATTCTATTTCACCCAAAGACGAAACCCTCACAGGTGCAACTACTATGGAAGTTGAAATCTAAATGCAGATTCCATGAACAAAAGTTCTTTTCCTAGAATTATCCGCCTATGGAACACCGTTTCACTGGCCTGCTTCCTGGTTGAATACAACATGATAGCTTTCAAATCCAATGTAAACAAATTCTTCTAGAGTCGACCCTGATAAATAATCAAATTCTACTCAATTTACACCATTAACGATTACTACACTAGCACCTTACATTCATTAACCCTTATCCTCGAGTGGCCTTTGAGTCTTGATAAGTGGTGACTCACAAGGAAAAAAAAGAGGATGGAGAGTGGCAGGTAAAGATGACTCCATTTTTCCTCATAGCTTACGAATATTAGCCTAATCACTGGATGTAGTTTCATGTCATATCTATGGAAAAAAATTCTATTAAACTCCTTGAAATAGGACCTCGACAGGTACTACCAATGCATGATCAAAAAGGACACGATATCAATGTTAACAAAAGGATAACTCAGTACTCCTTAAAGTTCAAAGATTGAGGCCGAAGTACTTGATTAAGTTTAACACCATGCGTAAAAACATTCGTGTGCATTTATGTGCAAATTTTTATGTGCATATGTATTTACATGAACTTTAGGTACAAACTATAATCTGCGGTTTATAATTTCACCTAAAGAATTCCTCCCCCCTTCAAATTCTTGTGTGCTTCTGTTTTTGTCTGTCATCCAAACATGGAATAACTGAGTAGTTGATATGCCACGCATGAATTCGCTCTCCTATGTCCTCCCTCACACTTTCTTTATCTTCAATTTCTTCAACGCCATACCCACAGCACGAATATGCCACACTCAACCCCCACCCCCAAACCTCCATAAACCCTGAATCGGCTTTCCATCATGTTAGTTTTCATTTCAACACAATAAATTCTTTCACCAATAGCAAACAATTGCCATGTTCAAGGATTCTTTCTCTTTTTACATAAAGAATTTAGCCTTATATATATATATATATATATATATATATATATATATATATATTATACTAGCAGTCCGCCTGCCGTTGCCCGGTCATGAAACGCACTTAAATATGATAGCTTTATTTATGCAGATTCCGTATTTATTATTATAAAGCCAATTGTCTGTAGATTATTATATATTATTATATTGTACCTAATATATAGTAGTGATTTCAAAGTTTTACAAAAAAATGACTTGGGTGTCATCAGCTAGAATCGAACCCAAAATATTTAGCTCCCCAGTGTTATTCCCTACCAGTTTAGCGAAGACGATATGCTTATCAAAATTTACAAATCAGCCCACATAAAGGTATAAATGTATATTTGCACGTGTATACGAAGGCATTTAAATGATGGAATAAACATTTACAGAATTTATTGGATCATCAAATGCCCAGAAACGGAATATAGTAAAGATTTTTTTCCTTAATTTATCGAATTTCGAAAATTCGTACTTTCCTCTTCAGAAGAAATCAATATACTAAAAAGAAACTTACTATTAAGTATAAACCAAAAAACTTTACATTGTCAATATGTGACGAAAGCTTGAAGAAACTGGGAGGAAGCTAAAGTTTGCGGGGAATCTCAAATAATCTGAAAATGTAATTCGAGATATATATATATATATATATATATATATATATATATATAAGAGAGTAAGAAGTTTATAAAACATGTTAAAAAACACTTTGAAAAAGAGTTAAAAACATTTAATTTGAAAAGGAAACACTAAATAAGTGGATAGTCCTTAATCCACAGAGTTTCGAAGTTGGGTTCTTTTGTGTATTAATATTTATATTAAAAACCGTTTTTCCTATTTATTTAGGTATTTATTTGCTTCCTCACGAAAGCAAATGTGACACAAGGTCGCTTTTATGTGGGGGGAAAACCAGCTCCCCTAAAATAAGAGCAAAAAGGGGGCACTCTGACTGTATCCAGAAAGAGTAATTGTCTTAGTGTAAAGGGTTCTTGGCCCAAAGGCCAAAAAAGAAAAAAACTTGCTTTTTTTCTTTTTATTTAATAAGAAACTGCGACTTTCTTCTATATGGATCATGGAATTGCATTCACTAGCAAAAGATCTAGCTAATTTGCATATTCATTGAAACATTAATTTTAATTAATTCCGTATTAGATTTTTTGCGTTTTTCTTACAGGATGATCATCTTTAGTTAACTATTATGTGTAATTATATTCATGCAGATATTCTACAATTTATACTTGCATAATATTTGTGTAAAAAGGTTATAGTAAACACAAAACTCTTTTCATATATATTTATGCATGCGTATATATTTTTGTTTAAAAACATTTGTCTACCAAACTCCTCTGTCAGTTTTTGGTCTACAGACATGAAACTTCATACATAAGGTATTTGAATCCATACAAAATTTTATATTTCGGTTTTAGCTGGGGAAAATCGGTGCAAAAGTGTGAAAATTAAAAAAAAAATGAAATTTGCCAGGTGAAGGTCGAACGACGGCATTACGAATATGCACGCATTGGTTCATGTTTTAATTTTTAGCCTTGCAAACATGTCTTCATAGCTCAGTCATTAACGGTAGAGTTAAAAATAAATCGTAAGCTAAACGTTTTGGTTTCGATTCTCGCTGATGGCGCATGAGTTATTTTTTTTTTTTAAATCATTACTATATATTGAGTCCAATATAATACGAAATCAGCATTAATCAAGATATCATATTTAAGCGTATTTTACGACCGGGAAATGCCCGGCGAACTGCTAGTATATATATGTATGTGTGTGCCTATAAGTGTTTCGTGTACATACTAATATTATAAAGATAACATACATCTGTTTCGGTATTTACTTCAACAGTACTCAATAGAGGAGTAGAGCTTAATATAAATGGTGAACTATATAAAACGTTTGTGTTTTACTCTCAAAGGAATTTGTCAAGCTAAATCTGTAGCTAATTTTTTCCTAAATATATTTCATAGTGCATAAATTATATATATATATATATATATATATATATATATATATATATATATATAAGCTGACCTGACCTAACGTTACTCGGGAGAATATATACTTTCATTTTACACAGACCCCCCCCCCCGACGACCTTACTGTAAAACCCAACTGATAAAATCCAAACCTATTTCTGAAGTAAAGTGACATTTATTTTTTAATATTAAAGTGTGTATATATATATATATATACACACACACATATATATATATATGAACAAATGATTAATAAAACATGTTAAAAGACATCTTGAAAAAGAGTTAAAAACATTTAATTTTAAAAAGGAAGCACAAGATAAGTGGATAGTCCTTAATCCACGGAGTTTCGAAGAAATACTCTCCTTCTCATCAGAGGGCAGGAATTAGCAAATGCAGGATCGGATTTTGCATGTAAAAGTATTTAATGAAACTACAAGTAAGTCACAGATCTTACTTGGTTAAAAAAAGGGTGAGGTAAGGGGAATAGGAGGTAAAAGAAAAATGATAAAAAGATTTCACATGAATGGATAGTCCGGTGAAGGGTAAAAAATCCAAGAATGGTAAAATCCAAACACGGTCGAATTAAAAGTTTCCAATCCAACAGGTAAGTTCCAAATGGTCCAAAATGATCCAAAAGGCAGAATTCCTTGGAAAAAAAATCACAAATGGAATGAGTTCCATATATATATATATATATATATATATATATATATATATATATATATACACACACACACGGCATAATCACATCGACACACCAGCTTTCATAAGTTAAGCAACATTGCGCCTGGTCAGTACCAGATGAATGACCATTTGGTAATACCAAGGGCTGTATATAGGAAGACGTTGACACCTCCCTGCAAGAACTGCGAATACCTAACGTCATCATTACCTCTGACTGGGATATACATGTGACTAGGAGCCGCTTGTGAATTTACTATTCCCTTGATACTTCCTCCCTTCAAGAAAGTCGGTTCAACCCACTGGCATGCATATATATATATCATATACAGGAGCGGATTAAAAGTAGTGAGTCCCCAGGTTATTCCACCCATCAATATGAAACGAGTTAATCTGATAAAAAAAAATTGTTTGCATAAAATTCGATTTCAAAATTCATTTCTGCAATCTATGGACCCTGATGAAATAACTATTTGGAAAGCCATTCTTCTCATGGGGAGGGACTCTAACTATTCTGTACTTTCACAATTTGATAAAAAGATTAAATTGAATTTAACTTGAAAATTCTATCTAAAACAGTAGCATGCTCCGTAAACTGTATGATTATAAGTACCGAAATTCATCCCCTATGCACTATAAAATTCTATCAAATATTGTTGTGGAAAGGAAACTTGCATAAACAAGCATTTATTTAAAACCAACTTTGAGTCTTCTAAGCATTTAGATAAATCTAGCAATATATATATAGCACATGTTTTGTTTTACTATTACATAATTTGTCATAGATTTAATGTTCGTTTTTATGCTAGCATGTGTTAGTTTGATAGTAAATTGCTTAAAATCGATTAACTTATCTCTGGCTAGATCCTTATTTCTCTCTTTCTCTCAAATCCTTTAATTTTCTCTCATATTTTCCTTGGCTTTCCTTTGCCAACTGATCCTGGTAACCTTGGTCACATATATTAGCCAAAGTACCCTCATCCATTCTATCAACAAAGTCTCTTTCTGTACTCATCTCCCTACATTTAATCCTTTTTTTTTTTTTCAGATTATCAGATCTCATATTACTAATTCCAAGAATTATTAATTAATTAATCAGAATGTGACAATAAAACTATTTACCAATTATACTTTTGCATCACACCTAACTCCCCCAATAAAGGTTGGGATGTGATGCAAAGTCGAGTTTTATGTGAGCCGTAAAAATTACTGAATTCCAGAAATGTAGAATTACAGTAGACCAATTCTCATCTCACATAGATCATCCAGACAGCAGTTCATTCCATAAGCAGCTGAAGTTGTGTTGTGTAAATAACACTTACCAATATTGGATGTCGCTTGTGCTCTTTCTTTTTTTTTTTTTTTGTCTTTTTGTTGCAGTTGCTTTCTTTTTTTTTATTATATAATTGGTTGTAAAGTTAAAAGCATATCATCATTTGGGGGTTTCACCATGATTTCAGTTTCCGTTCTCTTTTCCAGTATACAGTACTATACAATATACATATCTTTCTTTTAGCCTGTGTTTCACCTATTCTCAAAAACTACTGAGTCGATCTGGCTGCAAGTTTGTATGAACCTTTGTTATGATAAGGTGCAGTAAACTTTTATGCTGTCCATTCGATGCACAGTTAGAAATTAATTTGATGCAAAAAAAAAAAAAAAAATGAGCACAAATTTAACCATATTGAACTATCAATTTAACATAAAGCATTGATCCGAAGTCAATATTCTATAACTGTTGGCCGTTTTTAACTGTTTAAAAAGTCTAATGCGTATAGAATATCCCTTGTATCTTCTCTTAACTCTACCCATTAAGAGGAGGGATCATCTGTCTCAAACACAACCGAGTTCCATTGCAGTCCAGAAAAAAAAAAGAGAAATATTTTATCAGCTTATCTTTTATGTATCTAATAAATTCCTGCCTTTGATGCAAGATGTTCAATATATAGCCCTAATTCTGCTCTTCAACTTCTGATGGAATTTTCCAATTTTTCCTTATGTGAACAATTTCGTTTTAACATTTTTACACCGCCACTTTTAACCATGCTACATGGCCGTTTGGCATTCAGTAATGTACACGGATTGGAAAAGACCCCAAAACATATTCTTTTATTTGAGGATTTGTATATTTCTTTAATATAGCAGCCACGTGCTGTTCTTCTAAGAATATATTTGTTTTACCCTTGCATAATTGGTTTCCAAACTTTTGTGACTTGAAATTTGATCGTAAAACGCACAACTATTTCATTGCTTAAAATGGTTCTTTCTCTTTTATTTATACTGATGAAAAAGATATGCCATTGCCAGATGGAAGATAGGAACAAAGTATACATTATATATTTTATGACTTCTTCCATTATAACCGTTGAATAAATTAACAAAAGAAATTAATTTTCGCGTCCTATAAAAATGTTAATGTCATTTGCTTACGAAAGCATTCTCTTTCTCAATATTTATACATCTACATTTATTGTATAGTTTTCTAATTGTAACCGACGTCAAAACACCAAGTAAATAAAGCGCAATGAAAAAATATTTTTAGATTTAAGCTTAAAATGTCTAGGGTTCAAATAATTGCTGGTTATTGTACAGCGACCATAAAAATTTATGCCGCAATCGATAAAGTTAGAAAAAAATAATGAAATAAGAAAACATCTGAAATGCAAAAGTTTAAAGAAAAAAAAATACATCAATCAGTATTGAAAAATTTTAAAAAAAAACATCTCATTACAGAAATATAGTCATTTCTTACCGAATTCATTTCAGACTGCCGAAAAAGTCTGACTTGCTATTTACTTTTTCTCTTGTTGGAAACATTTATAATGGCTTCGCTCGGAAGTTTTATACTAATTTTTGCACGATAGAATAGGTATTTATACAGGTCTTTATTATAGTGTGGAAAATTTTGATTGCTAAAGTTAGGCTGAAACAGTCTAATAATTGTATAAACTTCCCCTGTTTTCAAATCAGGGGTGGGTAGGGGGATGAGTTATCGGTTTTAATAACGATTGAACCTTATATAAATGACTCAGTTTGAAATTTAAAAAAAATCTAAATTAACGTTTGTATTATTTTATAACAAAGAACATATATCCTTGCATCAATGTACATTTCTAAGGAAACATGTTTGCTATGTTAGTTTTTTTTTTATTATTTTTTAAATTTTTTTTTTGCTGATAATGTTCTTTTTGTACTTGTATAGTAAGAACTGGTATTTGTTCGTGCTACTAAGTTACTTTTATGTATTTTTACTTCTTTATATTTTGTGAGGTGCAAACTGAATAATCTTATTAAAGTTAACAAATCAGTCCTGCACGGTGGCGTTCATAAATATTAGAGATCTAAATCTCATCTGCCTGTTTAAATGTATGTATGTATGTTTGCATGTCTGCTTAAAACTTTCGACAGAGGTGACGGATTTTCACGAGATCGGCATCGTTTTAAAGCCTCCCTGCCTGCCTCTTTTTTTTCTCAATACACACCTTCAAACACCCGGGCAGCACCAGGCACCCAGACTAGTTTTTGAATGAAAATTAAAGAAATGGGTTGAAAAATGATTTAACTTAAATCAATGGAGATTTTTGTGGAATTCTTATCCACCCTATTTTAAAACGCCAATCGTTAGCAACATTTTTAAAATTCCTGAAAATATTCAACGATTTTCCATGAATGTAATTTGTTATATCTATATACATACTCGCAGGGAGACCTGGCGTTGCCCAGGATTGAATGAGCATCAATGAATGTTCCACATTTCCAATACTTTTATTGTCATCAGAATTGGCGACATTACCCAGTTTTCAATCAAATCGATTATCTACTCTAATCGGAAACCCACCATGGTACAATGAGGGAAGCTTCACATGGCTACTCGCAGTGACTGTCCACAATACATTGTAGTCTACATTGCACAGTACAGAACTTACTGTTGATTTTATAAAATCATTTCATATATAATGGTTTGAATTAAAGTTTAGAATGTGAAAGTCAAGTATCGTGGTTCAGTTGTGCTCTAAACACTGATTGTGTAGGGAGTCATCAAGCCTTGAGAGGAGAAACACCATCAGTAGATCAAATTACTCTTTTCAGGGCAACCCTCAAACAACTAGAATGTGTTTTAATCTTTCATACCTTGCTGCCTGCTTCATCCACGAGACTCCAGCTCTCCTTTCCAGTTCTTTATCAAACTCCTGCAGTTTTCCAGCTTCATCTCACTCCTACAGCTTCCAACTCACTCCTGCTGCTCTAGCACCTCATGCTCCAGCAACTTCTGACTGCTCCATCTTCTTCCTGCACCAGCCCTTCCAGCAGTTCCTATCTATAGCCTCCAATTCTGTTCCAGTGCCCAGCAGCATCCGACTACCTGTTCTATTGTCAGTCAATGTCCGGCCTATTCCAGTGATCATCAATGCCTGAATCCAGGATCTAGCCTTTCCTGTAAATTTTTGTTCATGTCAATCCGGCCCTTAGCCATTTTCACACAGACTAGACCTACTTGAAACATCTCATCACACCTCAGAGACGTCCACATCAATCTGTGTGACATCACTCCATGCTGTCTAGAATCCAGTTTCCACATCTCAAGCCTTTCTATCCAGTTGCCCACATTCCTGTCCATCTAGTCTCTGCTGCTGCTCAAGTATATTTCCTGTTTTCCAGCTATTCTGCTTCCAGAATCTTCATTGAGCGACTTTCTCCAGTTTCTTTGCATTCTTCCTTGTGTATTTATGGGGAAATAAATACATTTTTAAAACCGTTTATTTGCGGTTGTCTTCTCTTTGCCGTTTGTTGTATTTTGCCTGTCTCTGTTTTCTTAGTTGTACGGTCAATCGGCACCCAACCAATCTCAGTCCCCTGCAATAACATCATTATCATATTCGGTTTAATGTCCATTTTACATGCTGGCATGTGTTGGAGGACTTAAAGAAATTGACTTTCAAACTAACCAATCTCTGGCCAGGTCTTTATTTATCCCATTTGGATCACTTCCTCTTATGCTTATCATTGCCTTTTTCTGTAAACTGGATCTGCATAGAAACATTTGCTTCAATGTCTGTTTTTGCCAATTAAATTGCCTCATTTGCATACCGTTCAACAAGGAGAGAAAAGAATTTACTGTATGCGACATATTTGATATTTCTGATGAATTCCTAATCAGCCCTTTTGAAACATCAACATTTTGAGCAACGGTTCTCTAGTTTGAGGGTTGAAAGTTATCCACATTACCGAGTAGACTGTGGAATTTTTCACAAAGTGCAGTTAGGAATAGATCAAAAAGTGGGGATTGCTGATCTTTACAATTTGGGAGGCTGGTCGAGAAGGTGGGAAAGAGACTTACCATTTGGACTTATGGGGGAGTTTGACAGCCTGGACTTATAGTTATACCTATTTTTCTTAAAAAGGCTATGGCTCAATAAATATCAATTTCACTAAACTAAAAACAGAAAGTGAAAAAATAAATCTATTAGAAAAGTTTATTTTTCTTTTGTGGTTGTCTACTGTTAATAAAGACCTACAATGTATATGCAAAACCTTTTTTCAGGAACTCGGACTCAGACAGGACGTTTAATTAGCAACTTGTTCATTTTGTTTGTTTAAACAAAAGTGTTAGCAAACAATGTTACCAAAATTTTAGGAAATAAGACAAAGAGAGTATGCCGAAAATAGCAAAAAGGAAAAAAATATATAACTAAAAGTCTGAATTAAGAAACGGGAGTAATTCTATAAAACACCTTTAAGGAAATCCTGAAGATGGAAAAGGAAGCCTGAAAACGTTTGTGTGTAAATGATGTTAGATATGGCGAATTGTAAATAGGACACATACTTAGTATTTTCTGATAAAATAGTTTCATCCAATAAATCAGCCAGTTTTTTTCTTTGTTGGCGAAGTGTCTCACGAAGCCAAACTATAAGAAAGATTTCTACAGCAAAAGAGAAAATAATCAATAGCAGGATTTAGAAATCAAATTAAAACGAAATTACCGGCCATCTTCCATAGACACGCATTATCTCATTGCGTGTTCGTAAATTATATTCTGAATATACTTCTTTATTCTTGAATATTTGTAAATAGGAAAAAATCGAGAAGTAAATATGATGTAACTAAACATTTAATGTAATTTGGGAATAGAATTGTTATTATGCTGTGGCTCTTATGTTAACAGTGTGGTAGAAAATTCAATAAATCCTTTAAACATGTGAGATGATTCCATGTTTTTTGTTTTTTTTCTAAACTGCTATTCCTATATTCTATCATTCTAAAATAAATCAAAAGAGAAAATGTACTTGAAATGAACGGCTTATATGTAGTTTTTAAAGTCTAGTGAAATATATAGATAATAGTAAAATATGAAATAATAGCAACGATTTGGCAAAAAAAAAACAACACATTATTAAGAACAGTCCCTAGTAATATTGGATGCGGTTGGGAGTAGATATTAGCGAAAGAGTAAAATTCCTGTATCTAAATCAATGACTAAAGAGAAGTAACTATCTAAGAAAAAATGTCAAAAAATTTTTAAGTGGACAAAACTAACACATTTTCTGGAAACACGCATCAGGTATTGATCTTAATGGGTGGCAGAAAATATTAGTACATGAAAGGTTTGGTTTAAGAGCTACAATGGTCAATGGAATAGGACAAAATTAACTTTATAATATAGATAAGCATGGATGAACATTTATTTGCAAGTTCATATTTGTACATGTAAACCTGCTAAATAAAATACCATTTTCTTATTTGCAAATATTCACTAGTGCCGATGTTGAATGTGCAGATGGATGTTTTTGTATGCAAGTGCAAAATGTGCAGCACATTCTGAGCAAGTTGTGCAATTGTCATGTTGGAATATTACTAGTGATTTATGATGCCATGCACAACTGTCAAATGTGAGTAAATAGACAAGCAAGGTTAATCCAGATGTGATGAGTTAAACCAGCAAATTGGCGGAAGAGGGGGGGAGTCACGCCAGTCAAAAAAAATACAAATTTCTATGGATAACAAATCAGGTTCTTTTTGTTACCAGTGTATTAATAATATGTTATGTATATTCGTATTGCTTTACTAAAACCGTTGTTCAGGTTCATATATATATATTACCATCTCTAATTACACACACACACACACACACACACACACACACACAAATATATATCTCTGCTATTACATAAAAAAACTGTGTGTGCGTTCGTGAGTAAGTGAGTTCCCTATAAACTTACTTCAAAACAGCTGTGCCGAGTTTTACGAAATCTCACACAAATGTACTTTATGTATCTAGCAATGGTCTTAGATGAGTTTTGTATCAGAATGTCTTCGATAAGTGTTGATAATAGCAAAAATCCCATTAAAGAAGGAACAGGTGATTTTCAAAGTTAACACCTTATACAGCCTAATATCACAAGTGGATTAGAGAAGTTCTATTACCACACAAGCAGAAAGGCCAGGAATATAAAGATCAACTGAAGGTTCTTTAATATGACAGGGGCCCGTTTAAAATTAATGCTTCTGTTCAAAGAACAATTAGATCATAATATAACATTTTCATCTTAAACTTTAATTCAAGCCATTATATATAAAAATAATTTTATAAAATCAACAGTAGGTTCTTTACAATACTATATATAGACTATAATGTATTGTGGACCAAGTCATTTTGGGAAGGTATGTGAATCTTAGTTCCGGTGCACTGCAATGGGTCCTCAACAAGAACAAGCAATCAATTGATTTAATTGAAAAAAGTAAATAAACGCAGAAACAAACACCCAGCTGGTAGGTCATGTTTAGATAACAGTTTTCTATGAGAAAAGGCATGCATAGGGTTCTTTCAAATTTTTTTCCTTGAAAATATTTTTCCTGTTGTGAGCTGATGTTTTATGACGAGTTTAATAAACAAAAAGTTTTAATAACTATATTTATTCCTGGTTGTTCGGTTCTGCACGAATAATTATAAAATTAATTTACTTTTTAAACTCGGTAAGTATAAAGACAGTCGCTGAAATTTAAAATATTGATGTTCATTTCTACCAAAATATCGATTTTTGACTGTCACTGCCCATGGGTTGTCTATGTTGTTTTTGTGGATTACATCATTTTGTTACTATAATCAATTATGTCTTCCACTTAATCAACTGCTAACTCCTGACGAAATCCTCTAAATTTATATTTATATACATGCTACAATGGAGTATTACTGACAAATTGCTTTGACAACGTACAAGACTGCATACGCATTATAATGGAGGATGGTATTTACTTTACAAAATAGATGTTTCTATTCTTTCTTTATCACTATTTTCATAGTAAGTGCTCAGCAAGTATTTGTTTTTTTTCACCATTGCAAAAATCTTTTTTTCTTCCTATCTATCTAAAACTAAAATGAAACTTCCATGAACAGAACCTCTTAAGAATCTCATCATGATTCACATTATCAAATGGTGGATTCTTGCTAACTAGAACATAAACCTCCTCAAGTCTAACGTTAACAAATACTTGTCCTTCTGTTCTGTTAAGTAATCAAATCCTGTTCTTTTCAACTATCATTTCCAATCCTTTCATAGCATTGTTCATCGCCCAATTGATAATCGCATTAACCCTTCTCTTTGAGCACTGATAAGTGGTAATATATTAGTGTAAAAATTCTTTTTGCTGGATGACATCAAAACAATCATGCAAGAACAAAATTACATCATTTCTCTGTAAAGGTCTCTAAATGCTGACAGACTTTCTACTCTAATGGTTTTTTCCTTTAACTGTTTGCATTTGGAATTCTATCCCTGATTCTTCGATTATGCCAACATGCAGAAATTCAAATGTAATATGAACACACGTCTTGCTGTCAAACTCTCTACCCTGGTTGTCCCCTTATAAATCTTACCCCTGTCATTTATGTTTCAACGGCAATATGCCTTCCTGGAGGTGAACAATAGTAAAAATTGACATCAGGTGTTGCAATATTTTTTATATATTATGGGGGTAGATATTTAATTGGTGTCCACATCACCAATATATGGCACAAGGTCAGAAAGTGAAGATCTAGGGAAGTTTCCCTAAAGGGCACTCTTGCAATTACAAAAATTGCCTGAGTATCCCGGACGGCATTCCCCAGTCGGAGTGCCTCAGGCAACAAGCAATAAACTTGCCCCACCCGAAAGCCAGGTGGCAAGGCCAGGAGGGTGGACTCTTTGATAACAGGCGGTGTACCTCAGTCTGACAGGTACTGGGCTGGTTCCAGCCCCGCACCTGTAGGGCTGAGTGTTAAGAATGGATCCTCGACGAGTACTCTACTCAGTCTCCCAGCAGCTGAAGCCGCTAGGAAACACATCCCATCATGAGAGATGTATGATCCCTGAAAGTTGGGAGATTCTATTTATAAACGTTGGCGATAGGAACTGACGAATCATATTGAACAATGTTCTGCTATCAACCAATCAGAAACCAGAATTGTTCCATAAAAATTGAAGCATTCCAGCACATAATTTTTTCGTGTCAACACGAGAAAGGATCTTTTGCTCTTTGCCTACAAAATTATAAAGTCCAGAACTTGTATAGAACATCTACCCACTGAAAATTCTTCATCAGGTTAGGGTTAGGTAAAAATTGACATCAGAATAAGAATAATTTTCCTCTTTAAAAACTAGTAGATTTATTTTAATGATGAAATTCATCGTAACCAATAGTCATGTGACGAGTAAAGGTATCTTGTTTTTTAACACACAAAAAAAAAAACTATCAATACTTGTTGGAAAATGAAAAAAAAATACTGATTTTAATGAAATTTTCAGTATTTATTAACTTTATTTGGAAATTTTTTTTTAATTAACTTTATTCCACTTGAATTACTCCCTTAACACTTCATTTCAATTATTATAACCATAACAAAATCTCATCTTGAAAGTGAAAAATAAAGAACAAAGAATAAATAAGGTAGCTTTCAGTAGAAAATGATATTAAAATCAGAAATTTAAATGTAATAAAATTTAAAAGCATTAAATACTAGCTGTGTAAGTTTTTTTTATTTGTATATTCAGAGTAAAACTATATATTTCACATAGTTGAAGACAATGTTGATTCCATGTTTTTCTAAAGAATTCTTTAATTAAGGAAGAAAAAACACATCCCACATCTCGAGTCTCCACAGTTAACTTCTATAACATTATCACCACAAATGCAACTACTTATCTATATATTAATACGATAGCGTGTGTTATTTTCTGTGTCGCGCTTACATCCGGGTCATTTAATTGTTATGTACTTCCACTTATTGTCATAAATAATTTTACCAAGATTTCTTGATAAGTTTTGGTTTCGGTTATAGCTGACTGCACTTAAGTCATCTATTTTTTTTTTATATATGAATAATTTTATCAAGAATCTTTTATAAGTTTTGGTTTTAGTTTCGATTATGGCTGACAAAACTTAAGTTATATATATATATATATATATATATATATATATATATATATATATATATATATATATATATATATATTTTCATAAGTTTTTCTTTCGGTTTCGATTCAATCTAATGCACCCACGGCACATGGATATATATATATATATATATATATATATATATATATATATATATATTAAATGGTAACTTTATAATATAAAAATCGATAAAACATTAACTATGATAATATATACGAAATCGGCAAGAATTAAAATATCATATTTAAGCATACTTTACGACCGGGTTTTGCCGAGTGTTCGTGCTAGCTTAGATAAATACTTTTGCATTTAACAAAAAAAAGCTACAATAATATCAGAGCATCTCCATTTACGCTGAACATCTACAGAATGCCAACATCAATATATTACATATGAATGAGTCCCCTGTGGAATTTCCACAAGTCCCGCTAGTACTAATAGTAATAATACTAAAAACACAAGTATTTTGACAACAAATACACTAAGAATATATAAATATAGGTTAATAGGTCAACTACACAAAACGACTTTTTGTAAAAGTGGTTACTGAGTTTCGACTGTTGCTTCACTATTAACGCAAGAATAAGTTTGATATGATTGGGAATCGGTGTTTGTACACCATGATATCATCCTCTCGATATGCTGGAAAACGTTTTACTCTAATGTCACTTTCCTTAGAAGACATCTTGCTTTAAATATTCATGCCTAATCCCCTGTTTCCTTGATGCTATCAACATGTAGAAATTTAAATGTAACATGAACAAACGTCTTGCTGCTCAACTCCTTACCCAGAACGCCTCGTAAATCTTACCTCTATCACTTATGCTTCAATGGCAATATGCCTTTCTTTGAAAGAACAAAAAAAAAATGATATCAGGATTATAAAGGATGACTTTCTTTTTCAAAACCTGTCAGTTTATTGTGGATTCAATGAGCCGGTTGTGAATTCGCTATTAACCCAATAACAAAGTTGATATGCAGTAAACCGTACAAATTCTTAAATAGAAACGTTTGCATTTTATATTATTGGACAACTGAAAGGGGTCAAGTTTTATAAATGACCCCTATCTCTGCTCGATTGGTTTCAAAAGGCATTGCGTTTGTTCATTGAAGATGAAAATTCCTTTTTATGGCCGAGTGGAAGGTCGAAACAATTCATGCAGCAGATAATCCATTCACGGATTCCTCTGATCCAAAGACGGGAATATCCTTAAGTGGTTGGAGTTTTAATAGTGAGGTCCGGCACACAAAATCCGATTTTGTTGATTTGGAATAAATAGGGAACGGATTTAATTCTTGTGATTTCGTGCATTTGTGATGATGAATATGAAAGACAATGGGGAAATAAAACATGACAACAGGTTTTGCCGATTTGTATCGTAAAGCGAGCTTGAATACAAAGATGTACAAAATCAGAAAATTATTCAGTTTCTATCAAATATTTTAAGTAATGCTCTCATGGAATATTAGTTCCATTTATGGAGTTACTACAGAAATACCCGCCTCAGGACAGGGATAAGCATTATGCAGAGCTTTAGTTTTTAATTTAATTTGGGAGGTGCAGTTTCAAATAAATAATATGCTCATGTTACTCATCGTGTTGCCTAAAATACCTATCTCACAATCCATAATGACCACTTCATTAGTTTTGAATTTATTCTGCATACTGATACTCAACAGTTAAAATTGTATTATATAACTTAAAATTTGTTGTAGAGCATTTTTTTTTTGCATTAAATCGTGTGGCATCAGCTTAAGTATAATTTTTTTTCTTTTGGGATAGGCGTGTTCACATCCTCCAATTGGTAAGATTTACAAAATAAATAAATAAAGTGCCCACTTTATTGTACTGCCTGGAGTATATATTCCATAATGATCAGTCCATTAGTTTAAGAGAGAATTCTGTAACTATGTATATATATGTTATGAAAATATGACAAGCTACTAAGAATCTTATGCGTTTCATCCCTATAAAGGATCGTCAGGTTAAAATGCATAAAATTTGTGTTACCGGTTTTTTATATCCACATGGTGTTTAATTTAGCTAGATAACCAATCATCATCTGTGAGTTGAAGTGTTCATTAGTCAATAGCCGTGCTTCACTCAGAAAGGTTTGGCTGATATCTACTTCCTATTCTATTGTTCTTTTTCTTATAGAGGCGCACCTTTTTCTTTGTGAATTTGTTGAATTGATAGAGATTATCTTAAGATTTGCATTTTTTTTTCACTATAATAGAAAGAGGAGTTTTTGCTGTGAATGCCTTACAAAGAACCAGAAATTGGACACTCAGTGTTAGCGTTGTGTATGCAGTAATCGCATTCAGAATCTTCTTGATTCTGAATGCGATTACTGCATACACAATGCTAACACTGAGTGTCCAATTTCTGGTTCTTCTAAGATTATGCCGAGTAGGGACAGCTAGTTATTAAAAATAACTTTGTGCCATTACTAACTGGCAGAGAGCTCCCACTATCAACCAAGGAAAAGTCCATTAGAAATGTGTATGCAGTGTGATGATATGAAAATGAAACCTAACCAGTGAGGGTTGAAAACATGTGTTGCATGGAGAGAAATGAGATAAGAATGATATGATGAATCTGTAATTCGAGTCTTGAAGGCAGGCTTAGATCTGATGAGTATAGAAGAAGATTACATCTGAACAGTATAGAAAGAGGAGTGCAGAAGAAGATTTATTGGTATGGCCACATTGCAAAAAAAAAAAAAAATGGATGAAAGTTCTTGGGTTATAAGATGTAACACAGTTGAGGTAGCAGGTTCAGGTCACAAGGGAAAGCAAAGGAAACGTGTTAAGAAGTGGCTTTAGAGAAAGGGCTAAATACCTGACCAGTGATGGATCAATTTCTAAAACAACGTCTAACACATAAAACAGACTTTAAACCGAATATGAGGAGTTGGTATTAGTTGCTATATATAGAAAGAATATAACAAATTACCATGGCCAGCTGCGCCACCATGATAAAAATATATTATTCAAACAAAAAATAAATGGAAGATACCAAAAACAAAAAAACAAAACGTATTTTCTACCTTAGAAATTACATGTATTTTTTTTTTAGTTTCTTTTAAGGAGAAAAAAAAAATAACTTCAAATTTTTTTCTTCTAAAATCCAGAAATTTCTTTTATAAAAGAAACTTTATCTAAATTTTTTTTTTTTTTTTTACTCTGTTGGTTTCATCACCTACATTTCTTTTACGATTTAATCTTTTGTTTTTGTGGTTATCACCTCTGCGATTGCTTGCTTTATCTTAACTAGCAAAGATAGTCTGCAGATGGTGAAATGCTTACCAGTACAGACTGGACCTGTCATGCCAGGTTCAAGTTTCACCAAGGTTCGTCAAGTCATTAGGCGATGGTTCAAATCCATTTCTTCACGCCTAAGTTGGTATATCTTTTCTTTGACATATGAAGCCATGTTAGACTAAGTAATAAAAGATTATGCGGTTGAATGCTATTATTCATTCATTTATTTGTTGCTCCTTGTATGATCAACCTGTTTGTGTTGTTGTGTCTATTTGTGGTTGTTGAGTGCTTAGACTATTTAAAGCCAAAACACAAAACTTATTGTTTACAATACATTGTCTCTATTACTAATGTAGATTTGGTGTCTCTCTGAAACCGAAAGTATACTATTACTATTTTTTAATGCTCAATCCAGTTTACTGTACCATTTCAGATTAATGTACCATCTACCAGTGATAATCCATGTAAACTGCTTACAATCTTTATAAAATTCCATTTATTTATTTATACATAATTTTGGAGAAATATTGGGTTTTAGCTCATGTTATAATGTACGTGAACTTAATTACACACACACACTATATGGCATATTTCATTAAATAAAATAGACGTTTTTTGTCTTTTAATTCTATTTTCGATCCTTTCCAACTTCCGAATAACAGTCTTCACTTCTGGTGGGAACTGGCTGATGTAATCACCATGCTTATAATAAGTTCGAGTACTTTCCAATCCTTCAGGATTCATCGTCAGTGATAAATTAATCTAACTGGTTTTGAATAATTTATAAAGTTTTCTTTTTTATTCATTAGTTAATTATTTATCGATTTTTTTTCAATGGTTAAAATTGGTTAATTATTTTATTTATCCTTTTTTTTCCATTGGTTAAAATTAATAGCATCCTGAAATGTTTGAAAATCTATTAAAATAAATAAACTTACAAACACTTCAGAACTTATGATAAACATGGTGATTACACCATCCAGTTCCCACCAGAAATGTAGACTGTTATTCGGAAGTTGGAAAGGATCGAAAATAGAATTAATAGACAAAGACGTCTATTTTATTTGATAAAATATGCCATAGAGAAAAAATGCTGTCTCATATATATATAAGAACAAAGAATTAATAAAACATGTTAAAAACACTTTAAGAAGAGTTAAAACATTTAATTTTCAAAAAGGAAACACAAATTAAGTGGATTGTCCTTAATCCGGAGTTTTGAAAGAAATACTTTCCTTCTCATCAGAGGGTAGGAATTAGTAAAATGCAGAATCGAATTTTGCTTGCAAAGTATTTAATGAAACTACAAGCAAGTCATAGAACTTACTTGGTAAAAGTCCAAAAATAGCGAAGCAGAGGGAATAGGGGAAAAGAAAAAATGATTTAACATGAATAGATGGTCCAGTGAAGAGTAGAATATCTAATAACAGTAAAATCCAAGAAAAGTTGGTAAAAGTCCGGTATCTAGAAGTAAAAATCCAAAGAATTCTACACTAGTGGGAATGTACATTTTACATGTAAATTTACCCATGTCTGTACGCGATATACATGTATGTAAAAAAATATTACTCGCTATAAACCATCCTTGGTGCATGAATATTATTTCCTAAGAATTTCAGTGTTATGTGACCAGTAGTTAAGAGTTTACCTTTTAGATATTCACACACACACGTACTGTTTTATTACAAGGAAGATAGAATTTATGTAGTATATTGACTGACATCTTCGCACCAAAGTACTAAGGAAAGTTTTAATCCTGGTCGATAATCTTCCTAAAGTTGGAAACTCCGAAAGTATCTAGTTTGCAAACCTATTATTTAAAAAGTAGATCGACTCCGCATAAACTTATACAAAATTGTCTATTAATCAGGCGCAGAGGTACAATCACGGGGATACTTCAAAGACACCCAGTGCAGGGTCCCTTTCTGTGCATGAAATGTCATTGTAGTTTCCCCGATTTTAAACAAGTTGTCAATCTTGTATTCTCAACCTGTCAAAACACCACCCCATCTATCTGGACAACCTTAATTTACAGGACTAATCTGGGAATATTTGATTTTGACAAATTTAGGGTACAGGTTTGACAGCTTGTTTAATATTGGTGCAACTACAATGCCATGTTGCGCATGGAAAAAAGGCGCCAACACTAATCTCCAGTGGGTTTTCCTCAGGGTCACAACTCCATAGATAAAGACACATCTCATAGTCTTAATTGCATAAACTATGCTTTGATATACAAACACTCACTTTATGATTCTGAATTTTTAGATAAGGATTGATATTTAGATTATTCGGACAACTGTTTTCACGTTGAGTGTTGTTTTCAGAATTTTAATCAAGATGAGAACAATAGTCCGAATTATGCAATTATGAAACACATTTTGTTCAACTCACTATCTAAAAATATTAATGAAAATGAGAACAAATAGAAATAATGTTATGTGAACAAACATCTTGTTGGCTACCCTCATTCACACACACTTAGGAGGCCGTCTATAAATCTGGCCCTAATCATAGTAGCCTTCTAGGTCTCAGATGAAATGTGCCTTGTTTGGGGTTAATAAAAGTTTAAAATTAACATCTTTTACATATTTGACGTTTTTCAAAAAACTATTTAAGTGCAAAGTATACAAAAAATTAAATGAAATTTTTTATATGTTTTCTTTAGTAATGCACATAGTGTAGTTATTTTGTTAAAAATTCCTGTTTTATTTGTTTCTTCTATGAACGATTATTTTTTTTAAGTACTTAAAATAGAAACGGAATTATCGAAAGTGAAAAAGAAAGTAACCATTTCGATATCTATATTAACTCCTAGCAGTGTCAGAAACTGACATTAAAAATGCGTGATGAAAAATTTAATAAATCGACCTCCTATCTTTCCAAGCTTATAACTACTTAAAAAATGTAATTCAACCCCTAATTTTTTTCAATTAAAGGAGCAAAGACCAAAATTTGAAAAAATAACAGGTTTAATAGCAAATTATGCAATATTTGTTTTTTAAATCGGTTTTCTTTAAAAAAAGATTTAAAGAAAATCAACGTATTTTAACTTGCTTCGATAAAATATACACATATATAAATGCCAAAAAATCACTTACCTATAAAAAATACTATTCAATGGGTACTTCTATTCTTCATTGTTAAGAATTTATCCATATTTATATTTTAAATTCCATGTATTTTTTAAATAAAATAATTTTTTTAAACAACTATTTGAAAACCCCGCCATTACATAAGCATTATTATGTTAGCCAAACGCCAAACCGGGGTTTCTTTCTGTTTTGAACTACAGATGAACAGAAGAACATAAAAACCACACGTTCGCATTAGCCGTCTAGCCTTGTGCATGAAGAAATTTGTCTCTCCATATATGAAAACTAGTCACATTTTACTTATAAGTTTTTGCCTTAAAAAAAAAAAAAAAAAACAGTCGAAGAATTGTTTTTCCTTTTCTCAAAGAAATACATGAGTTTTTGATTTAATATATTTTATTTCCACTTAATGGAGTGAATTTTTTTTTTTAATATCTAAAAAAAAAAAAAAAAAAAAAAAAAAAAAAAAAACATTGAATGAAATAGAAATAATTTTCGTAATAAAACAAAACTTTCTGTGCAATATAAGAAGATTATAAGGGTTCACTTAAAAAAAAAAAATCAACGTGGTTTTTAAAAAGGTTTTAAACTTTGGACTTTGCAAATAACTGTATTTTTTTGTTTTAAATTAGCTTAATTGATTTATTGATCTTTTATCTTCAATTTGTGGTCCGGGTAGCCTCAGGAGTGGGGAACGTTCAATCACCGGTATGTATTCCCGCAGGAATTTCCGGTTCCGCAGCGTAACGCAGCCAGAGCCGTCGATGCGAACAATGTATTGGTCAAATTGTCGGACCTCCACAACAATGCCAGTTTTGTCCCATTTCTTGGGGTTAGGTCCTGTTTGGTTCTGGATCCTAACACAGCGGTGGCAGGGGACGAGTGTGTTCCATGAGCCGCTCGGAGATGCACATATGGCAGTTGCAGAGGGCTTGCTCTCTCGATGCCAGAGTTTCACGCCAGGTGCTGTGTGGTTGGTACTTTCTGGAGTGTATGGGTATGAAATCCCGGATTGGCCTTCCAAATACACACATAGCCGGAGACGACAAGGTATCACGGAGTGTTGCGGTATTGGAGCATGGCTCACTGGAATGCGTCTGTGTTAAGGGAACTGTCAATGTTGGTGTTGTCCATGAAAAGTCGCTTGACACTCTTGACTCCTATTTCTGCGCGGCAGTTGCTGTGCGGGAAAGCCACAGATGAAATCCGGTGACGAACGCCCCATTTGTAAAGGAAATCGTGTGTGGTGAGCAGTGAACTCAGGTCCTCCGTCTGATGTTATTTCATCACTGTTACCATATGTTACAAAGATGCGATGTAGTGCTGAAATGAGTCTCTTGGAACCGTTGACCACCTGTTCGACTATCGGCCAGTTGCTGTACTTGTCAGCGATGACAAGGTAGTTTTTTTCCACGGAATGTGAAGTAGTCTGCGGCGATAACTGGAACCGGTATTCGGGCAGAGCCGGAGGAGTTTGTGGTTGGCTTGGATTCGATGGAGACATCCAATTGCATGGAGAGCAGCGAGAGCGCATTTCAGAGATAGCGGGGGTCATTCCTGGCCAGAAGAATGACAACTATGCACACGAGCACATGGTGGTTACACCCTGGTGAGAAGAGTGCAGCATCTGGTTGCAGAGCATTGGCGGGATGATGATTCAGTCCTTGTAAAGGCATACCCCATCGAACTCTGAGAGGTATTCTCAGAATTGATGGTAGGGTCGGATGTCATCAGGGAGATCTGTTGGGTGATCGGGGAAGCCTTGGTGGATGGCTTCTGTTAATGCTGGAGTCTGAAGTGTCTTCGGTTTGGGTGCGGATTATGGCCAGGATGTCATGTGGCAGGTATGGTAGTGAGCAGTCGACTCCACCCTGCTGAGACGTTACTGGGGCTGTGTCATCCATGTCATCAGGGAGCATGAGTTGAGTTGCCTCGCTGACTGGGTGCCTAGATAGGCTGTCAGCTGCAGTATGACGAGCACCTTGGATGTGCACCATCTTGAATCGATAGCGGAGCGATCTTTCCTTCAGATTGCACAGCCTTGGGTTTGAGATGTCATCGAGAGAGCGGTTGGTGAATATCTTCAGGAGGGGCTTGTGGTCCACTGTGATGATCAGGTCGGAGCATCCCAGCATGAAGTGTCGACATTTGTCCAGAGTGTCGACTATGGCAAGCGCCTCTCCCTCTACTGGATCATAATGGGTTTCTGCCCCCGACGTGAAGTGACTACCAACCAGTGTGATCTTCCAGCCCATTCTGCAGCAGAATTTGGACTCCTCAAAAAGTTGATTCAATGAGTTTGTACATTGGAATGGGTTGCCAGGTTTCAGCAGTGTGCAGAATGGCTTCATGCACTCAGCTGAGGCGAAGGCGTAAGACACCTACCTGATTGATGAGCCCAAACCAGCTACAGACATCTGTGATGTTGTGAGGAGCAGGGAAATCCTGGATCGCCTCTACATGGCGTACTGTGATTGGGGTGATCTTGAAGCCAGCAAATGTCACATGGATTTTGGCAAAAACGAATTTGCTCGGATCCAGGATTATGTCATTGTTGCCACAGGTGTGGAGCCATTCTACCACTTGGAAGAATGCATCTTCAATCGAGTCTGACCACATGAGGGTGTCATCCATGTGTTTGGATTTCCGTGTGATGTGGAATACAATTTCATCTAAGCGACGACTGTAGCCATCCCCAGATGCGATGTAGCCCTGCAATGCGACGCAGTAGCGGTAACGACCCCAAGGTGTAAGGAACGTGGTAAGGTGTCAGTCATCCACGTTGGAACAGGCTCTATCATCCTGAGACGAACGTCCTGGTCCAAGCCAGATTTCTCCTCATCTTGCCAGTGCACAGGTATGGGTATGTGGCAGGCAATGGGCTGAGTGTTGGGATCGACCATGAGGCGCAAAAGGGACCAGCCAGTTTCGGTAGTGGTTGGTGGTCACAAACATGAAGGTGCTGGACTTGTAGTACTCTAGGAGCCATGTTTCCAGCTTTTCATGGTTTTCTTCTGTGGATGGGTATGGGAGCGATGTCAGGCGGGCCGAATGTTGTTGACGATGGGGACAATTACATGTCTGTGACATGTCTGTGATGACATTTGAATTGTTGGTTTCAGATGTCCCACCAATCGTGGGGAAGCTGATTGTTATCATCCCGAGGGCAATCATGCTTCCTTCGACAAGAACAATTTGTCCGTTAAGTCGGAGAAGTAGAGGATCTGTCTCGTTTCCATGACTTTTCCAGACGGGGATGTCCCAGAGATTCTTAGAACCGTGGTGCCTGCGATGTCAATCCCACGATTATTGGCAGTAGTCATCTTCATGTGGACTGGATGCAGATGTCTCTTTTCCAGCCCCAGTTTCAAGAGAAGCGTTGTGCCGGCCAAGCAGGACTGGCAGCCGGTGTCAGCCAAGGTTTTGAAGAGGGTGGTGTGCGAAGGGATGGTCTCCAGTGTTGGGAGTCTGAGGGCATGTACATCAGACGGGGTGGCGCTAACTGTCACGTCAATGCAAGGCTAGGGGTCAGAAGGCCGCCGCTCCCATGCGCCGCAAAGCTCATTGTATATATATGGTGGTCAAGCTTTATGGCATCGATTGCCGAAGAAGGGATGTTGACGATCAGGCACAAGGTGTTAAAGATGGCAGTGTTATCATCTGGGGTCAGCACTGTTCCAGTGGAGGGTGACTTTTGATGTGTCTGTCAGCATACACCCTCAAAGTGGTGAAGTATTCCACATTTGGTGCATGGTCTTTTCTGCGTGCATTCCTATCTGGTTCACCCATGGCCTGTGGTGTCAAATTAATCACAATGCTTGGTACCTTTGGTGGTGTCATGAGCCGTTTCGGTTTGTTGTGACACTTGTACGTGCTCGCTGCGGCAGCTGTAACTGAGGTAGGAGTCTCAGATAAGCGGCCCGATAGCAAGATGAGCTTCAACTCTTTAGTCAATCTTCTTTATTAACCAATGATTACAGCATCTGGAAATACATGCAATAGGAGAGTAGTTTCTGAAGAGCAACATCATGTATGCATATATAACAAAGCAGAATTTGCAAAAAACCTAAAAATTAATTATATATATATATATATATATATATATATATATATATATATATATATATCAGCCACAGACAAACTGTTTCGCTGTATTACAGCTCTTCAGTGGACCTAGACTAGCAACTACCTTAAGTCAGGATTGATACTTGACTGCCTAGGCGACAGTCAGTACTTCTAACCGCTACGATATTTCGATTCTGTTAAGATGGGTATATGAAATTACAATGATCAAACATTGTCCAAACGCCTAAGTTCTGTTTGTTTACACAAAGAGCATTTATTTATACGCTAGCAGTAGTTTATTATTTCACTCCCCAATATACTCAATCCATGTATCACAGTTCTTCCATGCAGCTAGGGGGGGGGCATAATGAGTGAAGGTATCATTTTTTTTTTCAAATATATTTTAATATTTTTAAAGATTTGCCCTTTTTTTTTTAGTTTATTTGCTCTGAAAAAAAAAGTACATGAGTAAAATAAAAATAATCAAATTAACGGTTTATATTTTTCTGGGTTTAGTTTGTATTTATTTTGTAAATTTTTACGTAATGTCTTGGAAGTTAAATTAATTACAAAGAGAACTAATGATCGTAATCTTGGTGGAAATTATGCCTATAAATAAAATCACACGGTGTTAGTGAGTTTCATGTGAGAACTTGGTTGTAGGAAAGTGAAAGTCTTTACTATTTTATTTATAGGATTATGTATTTGATAGAATAATTCTATTAGGATTAAATATAATGTTTTTGTTTTGTTTCTACCCTGCAACCTCTCTCCCACAGAAGAAACGTTGCGAGCCTATCCTTGTTTTAGCGTTATTTCCATGGCAGGTGCTCGTCTGAACTCCAATCTCTGGTCCCCCCCTCGCCAATCTTTCACGAAAAACACCCGTCTAGCTGAATCCACTGTGAAAAATTTCCCCCACTCTATATCTGTGTCTAAATCAAAACGCGGATTCCATGAACAAAGCTTCTTTCTTAGAACTGCACGCCTGTGGAACTGTTCCGTTTGCCTGCTTCCCACCGGACTACAACTTGCATGTCTTCAAGTCCAACGTTAACAAATTCCTAATGAACCGCCCCCTTAAGTAAACACTTCATCAAATCTCCACACTAACGTAATGTACTTGCAATAACCCTTATCCCTGAGTGGCTTCCGGGCCTTGATAAGTGGTGATCACTGTCTAAAAAAAAAAAAAAAAAAAATAGTCGGGTACGAAATGTAGATATTTTGTTTTGGAGCAACACGCTTTTATACAGGGTGGGCCAAAATAAGGGTCCTATATATATATATATGATTATATTTAAAGATAGGACCCTTATTTTGGCCCACCCTGTAGTTGCTGTAAGTAGTGAGTATTAAATATATTCACACGAAATGTTCTGCTGTTCCATTGCAATGTCAGAAGTTTCACGAGAAAAAACGAGATCATTTTATTATATAGAGAGTATTTACACTTATACACGCACAGATGACACGGTCTTACTCGGTGGTGGGGAGTAAAAATGTTACAATTTACGAATCGTACAAATTCTCATTTTGTGTGAAATAATGTACACGACTCAAATAAGAAATCCAGCAACTTATGTCCCTGTATCAATAAATTAGGAAGAAATACCCTATAACATGTGATATATATAAAAGTGTGTAGGTATTGAATAGATAAACTAATAGAAATACATCGATATTATCTACGGCCAGCAAATAGAAAGAAAAAACGCATAATGGACATCTATGTAAAATGAAATAGGAAAACTATAAAGTATGTATTTCCTAAAGAAAAATTGAGGACGGTGAAATCATATATAACAAACAGGGTGATCCGAAGTTGCCTGGGATTGAATGAGGATCAACAAATATTTCATGCGATCATATTTTTATTATCATCGAAATCGATTGCTCATTTTTCGATTAAATCGATTGATTGCCTGCTCTTATCAGAGACCCATTGCGATGCATCGGAAGGAATCTTCACGTGCCTCTCGCAGTGACTTAGTTCACAATATATTGTAGTTTACATTGCACTGTAGAGAACCTACTGTTGATTTTATAAAATTATTTTATATACAATGGCTTGTGTTAAAGTTTAAAATCCTAAAATCAAGTATCATACTTAAATTGTGCTCTAAACAGAAACATTCATTTTGAACGCATCCTTGTCATATGAAAGAACATACTCTTAATTTTATGTCTGACATTACTGGTTATGCGTGATAATGGCTTGAATTTAATTTTAAAATGAAAAGGTCAAATATCATTGTGAAATTTTATTTTAAACAGAAGCATTCATTTCGAACGCGCCCCTGTCATAACAAAGAACCTACTGCTGATTGTATATGTTGAGCCTTTCGGCTCGTGTAGTAATAAAACTTCTTAAATGCACATGAAATGTTAGGTTGCGTAGGATGTTAACTTTGGTCAAAATCGCCTGTTCCTTTTTTCATCAGATTATTTCGATTATGGATATTTATCGAAGACATTCTGGCATGAGACCTAACAAGAACACTGCCAGGTACATAAAGTGCCTTCGTGTGAAATTTCATAAAAATCGACCCAGCAGTTTTCGAATCCGTAGGGAACGAACTCGCAGACACACAGACAAAGTTCCTTTTATACAGAGTGTTCCAAAAGTCTTGAGCACATTTAAAGTCCTCATATCTGTTTAACTATGAACGGTAGTAAGATGAGAGTGGTGCCATTTTAAAGCTAAATTCATTAAGGATTTTGTAAATTTCATTTCTTTTTTGATCCAGTAATGGCGTTCACTCAACCAGAAAAGGCGTTTTGTATGCTTGAATTTGCAAAACCTGAATCGTGGATACTTGTTCAACATGCATCTCGCATAAAAGATCTCACTCATCTGGCAAATTTAATTTATTTTTAATTCTGACACTTTTGCACCGATTTCCCCCGGCTAAAACCTAATTATAAAGTTTCACATCGGTTCGAATGCCCTATATATTAAGTTTCATGTCTGTAGACCAAAAAACTGACAGGTGTTTGGTAGGCAATTTTTTTAAACAAATATATATGCATATATATATACGCATACATAAATATGTATAGAAAGAGGTTTGTGTTTACTATAACCTTTTTATGCAAATATTACGCAAGTATAAATCATGTAGAATATCTGCATTAATATAATTACACATAATAGTTAACTAAATATGATCATCCCATGAGAACCCCCCCCCAAAAAAAAAACTAATAGAAAATTAAAATGAATGTTTAAAAGAGTATGCAAATTAGCTAGATCTTTTGTTAATGAATGCAATTCCACGACCCATATATAAGAAAGTTGTATTTTCTTATTAAATGAATAGAAAAAAGGGGGTTTTAATATGAATATCAATACACATACACAAATTTATATGAGTATGGATTACGAATATGCTTAAATCTAATGAAAACTAATATCCAGAAAAGCAACCTGAATTTTATGTGAAAAAAATATACGTAATTTCCAAGAAAATGATTGAAAAAATAAAATCACATCGTCTTATTTTTTTTTTTTTTTTTAATCTGTAAAAAAAAAAAAATATTTGAAAACAGCTTTTGTTGAACAATGTCCTGATGAACCTTTACTTTACACTTTTTGTTTGGGTCTGACGCATCATCTCTCTTGTGAGCGTCTTAAATAAAAAGTTCATCTTACTTTAACATGTGTGATTGGAATAATTTATTTTTTATTAATTTTGTTGTCCGTTGCTATTTTATTTGTTGATTTATTTCATTTACTTATGTATATATGTTAACGTGAAGTTTATTTTTTATTATCGGTTGTTATTTCACTTTTATAGTGTAGTGAGCGTTCAGATTAAAAAAAAGTTGACTTCGAGATCAAACAATCTAAACGGCTTGTCTTAATATTTACATAATATCGTTCACTCGATTGTTGCTGACGGTTTGCTATCTTTGATTTACCAGTAATGTTTTGCTCGTGTTTTCAATCAGTTTTTATTTGTGATTGAATGTGCTTTTATGGCTATATTCAGTTTTATCATCTAAGGAGGTTTCTTGTTTTTTCTTTTTTTTTCTTTTTTGTTGTTATTCAGATTTCCTTTAGCAAATATTGTGCCTTGGTAAGTGATGCCGTTGATGAGATTTAGAAATTTATTACCCCAGCTGAGTTTTTCTCATCTGGTTATAATGTAGTATGAACCAAATGATGTTTCTTTTATTTTTATTATAATTATTGGCATCTTGTTTCTTATGTTTAATTTTGATGTTATACACACCGTTTCTTTTACGTTGTATCATTAACGTTGCTTAAATTATTAAATATGTTTTCGTTGCTAGAGTTATTGCTAAGCCTATGCTCTATAGACCTAAGAAAATAGATTTATGATGAATGTTTGATTCTTTGATGTATGATGAAGTTCGTATTCTTTGGGTTCAAGTATATTGGATTGGGCTAAATAAACGTGACGTCTTTGCTGTTGCGTCCATCGCCAAACCAGAAGTGACAAAGGTTTAAATTAAGGCTAGTCAATCGAAAAGAGGGGAAGACTCGAAAATATCGGCGAAAAAAAAATCCCTCCCTGTAGAAAAGTGCCCAGGTGAGGGTAGAGGAATTAGTGTTTTTAACCAATTTTTTTTAATTTTTGTCGTCTGAAAGGTCGAGCTTCAAAATGTCGAAAGTTTTAGGCATACATATATACATATATTTAAACAGACAGGTGAGATTTATATTATAGACTAGTCTGGGTGCCCGGCGTTACCCGGATGTTTGGGGGGGGAGGGATTGAGCAAAAAAAAATAAATATTGTATTGGTAGTAGGCAGGCAGGCTTGAACCTATACTGCAAAGGGTGAAAAAAAACGTGATGTCTTTGCTTTGGGTCCATCGCCAAACCGGAAGGTGGCAAAGGTTTAAATTAAGGCTAGTCAATCGAAAAGAGAGGATGACTTTCGAAAATATAAGCGAAAAAAGCGACCCCTCCTTGTAGAAAAGGGCCCAGTTGAGCGTGAAAGAATTAATGTTTTAAGCCAATTTTTCTATATTTGTCGCCTGAAGAGTCGAGCTTCAAACGATACCAATCTCGTGAAAATCTGTCGCAAGTTTTAGGTATACATACATTTAAACAGACAGGTGAGATTTATATTAAAGATGTTGAATGCATTTTTCTCCCTTTTTAAATAACTCAAGTCATAAATATAAATTTTATTATATGTATATTATTAAATATGTACAAGTTTATAACATTGTTTTCATTGTAGCTCGATTTTCTCAGACCAAAAATAAGTGTCCATTTTCTATCCTTTCGTGTTGACAAATGAAGCAAATTTTCTATCCACAAGGTTCACGTCACTAAATCCAAAATATCTTTTTTTTTTCTTTTTTTTTTTAACATGCTTACCGTTAGATTTGCCTATATTTAAATTTCAGACTTCGCCCGATCAGAATAGTTTACATTATATTCCACCTTTTGCGTTTCTAGATTTAAGTGGGTTGGCTATTAACTAGTCGACATGATGTCTGTGTGGGACATTAGGGGAGGAGAATGTATTTATGTTTAATAAAATATATTGCGGCCTAATAAAATCGTACAGGAAACACACACATTTTGCACGCCAAATACACACAGGAGAAAACTTGAATGCCTACTAGACACTATCTTCGAATGTCTAAGATTTCTCTGTACAGGGGTGTGGGAACACGACGAGAATTGGCAGCCAATCTGATGTTAACGCATCCACCATGAGAGACAAAATAAAAAAAATCGCCGTTTGCACATGGCTCCACGCATCGGTGCCGCTTGGGGAAAAAAATAAGATAACCACAAAAGAATTATCAACCAATGGCAGAGCTCCGCGCTTAAAATAAAGGCCTAAAATATCACAGTCACTGGGAGCCGGTTTGCGACTATAAAATGAGGGGACCAAAAAGGAGAGAGAGAGGAGATTCGCCCTGCTGCGTCAGTGAACGCACGGACGGATTCTCCCACCCGACCTAAAGAGATGAAGAAGAAAAAGAAATAAGGCACCAGTGAACTGAAGCCGACTAAGCTCTCATGTTATGGGCCAAAACGCCTTCAATTCTAACCAATGCCTAATTCACACAAACCAAAGAAAAGAAAGAGGAGAAAAACATAGGAGGCGAAGACGCCGTGCTGCTAGCTGTTGAGGAAAGAAGTCGCCGCTCTCAAGTTAAAAGCCAGGACACACATCACCGACAGTAGCACGACCGGCCACCCACTTACCACCCCCATCGTCCGAAAAGATAAGTACGCTTACGAACATTCATTCTTTGTTAAATTATACAAGCCTACAAAAGTTCTTTCCTTATCAATGCTTACACACCTACAAACATCCTACGAACACTTTACCTCTTCTAATTAAAACTGTCATTAATAAATAAAACCGGTTCTCAACCTTCAATATTCGTCTGTCCTTAATTGCATGGAGTCAGATTCTACATACTTCAAACGTTGTCAATTAAATGTATTCTTTGTTGTGACCTTTATGGCCTCATTTCCTTCACCCCTTCTCCATCTATATACCAACCTTAAAAATCTCTGGGCCATAGGGGTTTGTCAGGTCAACCTGACATGATGATACTTTTTACTACAAGTAAATATATTCGCGGTCCAAATATCTCCTTGGTATGACTAACTTACACTGGCTTATGCGAGGAATTGTACATATTCAAGTGATGTTGCCTAAAGTAACAGCATGCAGTTGAATATTCCACCAGACTAGATAGATTCTTGTCCTGGAATCCAGCAAGTCCAAGAGAGCACAGGAAAGGTATACAATAAAACATTTGAATGATCAATTGGGGAGAGGAAAATTAATGTTCTGAACTTCTTTACTAATTCAACATTTGAGGCGTAAAAGGGGAACTTTACTGGAATATTCGAATATCTATGTATCTCATATAGAGATCAAGTGTTAATCCGTAGGAAGGGAACCCTTGGTTTTTGAGAAATTCGACTAAAGTAAAGTGAAACAGGCATATACACACGAGGATACGCTATTCATGAATTGAGAATAGTAAAATTATGGGCCGATCACATAGTAATAATAAAGGATAATAATACAAAAAATAAAAAGAACAAACAAAAATATAATAAAGATTATTATGGTAAAAAAATTATATTGGTCATATATGAAATGTAATACTAGAAATAGTAACAATTATAATAAAGGAGATGGAAAAACAAAGAAAATACACGGAATTTGCCCGAGAACTGAAAAAAGATATGGAACAGTCAATACAATACAAATAATTGGGTGAACATTACGAACAGTTCTGAAAATCATTTATCTCGCTCCGACCACTCTTAACATTTTTCCTCACTACCCGTGCCTAAATCTAAATGCAAATTCCATAAAAACCTTATTTTCTAGAATTGTCCACCTATGGAATTATATCGCAGGTCTGCTTTCCAGTTGACTACATCATGGGCGTTACAAGTCCAATGTAAACAAGTTCTAATTGATTCATCCTCTTATATAATCAAATTCTACTCAATTTCCACCACTAACAATCATTACACTGTTGTCTCAGTGACCACCATGCACTCATTAACCCTTTCCCACGTGAATTTCAGGTCTTCATAAATGGTGACTCTTGTAAAAGAAAAAAAAGACCATGAAAAATTGTTAGCAAAGGAAAGACGGACTACATAATGGATAGCAATGATGAAAACAATTGAAATATTAAGGAAAACCAACCAACTACAGAAACTAATCAGCCACATGCAAGTTCTAACTGAAATAAAACAAAAACAAGAAAGGAACACTACATGAACAGAGAAAATTTAAACTGTAAGAAATCTTATAAACTGTTCCCCCCCCCCAAAAAAAAAAATGGTGGTATCGGCGTCGGCTGATATTACACAAAATAGTCTTTAGCTGTCAAAAAAGATAAGACTAAGGAAGGAGAGCAATAACCATGCTTCTACTGAAAGAGTGTGAAGAGTACTGGGACCGTTAATAGGGGTATTGCCACTCAAATTCACGAGAGCAATTGTCATTGCCAACAAGAAATCTATGGTAAGCGGCTTTTGCAATAATGCAAAGTCATTTGCAATGGCTATCGAAAGAAGTGGAGAGTACAGGGTGGAACAATAAAATTGTTGCCTTAGAAAAGGTTTCCTCTTTTTTTTGCAGACCATCTACTACTTGGCCAGATGTGTACAGATCTCAAGAGCGATAGGAACCTTCTATCATGTATGAAAGTGATACAATGTTCAACAAACAAGATCGGAGATGTGCCACTACACAACTCCTGCTGTCTACTGATCCAAATTATGATACAGGACCATTGCCAGCACCCTCAAAATGCATCACTGGATTGCCACGAATAACAAGGACATGCCAGGGTGATGAAAACAAAATTTCCGGTCACGATTATGGTCTTTGGTTTCAAGTAAGGGCCACATCATACTACCTCACGTCTTTGAAGTCAGCTTGAAAGTCAACACCAAAGTGTACTTGGATGTGATGAAGAGTGTGGTGATCCCCTGGTGCAATCAGGTGGCTGCTGGCAGACCCTGGGTGTGGCAGCAGGACTCGATTCTAGCCCACACGTCCAAAGAGACCCGAGCTTTGCTTCAGAAGGAGTGCTACGAGTTTGTTTCTGGCTTTCACTGACCCCCTCCTCTCCCGATGTCAATCCACTGGACTACTTTGTTTGATCATACATCGAGAGCATGACCAATATGACTTCCCACAACACTGAAGCCAGCTTTATCACCACCATCTGCTGAGTATTTGCTGAGTTCCCATCAAAGGCATGCTCCCAGTTCTGGACCTGTATTAAGGCAGTGATTGAGACTGAAGACGGCTATATTGAAGAGATGTCAGCTCTATTACATACTCAAGTTACCTGAATTGATTTTTTTCAAATAAAGTTATAAAATAATGCTGTAGTGTTGTTTTTTTTTTTTTTAGAGCGACAAATTTATCGTTCCGTTTATCGTAGAGGGAATCTGGAAAGACTTGTTGTCACTCAGATCTCAGAGAGAACACCCCAAGTTATCGGCAAGTAATTATTAGTGATCTGTGCGAGAACTATAATAGAATAGACAATAAAACTATAACAAAAATTATAATGAATATTCGAAGGTAAGGTGGACGAGGTAAATAAATATGAAATAGACTTTTTTAATTCACTGAAAACGGGAACAAATTTGTAGCACATTGATTCAGAATGAGTGCTTTATGCTAAATTGGTTGAATATGGTTAAATTTGTGCTCATTTTTGCATTAAATACTAATTTCTGACTTTGCATTGAACGGATACTATAATACTTAGTTTGCTACACCTTATAACTAAGTTCCATACAAAATTTCAGCCAGGTCGACCCAGTAGTTTTGGAGAAAACGTGAGTAAGTGTGTATTGTGCTGACTAATCCCTATTAATTCATATTAATCCCAACTGTGCATCGATTAGATATCATAATACTTAGATCATTGCACATTATAATAAAAGTTCATGTAAAATTTAAGCCAGATGAGCCAGAGAAAAAATGAAATGGGCAAACAAACTGGGTAATATGATATAGATATAACTAGTAAATGCTGAAAAAGTGAGATAAATATAAATAAGATGGATAGAAGTGAAAGAGTAGACTTTCAAAACGTTTGGAAACTTTGGCATAAAATGATAGAATAAACGATGATGCAAGCTAGATGACTCAGTTCTTAGTTAAGGGTCGAATAAACAAGAATTCTATGAACTCGAGTGCTTATTTAACCATTCAACTTATTATAATCCATACAAGATTACATTCTTGAAGGAATGCACGTTTTTTCAGGCCACATGCCTAGGAATCAACAGCCCACAACAAATAAATCCTGAATCATCTGTGTGCTGCCAATTTTTTCGGTGTTAAAAGGACAACATTAATGACCTGTAACGGACATATCAGATGGAAACCTAATAACACAGTTCCTTCATTCGGAATTATTTTCATAAGACATCTCTTTCTTGGGAGATAAAATAGATGCACTATATTAATATTACCGAAAATACTGAATTTATTACATAGAAGATATGTTCAAGTAAGACTCGAGCAAAGAAGGTGGGTGCTCTCTACTGAGCTAGATAAATTAATCAATAATACCAGAATCTCTCTCTCTCTCTCTCTCTCTCTCTCTCTCTCTCTCATGTGTATCATTATTGTCTATTAAAGACAATCTCTTGGACAAGGTGCAAAAAAAAAAAAAAAAAAAAAAATTGTTTAGCCCAAAGGGCTATAAACAATAATGATACACTGTCAGCCATGCTCCAGCCCCATCACGCAGTGTTGCGTCCCTGTGCTCATTTTTACAAGTACTTTCATGAAGTGTGATCAAACGAATTTACTGCGCATATCCCCCTAAACATCAATACTCCTGATCAACCATACTAGCAAAATCCCTTCAATATTGAGGTCCCAATATGCCAGAAAATAACTTATTCCAATATTCTTTCTTCAGACCGCTTGCCTTCGAAATTTCCTCCCTGCCCCCACTTACTGTACCAACATCTAGAAACGTAAATATAATATGATAAAACACTTGCTGCACAACACTACTTAGGATGCTTCCTGACACATTAGCCCCTGCAGTCTCAGTGGCACTATGCCTTGTTTGGGGTGAATAAAAATAAAGAATCAACGGAAACTTTTTCTAATAGAATATATTAGATTAAATTATATTATCGTTTATACAAATATATTATTGCATTAAATTATATTAAATTCGTTTATACAAATATATTATTGCATTAAATTATATTAAATTCGTTTATACAAATATGTTATTGCATTAAATTATATTAAATTCGTTTATACAAATATATTATTTCATTAAAGTATATTAAATTCGTTTATACAAATATATTATTGCATTAAATTATATTAAATTCGTTTATACAAATATATTATTTCATTAAAGTATATTAAATTCGTTTATACAAATATATTATTACATTAAATTATATTAAATTCGTTTAAACAAATATATTATTTCATTAAATTATATTAAATTCGTTTATACAAATATATTATTGCATTAAATTATGTTAAATTCGTTTATACAAATATATTATTGCATTAAATTATGTTAAATTCATTTATACAAATATATTATTGCATTAAATTATGTTAAATTCGTTTATACAAATATATTATTTCATTAAATTATGTTAAATTCGTTTATACAAATATATTATTGCATTAAATTATATTAAATTCATTTATACAAATATATTATTGCATTAAATTATGTTAAATTCATTTATACAAATATATTATTGCATTAAATTATGTTAAATTCGTTTATACAAATATATTATTGCATTAAATTATGTTAAATTCATTTATACAAATATATTATTGCATTAAATTATGTTAAATTCATTTATACAAATATATTATTGCATTAAATTATGTTAAATTCATTTATACAAATATATTATTGCATTAAATTATGTTAAATTCATTTATACAAATATATTATTGCATTAAATTATGTTAAATTCATTTATACAAATATATTATTGCATTAAATTATGTTAAATTCGTTTATACAAATATATTATTGCATTAAATTATATTAAATTCATTTATACAAATATATTATTGCATTAAATTATATTAAATTCGTTTATACAAATATATTATTGCATTAAATTATATTAAATTCGTTTATACAAATATATTATTGCATTAAATTATATTAAATTCGTTTATACAAATATATTATTGCATTAAATTATATTAAATTCGTTTATACAAATATATTATTGCATTAAATTATATTAAATTCGTTTATACAAATATATTATTGCATTAAATTATATTAAATTCGTTTATACAAATATATTATTGCATTAAATTATATTAAATTCGTTTATACAAATATATTATTTCATTAAATTATATTAAATTCGTTTATACAAATATATTATTGCATTAAATTATATTAAATTCGTTTATACAAATATATTATTGCATTAAATTATATTAAATTCGTTTATACAAATATATTATTGCATTAAATTATATTAAATTCGTTTATACAAATATATTATTGCATTAAATTATATTAAACTCGTTTATACAAATATATTATTGCATTAAATTATATTAAATTCGTTTATACAAATATATTATTGCATTAAATTATATTAAATTCGTTTATACAAATATATTATTGCATTAAATTATATTAAATTCGTTTATACAAATATATTATTTCATTAAAGTATATTAAATTCGTTTATACAAATATATTATTACATTAAATTATATTAAATTCGTTTAAACAAATATATTATTTCATTAAATTATATTAAATTCGTTTATACAAATATATTATTGCATTAAATTATGTTAAATTCGTTTATACAAATATATTATTGCATTAAATTATGTTAAATTCATTTATACAAATATATTATTGCATTAAATTATGTTAAATTCGTTTATACAAATATATTATTGCATTAAATTATGTTAAATTCGTTTATACAAATATATTATTGCATTAAATTATATTAAATTCATTTATACAAATATATTATTGCATTAAATTATGTTAAATTCATTTATACAAATATATTATTGCATTAAATTATGTTAAATTCGTTTATACAAATATATTATTGCATTAAATTATGTTAAATTCATTTATACAAATATATTATTGCATTAAATTATGTTAAATTCATTTATACAAATATATTATTGCATTAAATTATGTTAAATTCATTTATACAAATATATTATTGCATTAAATTATGTTAAATTCATTTATACAAATATATTATTGCATTAAATTATGTTAAATTCATTTATACAAATATATTATTGCATTAAATTATGTTAAATTCGTTTATACAAATATATTATTGCATTAAATTATGTTAAATTCGTTTATACAAATATATTATTGCATTAACTTATATTAAATTCATTTATACAAATATATTATTGCATTAAATTATATTAAATTCGTTTATACAAATATATTATTGCATTAAATTATATTAAATTCGTTTATACAAATATATTATTGCATTAAATTATATTAAATTCGTTTATACAAATATATTATTGCATTAAATTATATTAAATTCGTTTATACAAATATATTATTGCATTAAATTATATTAAATTCGTTTATACAAATATATTATTGCATTAAATTATATTAAATTCGTTTATACAAATATATTATTGCATTAAATTATATTAAATTCGTTTATACAAATATATTATTGCATTAAATTATATTAAATTCGTTTATACAAATATATTATTGCATTAAATTATATTAAATTCGTTTATACAAATATATTATTGCATTAAATTATATTAAATTCGTTTATACAAATATATTATTGCATTAAATTATATTAAATTCGTTTATACAAATATATTATTGCATTAAATTATATTAAATTCGTTTATACAAATATATTATTGCATTAAATTATATTAAATTCGTTTATACAAATATATTATTGCATTAAATTATATTAAATTCGTTTATACAAATATATTATTGCATTAAATTATATTAAATTCGTTTATACAAATATATTATTGCATTAAATTATATTAAATTCGTTTATACAAATATATTATTGCATTAAATTATATTAAATTCGTTTATACAAATATATTATTGCATTAAATTATATTAAATTCGTTTATACAAATATATTATTGCATTAAATTATATTAAATTCGTTTATACAAATATATTATTGCATTAAATTATATTAAATTCATTTATACAAATATATTATTGCATTAAATTATATTAAATTCGTTTATACAAATATATTATTGCATTAAATTATATTAAATTCGTTTATACAAATATATTATTGCATTAAATTATATTAAATTCGTTTATACAAATATATTATTGCATTAAATTATATTAAATTCGTTTATACAAATATATTATTGCATTAAATTATATTAAATTCGTTTATACAAATATATTATTGCATTAAATTATATTAAATTCGTTTATACAAATATATTATTGCATTAAATTATATTAAATTCGTTTATACAAATATATTATTGCATTAAATTATATTAAATTCGTTTATACAAATATATTATTGCATTAAATTATATTAAATTCGTTTATACAAATATATTATTGCATTAAATTATATTAAATTCGTTTATACAAATATATTATTTCATTAAATTATATTAAATTCGTTTATACAAATATATTATTGCATTAAATTATGTTAAATTCGTTTATACAAATATATTATTGCATTAAATTATATTAAATTCGTTTATACAAATATATTATTTCATTAAATTATATTAAATTCGTTTATACAAATATATTATTGCATTAAATTATATTAAATTCGTTTATACAAATATATTATTTCATTAAATTATATTAAATTCGTTTATACAAATATATTATTGCATTAAATTATGTTAAATTCGTTTATACAAATATATTATTGCATTAAATTATATTAAATTCGTTTATACAAATATATTATTGCATTAAATTATGTTAAATTCGTTTATACAAATATATTATTGCATTAAATTATATTAAATTCGTTTATACAAATATATTGTTTCATTAAATTATATTAAATTCGTTTATACAAATATATTATTGCATTAAATTATATTAAATTCGTTTATACAAATATATTATTGCATTAAATTATATTAAATTCGTTTATACAAATATATTATTTCATTAAATTATGTTAAATTCGTTTATACAAATATATTATTGCATTAAATTATATTAAATTCGTTTATACAAATATATTATTGCATTAAATTATATTAAATTCGTTTATACAAATATATTATTGCATTAAATTATATTAAATTCGTTTATACAAATATATTATTGCATTAAATTATATTAAATTCGTTTATACAAATATATTATTGCATTAAATTATATTAAATTCGTTTATACAAATATATTATTGCATTAAATTATATTAAATTCGTTTATACAAATATATTATTGCATTAAATTATATTAAATTCGTTTATACAAATATATTATTGCATTAAATTATATTAAATTCGTTTATACAAATATATTATTGCATTAAATTATATTAAATTCGTTTATACAAATATATTATTTCATTAAATTATATTAAATTCGTTTATACAAATATATTATTGCATTAAATTATATTAAATTCGTTTATACAAATATATTATTGCATTAAATTATATTAAATTCGTTTATACAAATATATTATTGCATTAAATTATATTAAATTCGTTTATACAAATATATTATTGCATTAAATTATATTAAATTCGTTTATACAAATATATTATTGCATTAAATTATATTAAATTCGTTTATACAAATATATTATTGCATTAAATTATATTAAATTCGTTTATACAAATATATTATTGCATTAAATTATATTAAATTCGTTTATACAAATATATTATTGCATTAAATTATATTAAATTCGTTTATACAAATATATTATTGCATTAAATTATATTAAATTCGTTTATACAAATATATTATTGCATTAAATTATATTAAATTCGTTTATACAAATATATTATTTCATTAAATTATATTAAATTCGTTTATACAAATATATTATTGCATTAAATTATATTAAATTCGTTTATACAAATATATTATTTCATTAAATTATATTAAATTCGTTTAAACAAATATATTATTACATTAAATTATATTAAATTCGTTTATACAAATATATTATTGCATTAAATTATATTAAATTCGTTTATACAAATATATTATTGCATTAAATTATATTAAATTCGTTTATACAAATATATTATTGCATTAAATTTTAGTTAAAAAAAGTACTAATGTAGAAAATCTAAGATTAAGTTGGATTAATTCTAAATAATATTTTGTTTCTTTCTTTATTCCATACGTTACGCATTAAAAAAAAGGTCGACTACAATTTTTAAAGATCCAACTGCTTCAAAAATTATCAAATTTGCGAAATTTGTCTTTGAAAGGGTCAATCTGGCAACTCTTGATAAGAATATGAGAGTAACCTCCCTGTGATGTAGCCTCGTTTTTGAATATCATTATTATAATAATATATGATCGGCGTTGTAATGGTGTGGAAAAGGAACTTGCAATTTTGATGCACGGCGGTTCTTCACTGAAGAAAACTAAAACGTTATGTAAAATAGGAGACATTCAAAAGAAACAGGGAAAAAGAGTACATTCTCTCTCACGAGATACTGGACTGAAAGAGTAAATTAAACATTGTCATTTACAATGTGATTTTATTATTTGTATTGAACTGCATAGCACAATATTACTTTCTGAGTATTTATTAGTACTTCTTAATTCATCTTATTTGGGCTAGTTCTATATTTAAAATACAATGGACACTATTTTCATTGAAATGTTAATAAACTCATATTTGCTACGTGTTATTAGATTTTCTGTAAAAAAAAAAAAAAAAATATTTTTTGGCGATATCTATAAAAATATCTTTATGAAAAAAGTTGATTAGGTATAATTCTCATTCCCTGGAATTTCCACGGATCCTGTTAGTTTATGGCAGAAGAATATGTTCAAAAGAATTTATTTGTCTTTCTGATGAAATAAGCTATCGACTATGACCATGCAATTCCTACAGCTATGTACTGAGAAAATTATTAAATCTGACAGTGATAGGGGACAGATAGGAAAAGAAACAACTTTAGAAGTTAGTGTCCCCAATGACGTTGGGTTTAACAGAGCTGAGAGGGAAACGATAACGAAATACCAAGCTCTTATGCATGACACGAAAAGAAACTGGAATTTTAGGAAGATCTCCATCATTCCAGTAATTAGAAGAGCAACCAAATTCATGAAAAAGAATTTTAAATCTATCTCGCAAATATACCCAGTGAACCAAGTGCAAGAGAGATACAAACAATTGCAATTAAAAGAATGGCGAGAACCTTTAAAGGATCTCTCGGTTAGAATGTTTGAGATAGCAAGTGAATGTTTGATATCTAGCTAAAACAAAATAAGCTAAAAATATATATATATATATATATATTTGTATATTCTTATGAGAGTACCCGGGACCGGTTGGGTCACAGTAACTATCATTGTGTACTTTGATTTTATCTGAAATTTCATAAGACAGGACATATCGTTTAAGACAGTCTTGTATAATTAAAATAAATTTCTTTGCTTCTATATCATAATTATGTAATAGGATTATTGTAAAAAAAAAAAAAAAAAAGTATAGTGATATATTTTATTTACAAATGTGTTTATGGTATGTACCGACACATGTAATTAAAATATCGATGCTGAAAAAAAGTCACTCTTTTTCTAAATGCTTACTAATAATGTGATTGAATCAATGAGAGAAGGTGAGTGAAATTTAATAGCAGAGAGAGAGAGAGAAATGGATGACTTTTCAGTTAATTATAAATTTATAAAAGTAATTTTAGTATCAAATAATATTGTGTTACAAAAGAATTTTGATAATAAATTAAGGAAAAAAGATTTGGGTTTTAATGGGTGAACTATTTCTCACCAACAAAAATAAAAACAACCTGTAAATCAATCGCCTGCACCCCCCCACACACTAACAGTTTGTTCAAGATAACCTCTAAACTCCATTTCATAACTCGTAATATTGGTATTCAAGAAACGCGATCACATGTATAAATTCTGTTTATTCATGTAGCGTCATTTGGTTTTATGCTAGTAGAGAAAGCTTTCTTATGATCGGCGATACCATGAAATTGCAGTAGCTCTATTTGTTATATAGGGGTTTCATTAAAGAGTCTTAGAGAGAGACTATTATAAGTGATGCTTTTTCTTGTGAGAGTTCTTATTTTATTACATATGATGTTGTATCTTAGAGAGAGAGATGTTGTTGTAATGACATTTTATAACACAGACATATAATAACAATACAATTTACCTTTTTGTAGAAATCACAAACACAAAGATGAGCTTTATCCAAAACACTTGATGAATTTATTTAATACGACCGGTCGGGATTTCCTCATTAAGAACTCAAAGTTTCACATCTTAGTTTCTGAAGTGACGTCTCGCTTCAGACGTCCGCCTGTCTGTCTCCCCTGACTGTCTCTGACTCTCTCTATCTGTCTCTGACTCTCCCTCGACCAACTAACTCCCACTTGCTATATTGAGAAATCCATGCATCCCGGCCACGTGAGCAAAATTCACGTGTTTCAACATGCGCGACTTTGCACGTTTTCGACATTGATTTCGCAATAACCTATTTTCCTTGTGTTGTTTCCACAAAGGAATTTAACCTACATATCTAATTTATTTAACTCATATTTTATTATCCACATTCTTTTAACAATTGAATAGTTTATCTATTATTTATTTCATCCGAATTAACAATTTACTGGACATTCCATTTAAACCTATTGTTCTTTAAAACTTATGTCCAGGGTTCGATTTCTGCTTTCTCTTATTTTCATTTTAACTAATCTCTCTATTTTTATACTTACATGAACAGGGGACAGCCCTTATCATGTAATATATTTTATAAGATATTAGATGTACCCGGGGTTGCCCGGTATTAAACATAACGTTAAATTCCTAAAAAAAAAAAAATAAATAAAATAAAAAATAAAAATAAAAAGACGGAAAGAAACTGATACATGATCATGCGAGTATTGTTTTTTTCTAATCAATTCATTTCCTGTAAGTAAAAAAAAAAATACTGGCGCTGAAATCGAAACCAAAACACAGGGAGTCAAGTATGATAACCATTAGGCCAGCTTGACACGTTTTTAAAAAGAGTTTTTCAAACCTACTTATTCTTAACATAATGTGAACGATTCGTGCATGCGCAGTTATGAAACAGTTGACAAACAGATGAAAATCAGATTACCTCCAAGTACCAAATTTTCAAATCTGACTCCTTAGCAGCCCTTTTTTCCAAATGAAAACCAATTAAAGGGCTTTCCACGTGTCTGAATACCCTATATACCAAACTTCAAGTCTGTAGATCAAAAATTCGTTGAGTATATAGGTTGAGAAGGGTCCTCAAACACATTCTTACTTTTATAGATATATAGATTGAGCCTTGTATTTCATCAAGATAAGCGGCCTTAATTATATTACGATTTTTAGGCATATGTTTTCTTGTATAATATATATTTAGCAGCCTAATGATTTCCTGTGGGAATGAAACAAACGCCCGTGTAGCTGACTTGCCATACATATATTTTCATGCTGTAGATGTGGTTGTTTTGTTTGACAACACATCAACCATTTTCAGCTTATTTAATACCGAATCCGGTTATTTTGGTAAAAGTTTTTACCAAGTTCTTTATATCTTCAGATATTTATTCATGAAGTTTGATTTGGTTGTTTTGTAGAGGAAAATAGATTTTGTAGAACATGATTGAGTTTTGCAAAAGGAAATGAAAAACATCAGATGTTTGGTGTATTTTAAGTTAGGAAACCGATATCTTCAGAAAGTTTGATCTGCTAGCACCAGATACTATAGATATATTATTTAAAGTCGATCGATGCCTCCATTCAATCAAGAGACAATGGACACCCCTGTAAGGGTAGGTGCGCATGTAATTGTGAAGCAAGGTTTGCACAATAAACAACCACACCTCTTCTGAATTGGCATTACTTGGATCCAGTGGCAAGGAGATACCCAGAATTGACTGGAAACAATGCCGAGATAAGCGGAGAGCACATACAACACCTGAAAGTTTTAAATGGTCACTCATTTTAGTCCTGACCAGGCTCAAAATTGCTTAACTTTGGTGATTTGATAGAAACCGGTGTGTCAATGTGATTATGCATATATTATTTCAAGTATGCACACAATATGTAAAATATTTTTTTTCGGAATTTACTCTAGTGATCCATGCCCAAGTAGAGATTAGTATGAAAATAAATTTATGGCAAGTAAGCTATACAGAAACGTTTGTTTAATTTCTGAAGTATAGAGGAAGTGTAACAGAGCGCATATGAAAATAGCAGCAGCAGCAGCCCAAGGATGGATGGCAAGCGATTGTATTAGCAATAGTAACAAAAAATAAATAAAATAAACATATGCAAATTATGAAGTGTGCACGAGCTGCCGTTATGGAAAAAAAAAAAAAAAAGGCCACCATGTAGTCGGTAAAAAAAATCGACGCCGAAGGAGACGGATGTGTAAAGTGAAGGTGAGAATGGGCTGATTGTGGCCGGTGTGCGGTTGGAAGAAAGAGAAAAGAGTACCATGGTAGATGGACATGTAGCAGCGAGAGACTTTAAGTGGTGTTCAGACGGGAGAGTAATGATAGTAAATGCTTTTGTTCAAAAAGGAAAAGATGCCAACCAGGGTTTGTTTGTTCCTTTGCGACGGGGTCGGGCGGCGTGAGGGTTCCAGAGAGGTTTGAACTGTGACGAGCGCGGTTCGAGCGTAACGACCACTTTACATGAAATGTGAACGTTGTGGTGTTGGCCAGAAGCGGAAGTTAGTCTCTTCCTACTATATGAGAAGGTTTCATTTCATTTTCTTTTACAGCATTTTTTTTTTTTTTTTTACAAAGCATTAACTATCAATTATGCCCTTTCAACACGGTATTTTCAAACTGATTTAGAGATGTTCGTGAAACTGGTTTCCATTATGCTGCGTATATTATATATTAATAAAAAATAATTCTTTTGTGATCTTATATATATATATATATATATATATAACCGAGCACATCGTTTTCTTCCATTGTTTAGAATTTAAAATGATCAAATATTAGTTTTCTAACATCATATGCTAAACACAGAGTTTCTCTCGTACAGAATCTCTCATGATAACCACAGACCAATAAAAATAAACTCAACAAAAAAGTGTGTGTGTTTTTTTTTTTTTTTTTTTTTTTTTTTTTTGCAATACGGAGTTTGAGTTGTTGAGAATGCAAGTATTTAACAGTAATATAAAAACACTAGACATTTTAGCCCGTTAAAAACAGGCACATTAAATGGTTAAATACGTTTTTTTTTGGGGGGGGGTTACAAAGGGGCTTCCATATATCAAGGCCCTGAGCCCACTCGAGGATAAGTGTTGATAAGTGTACAGTAGTCATTGCGACAATAGGGTAGTAATCGTTTGTGGTGGAAATCTAATGTATATAAAAAGCACTATGTCTGTCTGTCTGTCTGTCTGTCTGTCTGTCGGTCTCCATATTTTCAAACTATTCCTTTTGAGACTACAAGTCGTAGAGCGGCGCTAGAGGCCTCAAATGATTAAATTTTTTATGGACCGTTCTTTTATGGGTCTTTAGCCGGTTAAAATAATTTTTAAGGAGTCTAAGATTCTAAAAATTGAAAAAAAATATCGTTATACATTTTGTACATTCATCTTAGTTTATTTCTAATCAGTTCATATGCGTGTCATGTTGGTACAGTGGTAACGTCACCAGCTTTGAATGCTACAGTTTTGCTTTCGGTTTCGATTCTAGCTAATTGCACCCAAATACTTTTTTTTTTTTTTACTTTTGAAATCACGACTATACATTGAGTAAAATATCTATAGAGACTATTTAAGCGAGTTTGTTAGTAAGTTTAGTCTATTAACGTCCATAAAAATTGAATGCATGTACGACTCCGTGGTGACAATGTGTCGGAAAAATCGAGCGGTCATATGAAGAATGCTTAAGCAGCATAAGCTGAATGTAAGCTCTGCGTTAAACCAAACCACCACATTGACCACAACCGGTCCCAAGTAACACCCACACGGGGCCGGAACAAAGCCGGGCATGACTGCTAGTTTAGTATAATTAGGTTATTTGCAAGGATGGTTCAATAAGAACTTGTTTACGTTGGACTTTAAGACATTATTGTATACAGCTGGAAAGCAGACTAGCGAAACAGAGTTTCACAGACGGACAATTGGTTAAATTTGTGCTGAAATGTTGCATTAAATACTAATCCCCAAATGCATCGAACAAACACCATAATACATTGTTCGTTACACTTTATCATAAAGGTCCATACAAAATTTCAGCCAGATCGACTCAGTAGTTTTCGGGAAAAAGTGGAACAGACAGACAGTCAAAGAAATGTAATTTAGATGTTACAACATTATATTATTGGTCCACCGACTTAGTCGGATTTTGACCGTAGAATTCATCTTCGTCCGTTCGTTCCCAAAATTCTCAATAACTACTCATTACATTTTTCTGAAATTTTGTATGTAGTTACAACTACTCAAGGGGGGGAATGTAACATTTTTGGATTTTTGATAAAAATTCTGGTTGCGTCCCCAGAGGGTCCAAAGGGGCCAAAATGGCTAAAAGTAGCACTTTTTGATACATAGAATCTTTTCCGGACATTATATTTTGCTGAAAATTACTCAAAAGCAAGACCACATGGATATACATCTGGAAACGTAATATTTGACTTTGGAGAAATTCTGGGGCTTGAGTCTCAGGGTATTTTAGGAGTGAAAAACACCTTTTGGGGCTAATTTTTATTTTTCCTCCTAAAATTCAAGGCATTCGTCGGGGGACCATATAGTTTTTGGCTCTTTACTGTTAAAAGCGATTTTTTTTTCAACAGAAATTTAACTTTTTACAGAATCCTCTCAATATTTATTGAAGATTTATTTTCGGCACTCGATCCAACAGATCAGGGTCTGTTCCAATTTACTTGCCTCCCCACGAGAGCAGCGTTAGACGCAAGGTCGGTTTTTAATGTGGGGAAAATCCAGCTGCCCAAAAAGGGGCAATCTGGATAGGAACAAAAATTTAAATTGTCTCAGTCATGAAGGATTTCTCCTCCACTGACCCAGGACAGAACAGGTGAAGTGTAGCATCAGAACAGATACTACACTGTGATCTTGGCCTCTTATGACGGATACATCTTTTAAAGTATAGTCTCAACCCTAGAAGGAACACTCTTTAGCATTACCTTCTCTCTTTTTTATTGCTGGTCTACGTTTGGATCCGTTTATAGCTATTTTTATAGAACCAAAGTGCGTCTTCTGGTTCTCGCCCCTCCTCTCCAACCTTGTGTCACATCTTCTGAGGGATAAAACGAATATTGATAGTACCTACAGTGAGTCTGTATTTGCGCTTTAGATTTCTTCCACCATTTCGAGCGTGTCTAATTAATTCATTTCCGTCCGTTAAATGTTCAATTAGTTTTATGTATTTACACAGATGTTCTATCATGGTTGATTTGTTCGTAAAGTCGTACACAATTATTTACTAATAATTACATAATTATAATTTGCTGCGTTTTGTAAATGGAAACACTAATAACAGAAATAAGTTTAAACAGTTATAAAATGACAATAAAAAAATATTCAAATAAAATAAATTTTAAAAAATGGTTTAAAAGTTAAACACGCACTGAATATAATCTTCAGTCTTTTAAAAGGGAATGAAAATAAGATGTTTTAATTTTATAAATAAATGTAACTATGTATTACATCTCGTGTAAATTCCTTTATTAATGCAAACGTTATTAGTTACATATATTCTACATATGTGCATACATGTTTCAGCTGCGATATTGTTTGAAATCGAACGTCTTCAGTCCTTTATCTCAACATAGCCAGGTTAAGTTGGAGCCGGCTTTTGAATAAGATTACATTCGAAATATGTATGCACATATGTAGCCAATAATGTTTGTAAATAAAAGAAATTCATACTATGATACAACTATGCTTGTCATTGAGCACTTTTATAAACACTGGAGTTTCGTTGGATTAACATCAATGAAACAATAATACAATTATACATTACATACATATTCACACAAGCAAAGCATATTGTCAGATCTATAGATGATCAATTTGAGTGGGGAGTTGGGCAGCAAGATAGTTCATATTACATTCGAATTTCTGCATATTGGTACGGTCGTTGAAATCAGGAGAAAATTCCAAAAACAAATGGTTTGAAAAAAGAAGTCATTGGAGATGAAATCTGTTATATAAGTACTCGTAACAGAGCATAACAAGTAGTTGATGCTGTTTTCTGAACACAGGAGAGTTCTACTGTGAGTTGTGATCAAAACAATAAAAGGGGAGGTAATATTCAACTTATGCTGGTCGTGATGATGAATAATGTTTAAATATAACATTTTTTTGAAAAATCATTTTATGGTTGAGAATGCTCATCCATTTCTGGCGTTATGGAAAGTTTAATTTTGTATTGGAAATGTTTGTGTTGCTTTATCTCGAGTTTTTGTTTCTTTTAGCATTGATTGTGTATTTTGTTTGTAGTATTTCCTTCGAAATTTCTTAGATGAGGACTAATAATTCGCATTTAGATTATTCAGACAACTGTGGTCATTTTGATAAAATGCAGTTGAAAGTTTCACTTTTCTGGGGGTTAAAAATTCAATCCACGGTGCAGGCGACACTCAAAATAGAATTGCAAATTACTCTGGACTTCTACTCAGCTATAGCTGACTGAACGACAGAATGCTACGCCGTGGATTAAATAAAGAGTTCCATTTGAAAATCCGTGAAGTTCGACACAGATTCTACAGAGTTAGCTAAGATACTTTTGAAGATGATCGGAGGTTACATCGACTGAAACGTGCGGATGACACTAAAGTATGAATAATGCAAATAATATGAATTATTTTCTTCTGTCAATACCAAATATGATTGAGGTTCGGGATTGTTGATTTTACCCTTTCTAAACCAAATTTTTCTCAACAATGTTGCCTGCTTTTAATTATAGGAATTTTTTTTTTTTTTACATTTCTTATTCCTTTTTGTTCATATGAATTGAGAACAATTTTTTTCTTCGGCGGGGTGAGATTTGTAATGTACTATTCATTGTTTGATTTGAGATGGTGCACCATTATTTTGGTGGTGGCAAGCATAGCAACTTCTGATTTTGAATCACTTTTAAATGTTTGCGTTTTAAGCACTTTAATCGTCTGTAAATTCGTCTTCTCCATTCCATTTAGTTTCGGAAAATTTAGGCTCGGTTTTCTATGATGAAAATTCCAACTGTCTTAAATTCTGTCAAATTGAATTCTGGACGGTTAACACTGAAAATTGTTGGAGGAATAACGAATTTGTCAAAAAGTATCTTTTAGTTTATTATTATTAGTCTTTGTATGACTATCATTTATTTCATGTTGACCAAAAACTCTTGTATAGAAGTGTATATAATTGTATTCAATAATTGCTTTTAAGGCACGCGTTTGATTAAGATAATGTAAATAGAAACCAGTTTCAATTCTTTTAAGATGGGATCGATAATTTGCATGATTCGGGTTACTATTCTCATTTTTGAGTGTTATGTGTACAAGATTTCGGCTGATGTAACTTTCAAACTTCTCCAGGTGTATCTTGTCAAATTCAAAAATGTGCACAGAATTTCGAATAGAATCCTTTATTTAATCCACAGGGATAGCATGTTGGTTCTGTGACCGAGGGCGAGACTTGAAATACAGTGTAAATTACAATCATCAGTGTGGGCAACACTCTAAAATACAATTACAAATTACTTAAGACTTCTACCCAATCATGACTGATTGAACAAGAGCATGCTATCTCCATCGATTAAATAAAAGATTCCATTCGAAATTCCATGCAGATTCCCAAGTTCGATGGAAAATTTTGAGTTCAACAAGCTACTCCTTCGTGAAAGGTTACATCGACTGAAACGTTGTGCAAATAACACTCAAGATGAGAATAGTAATCTGAATAATCAAATTATACGAATTATCAATCCCCATCTCAAAAATTCAGAAACATGAATTAAAAGTCTATTCTAATGTTTTTCAGTGACCAGCATAGATCACACACTATTTACACGCATCTGCTGTTAATCAGATCAAATAAATCATTACGTCTCTGTAAATCTATTTTCAGATCGATTCCATTGTCAACCTTTGAAAGATAGACTTGCCTTCTAGGCGCCTTTTCACATTGTCCAAAAATTACAGTACAGTAGAACCCTGGGATACAGCATTAAAAATTTGTAACAAAATACAGTACAATATAAAATACACATGTATAGAATCAAATAACATTATAAATAACACCGTAAGGCAGGGCAAATACCGTAACCAGAGACCAGAAAAACATAGTATTCCACATCGTAATCCGAAAAAAAAAAAAAAAAAAACATGTCTTAGGGCCACCGTATGCCTAGGTTCAACTGTACGGCATGATAACCAATCTAATAAGATTCATGATTTACCTGGGAGAACAATGCCTGTTTTCAGAGCCAGCTGTTAGATCGACATATGTGGAAAGTTTATTACAATTGTTGCATGTTTCCTCTATGAAAAAAATCGATTTTTTTCCTCCACATTATTATCGAACTGCTGATTCGTACTCGATTCCATGTTGATGAGTTTGTTTGCTTTTTTTTCTATGACGCAAAGTATCATTTCGTTTTTGAGTGTTCAATCTTTCACCTTAGAATTCACCTACTCTGAAAACCTCAACTCTTCTGATCGTTTTAGAAACATCTGTCGATTTGCAGAGGAATGGAACTTCATACCACATCGATCCATTTCGGAAATGCCCGGTAGATATCACCTACATAGGTTAGGATTAAAAATAAACGGCACCGATTTTTCTGGAATCATTATGGTCGTTCGGTTTTATGTTTATTATCTACTGTAGTAGATTGTTTGTTGGCATATCAAACCTATTTAGGTTATTTATTTCCGTATTCAGTCATTTAAAAAAAAAATGGTTTTATGCTTCAGGTTCTATATATCGTTAAATATTTTCTTTTTTTTTTTACTTGGTAGTCACCACTTATCAAGGTCCGAAAGCCACTCGGGGATAAGGGTTGTTGCGTGTACAGTAATCAATGGAATAGTATCGTAGTAATCGTTAGTATTGGAGATTTTTTTTTATAGTATTTGATTTTATTGTTTTGACCTCGCAGAATAAAGAAAGGGGAAAACCCAATAAAATCAATGTTTGGTGCATTTTTTTTTTAGCCAGGGACCCAGTATCTTCGAACTGATCTGATAGCACTATATGCCCTGATAAATATTACCATTTTGAACCAAAGGGGGCCTGGAAGCAATAAGAGGCCTCACCACTGAATATCTTCTAAAGTCATATTCAGGATCCAGACATAACTGACAGAATGCAGCAGCGAATCGATGTCACAAATGATTGAATTGTTTTTGAAGTCGCACATTAACATTTTTTAACTATAAAAAAAAAATAAATAAATAAAATAAAAAAAAATATGTGACAAGGAGAGACAATCAGAGTTCTCCCAGTTTTAGGAAGTTGATGAAAAGTTAGTCCATTGAAGAACCGACCACTTCACTCCTCAAATCACATTGATATTATGTTCTAGTTTTTTTTTAATTACATTTTCTCCCCAAACAAGGCACATTGCCACTTTGGTGTAGGGGGCTACTATCAGGGACATAAGCATCAGGGGTACTGTGTAGGAAGTTGGGCAGCAAGATGTCGGTTCACGTTGCACTTGTACTTCTGCATGTCAGTACAGTTGGGGAAGCAGGGACCCGGAAGGGAATTCCAAAGTTTAGCTGTTCTGGGAAAGAAACTACTGGAGTAAAAGGCTCTCTTGCATCTAGGGATCTCTACTGTGAAGGGGTGGGATTTGGCTGCTTGTCGGGTTTGTCAGGGGTATTTACGTCGAGGGGGCACAAGTGCTTGCAGTTCGTCAGAACATTCACCATAAAAATACTTGTAGAACAGGCAGAGGGATGCAACATTTCGTCGATGGGACAGAGGCTGAAGCTTAGCTGACAGTTCAGGACCTATCAGATTAGAGACTCCCTTTTGAACCTTGTCTAGGAGCGAGAGACTTGTGGCAGATGCACCAGCCCAAATATGACAACAATACTTCATACATAGGCGAATGGTGGCCTTATAGAGGTATAGGATACTTTCAGGCGTTAATAGCTTTCTAGCACGGTAGAGAGAACCCATGTTCTTCGCAGCAGTCCTGGCAATGTTCTCAATGTAATTGCTCCAACTCATGTTTCCTGTGAACGTTAGGCTGAGGAGTTTAAAAGATGTACTTTCAGATAAAGAGTCATTGGCCATTGCTATTGGCAATAGGGAGGGTTTCTTGTAATTATTGAAGGAAACCAGTTTAGTTTTGGCAGCATTGAAGGTGACCATCCATTTATGTCCCCATTCCACTACGGATCGGAGGTCTTCCTCTAGTGTTTCTGCCATTTCTTTAGATATGTGTTCATTTGTTTTCCTGTCGTGTCTGTTATAGAGCGTGGTGTCGTCAGCATACATACCCATCTCACAGACAATTTTGTCAGGGAGGTCATTTATGATATTAGGAATAAGAGGTCCAAGGATAGACCCCTGAGGCACTCCTGCATTTATATCATATTTTTTAAATGTTCGACCGTCGAGGACAACCTGGATTTTTCTCTTATCTAAGAAGGATCTAATTATGTTATGTATTCTTCCAGTGATGCCGTATGATCTAATTTTGTTGAGAAGACTCTCATGCCATACTCTGTCAAAAGCCTTAGATATATCTAGAGCTACCGCTCTACCCTCCCCTGCTTTGTCCAGTGACTGGTATATACGTTCTGAGATTACAGTTAGAATGCCTGCTGTGGAACGGGCTTGCCTAAATCCATATTGTTGGTCAGTCAGGAGTTTAGCATCTGTAAGGTGATGGACTAGAGCTTGATTAATTATGGACTCAAATATTTTGGCGAAAAGTGGGAGGAGGCTAATGGGGCAATAATTTAATGGGTCAGTTCTTTCGCCAGAATTCTTGAAAACTGGCACTACAGAAGCAGTTTTCCAGCAGGCAGGAAAGCAAGATTCAATGAGGCATTTGTTGTAAAGTTTGGAGAGAACTAGAGCTACTTTGGCGGCGCACTTTTTTAATAGCACGGCTGGGATGAGATCAGGTCCACATGCTTTTGTAGTGTCAAGCTTTCTTATGATAACATGTACCAGAGTAGGGGTGATTTTCAGATCGTCTAGTGTGGCGTCTGTCTGCAAAGGAAAGTCAGGGAGGGGGTAGTTAGCAGAGTCCAGTGTGGAGTTGGAGGCAAACCGTTTGGCAAGCATGTTAGCATTCTCAGTTGCTGAGCAAACAACCTCATGGTTAGTGGGGGAATTATTGATTGCCCATTATTTACTACACTGTTGTAGATTTTCCAGAAGTTTCGAGTTTCTAATTTCTGTGCTTTGATGCATTTTTGGGTGGTTTCAGTAAATTCTCTCTTAGCTGTCGCTATTTCTTTCTTACAGTTATTTCTGGCTTCTATGTACTTCTGTCTGTTTGAACTGGATTTTTATGTTGGTTAAATTTGTGGTACGCATACTGCCTTTGCACACAGACACACACACACACACACGCACACAGGCGGCAAAAAGAAAGTCCGCACTTGTAATTTTTTAAAAAACTGCAAATTTAAGCTAAATTTAATGTAACTGTAGACAAACTATACCTCATTTGATTGGCCTTTTATTCCTCTATAATTTTACTTGTTCATATTTGACTTTTAATTGAAATATTCTAGTGTTCACGTCAATTAAAAAAAATAACTTCAAATTGATGAGGCAAAAAGAAAGTCCGCACAATGGAAAATTGTTATTTAAATGTAATTTTAGGACATTAATGCAACACAAATACAACAGGAACGCAATGAACTAGTTAATATTAAAAAGCATAGCCCTTCTGCAATTTGATAGCCTGCAGTCTTTTGGGAATTCCTTGAATTAGACTGCAGCAATACTCTGGGGAAAGGCCATCCCACTTTTCTTTAATTTTTGTCCAAAGTTCTTCCAAATTTAAAATTTTATCATTGCATAGCTGTTGCTTGATGTAATGCCATACGTTTTCGATAGGATTGAGGTCTGGAGATTGTGCAGGCCAATCCAAACACAATATCATCCTCTTCCAGGAACCTCTTGACATTGCCAGCTGTGTGAATGGAAGCATTATCCTTCATGAAGATGGGATTAGCATCCAAATTCCGAATAAAGTAGGGGAGAAAATTACAAGTGCGAACTTTCTTTTTGCCGACACTGTAAATATACATATACACAACTGTTTGGTCGGTCACAACGCAAACCTCAGTCATGATCCAAAGGCTCAAATAGATGTAGTGGCGGTGACAGGCATATGAAATGAAATAAATTTTATTTTATTATTAGAACAATAGTAAGTTTCTTAAGGATGTTTTATTTCCAATGGAAATTTAGAAACCTGCATTGACTGCGAGGATTGTTCGTCACTACTGCTTGTCCTATTACGATGGGAGGGAAGACAACCTAAATTCCTCCCTCAGCCACTATGAACAACAACAAAGTTACAGTAAATGGCGTCAGAACTGCGAGAGGAATAAAATCGCTTCTACTTTTCTTGGTACTAGATTTATCTATGTGTTTTTTTTTTTTTACTCATTTTCACCTCCAAAAAAGCCATATTGTCTCTTGGATATCAGAGGCTAATAGTTTGAATCATGTCTGACAAAGAACTGTAAGGAGTTGAACAGTGAGATGTCTGTTCATATTACATTTAAACTTTTGTAGCTTAGTACAGTCAGGAAAGCCGGAAACAGGAGGGAATTCCAAAGTCTAGTTACTACTTGTTGCGTTAGTCGAGGATATTTACGTTGAAGGGGCACAAATGCTACAAATTCTGAGTACTTGTAAAACTTGCACAGGAATACAATATTGTGGCGATGAGACAGAGGCCGAAGCTAAATGTAGGGGATACTTTAACAACCATAGTTCACATCTTCTGTTTACCGGAAATATAAACTTGTGAACCATAAAATATTGTTGGTGCTTTAATAAGCTTTTATTTCATGTATATACATGTACGGTCGTAATTCAAGAATACTTGCTGTAAGAAGTAAACACTTGAACGATGAAGGAGTGATCATCATCATTGTCCAAATCAGATGAGAGCCTAGTCAAAACATTAAAATATATTGTCACAGCAAGTACTTCCTTTTCAACAACCTTACTAGTTACTGCGATAAGTCTGTCGTAAAACCTAACCTTTCAATCTTCACTCAAAAACATTGAACAATTTTATTACATTAAAATGTGAAACAACTAATAAACGTGATGCGGATTTGAACTTTGACATTTTGTTTCACTGTAAGTGAAAGGTGACGGTGGTCAAGTGATTAACGACACGGTGTGACGAATCCAGTTTGTTCCACAAAAATCTTCTTGCAGTCCCTCCCATAAGTGCTCAATGTCTTTCTAGAAAGAATTCTGACTACAAAAATATCGGGGAAACCAATGCTAACAGTGGAATCTTTGGAATCATCCGATTTGATGATGGTGATGATGATGACTAAGTTTTTGGTTTGTTTTATCAACCATCTATCGTTTATATAATTCCGAATAAAGTTACCAAATCTAATTCTATATGTGGTATAGTTATTTTATATTTCTAGAATACATTGTCCTCAGAAAAAAAAAAAATTACTTATAGGCATTGGCAATCTCTTTTCAGCATGACTGACACTCAACTACTTGGAAAAAAAAAAGAGGTGGAGACATAAGTTTTTGATTTTTTTTTTTTCTTAAGAAAAGATCGAAGAATAATATTGGGGATACAAAGGTATTACGTGAGGAGCTGATTGATTCGATTGGGCTTCTCCGATTTCCCCTCTAGCTGAAGTAAGGGCAGAGGTGACAGAATGGCTCAGTTACCAGGATCCTGCCTCAAGGCATCAAACATCCCCATTCAAGTGTAACGTGGCCGTTACTTTTTAATTGCGTCGTTACACTTCAAACCTCTCGAACCCACACGCTGTCTGGCACCGCCGCAAAGGAACAAACAAATAAAGAAGGAAAGAAACATCCAACTGAGCATTTTTTTTAAATTGGAAATAAAAGGCATTTATTCGTGGTTCCTCCAAAACAACGTATTTAATTATATTGTCAAAGTCTTTTCGTATACGCATGTGCTTTTTAAAAGTCTGTCGTCACCATCTTATGTTGGCGCCAGACAGCATTTTCTCACTCTCGACTTTATATGTCCACTTTGCCTGGCATGCAACTTACTTCCCTTTCAATCATGTGGAGTATTTTTATCTCCTTTTCTTGTGACGCAAGCTCATGCACACTTGCTAATTTGCATACATGTCTTAACAGCTGCTGATATTTTCACTAGCCAACTATCCTTCGGCTGCTGCTGCTTATTTTCTCACATGCATTCATATGTGCTGTTGCACAAAGTCTACAAGTTGTTTTCAGAGGACTTTTACCCCTCTGCATGGGAATTGCAGTCAGTGAATTTGTGGCCCTTTCAACAGCATGATGTTTTTGAATATCTTAAACATTATTGTAATTGGATAGGAATTCTCAATTTTTACTTATTTTAACACGGTAATGAAAGCAGGAGTGAAAGGTCAAACATGCAGTGATAGAGAGCGAAAGTGTAAGGTAGAAACTCATGAGATCGGTTACTTGGTAGCTTAATTGCAAATTACAGCTAATTGAAACAATTAAAAATCGAAGTTTTCTCAAACATAACTTAAGTGAGCATTTACATTTTTCAAGGGGAAATCTATACTGGAAGAAAAAAAAAAAAAAAACATAATTCATCTATTTTTTCTTAGTAAAATTCCCATACACGGCTTAATCAAGTTGGCACATCAGTTCTTGTTAGAAAACTGAAGTTAACAACATTGAGCCTGATCAGTACCAAATGGGCGACCATTTGGAAGTACCAAGCGCTGTATGTAGGAGGACGTTGACACCTTCCTGCAAAGAATTGCAAAATCTAACAGTTATCTCCCTTAATAGATATACAAGCGACCGAGGACTACTTGTAAATTTGATATTCCCTTGGAACTTCTTTCTTTGGAGTAAACCAGTTCAACCTGTTTTGGGCAAGTGTCACTCCGGTTAGAGCAAAAGTTTTACAAATCATTTTTAAAACTGATATTTCATATAAACAGACAAATTCATACAATTATCTGAAAATTGATTGATTTGATTTAACTGAAAAACTAATGAATATTTAAAAGATTCATTAATCTTATGTATATCACCATATATAAATGCAAAAATGAAAGATTCTCATTTTCATCCTTATTACATGCATTTGAAGTTAACCCGCACCCATACTGACAGAGCTTCCAATATGAACCTCAAGTGCCTTCCACACTCTTTCTCAGAGATAGAAACACCATTCCTCCAACTTTCTGTGATTCAATAATCATGTGTTAACTATTCTACGTACGGTACAATCATGTTGACACAGCGGTTCTCATCAGATCACCGAAGTTAAGCAACGTTGAGCCTGGCCAGTACCAGATGGGTGACCATTTGGGAAGGGTAGGCGCTGTATGTACCTTCTGGGAAAGTTGGGCGCGAGGCCAGCACCCTCACCCTGTAAAAAGAACTCCTCGCTACAAAAACATCTACAAAAGTTGTAGATGGCCTATGCCCCTCCAGGGGCTCAAGGGCTATGTGTAACTATTCTACCCTTTTCCTGATGGATTGTTAACTTTGCTAACAATTTCTGAGATTAAATTTAACACTTATCAAAACTCAATACTCCAAAACTTGACACTGCTGTCAAAACTTACTAGTCCAACATCTAAATTCAAATCAAGTCAGTCTCTGAAAAATCTGAATTTTTTTTTTTAAATTTAAACTAGAAGTATCTCATTTACATATGAGGTGACAATATAGCCAGCATATAAAGAGAATAAACAGCCATTTTTTGTCTTTTTCTATAATCTGTTGAGAGAACAGGTTTGTACCAATTTTCAACCTTCACACATTGGACCTCATTTATGCTAAATATGTTTTCTCTTTTCAAAAATCTTGTATTTTAGAAGAGTGATCCACAGAAAATTAAAACATTTCATTTTTTCTGAAGTTTCACAAAGAAATATTGGGTTTGTTTTACAATCCACAGAGATACGAGAAGATGGTCCAAAAACAAATATATAACACATAAATGTTATCAAAAGCAAGATAATTTACTTTTCTACCTATCTGGGAAAGTGTTTAGTGGTTTTACTTACTTTTAAACGTTTAATCAGTTCGAAAATTATACAGCATTTATCGATAAATGTGGACAAGAAAACTCACAGTGAGGCTGACCTCTAAATATATGAAATTTGGAAAATGAGTTAAAACTAAAAAATTATACAAAAGACTGTTAGAAACGCAATCATTATATTTTACCGTGATATACATTGTGTAGGTTTGTAGTATTTTGTATAAGTTTTCAGTTTGAACTCATTTTTCAAACTTCTCATATTTAGAGGTTATTGTGCCGCCATTTTTTTAATTTTTTTTTGTTCGCATCTATCAATAAACACTGTAGGATTTTCAACCCAAATAAACGTTTTAAAGTGAGTAAAATCATTAAAAGAACTTTTCCAGATAGATAGAAGAGTAACTTATCTTGCTTTTTATAATATTTGCTATATATTTGGGGGTTTTCTTTACCACTTTTTCGTACCTCTGTGGATTGTAAAACAAACCCGAAATAACTATTAGAAAAAAAACAACTTATGTCTAGAATATATGTTAAAGATCATATGTAATTATGAAATAAACACAAGTACACAAATGTTGAGTCATAATTTAACCAAACATGCCTCCATTTAAAAACGAATTTCAAAACAGCAACAAATATCACACTAAAATTATGTAATACTTGAATAAAATTTAAGTTTCCAATTTGCTTTATTTAATCTCACTAAAACGTATTCGAATTTATGGGTGCAGTTCATATTAAAGTTTTGATATCACGCTTTATATAAAGTTAACTAGATATATTATATTTCGGTATTTCTGCAGTTTATGGATCGTGTTATTGTAAGATTTTCAAGTTAAATTCAGTTTTTAAAGTATGCTTGGTTTATTAAATTGTTAGATAAAAGTACAGAATAATTAAACTCTTTCTTATGTTACGAATGGGTTTCTAAATAACGTTATTTCAGCACGGTTCGTAAATTGCAGAGGTACCTATATATCTATGTACAGGATTTACTCCTAAACTAATTAACAGATAATTATGAGTTTAAGAACACAACTATTAGGTGTAAGGATGGTTAATGTGGATTATATTATTTTAATTTAGTTATATGCAAAAATAAAAAGAGAAGGTAAAAAAAGATTCAGCAAGTCGTATTAGACATCAATTAATAAATATTCCTTAAGTTTTATTGTGGCTAGATGTCATCAGGACATTTTTAAAATACCATAACATCTAGTTCGAAAATTCCAACATTTAAGGTTTGCATTTATCCATAGTCGTTAGACAGCATCCAAGCAATATTCCTTGAATTTCAATTTCTTAAGATTTATTAAATTATTAGATATTTTTTCAAAAATCGAAATCATGTAATGGATTTTTATCAAAATTGGAATACGGATTCTAGACGTAAGGTATAGTCTCATTATATTTTGATTTTTATCTTGATACAAAAATATAAAAGTACATCAATACTTCTGTTCGGTGGGTATTCTTCTAGTTATTATATATGTGTGTGTGTTTAATTTGATATCACAGGGAGACTAAAAAAAAGCGTTCATCACTCCAATGAGTGAGTGATGAGCGAAAAAGGTTGAGGAATTTGCAATCCTTTTGATGTCGTTTTGAGTATTTTGAGCTGAAATTGCATTTCGTGGCTGGAATTTATAAAAAGAAAAAAAAGCTCGGGGGAGGGAGTGAATTGGTTTCTGTAAAAATATGGAGTCTCCCCAAATGAAAACAGATAAATGTTGACTTTGCTTTCAGGTGAGCCAAACATAAAAGAAAAATACGAGACTGTTGGGAAATATGTTGAGTGTGGCCTCTCACAGGATCGAGATGATGGGAATGTACCTTTGTCATCGAAGGTTATAATTTTTTTGTTTTTCGTTATTCATATTGTACGGCAATAATTACGTTGACACACCGGTTTTCACTGGATCACCAAAGTTAAGCAACATTGAGCCTGGTCAGTACCAGATGGGTGACCATTTGGGACTTCCAGGTGCTGTATGTGCTCTCCACTTATCTCGGCATTTGTTTCCAATCATCCTAGATTCTCCTTGTCACTAGACTCAAACAGTGCCGATTCAGGAGAGGTGTGGTTGAGATTGTGCAATTCTTGCCTCACAATTACATATGCAGCTGCTCCTAGTCGTCAAAATCGAAACATTCATACTTCTTGTTTTATGTATGATTGTAAGAACATAAGACTACCCGTGACCCGTTGGGCCACAATTGAGTAGAATTGGATTATTTATGCGGATGGCTCAACAAGAACTTGTTTACTTTGGATTTGCAAGTTGCCATCTTGTATTCAACTGGGAAGCAGGACAGCGGAACAGTGTTCCCATGTGGGCAGTTCTGGGAAAGAAACTTTGTTCATGGAATCTGCATTTATATTTAGGTACAATTAGAGGATGGGAGGGATCGTATATAGTGGTTGTAGTTAGTCGAGTGTTTTGTGAACCTTTGGCAAAGGGGAATCATAGATTGAAGTTCAGTCGAGCACTTGCCATGAAAATAACGGTAGAGCAGAGACAGGCTTGCAACGTCTCTTCTGTGGGAAAAAGGTTGCAGGAAACAGAAAATTGCATCACCTACAAGATTTCGAAGCCAATTTTGAACTATAAAGACTTGATAGGGCAGCTCCTGTCCTATCAGTGCCGAGCAGCTCCTGCCCAAATGTGGCAACAATACTCCATTTTAGGGTGTAATACAAACATATAGAGAATTGCATTGGCAGTGAGATACCTACTGGAGCATTAGTGATCCCATCATTTTTCCAGTGAGCTTAGCAACAGATTTGATGTACGAGTATGTGTTCCATTTCAGATCAAGACTGAAGGTCAGTTCCAGAAGCTTGTCAAGACATGGAGCCTTTTTTTTTTTTTTTTTTTTTTTTACATAGGAGTCACATTTATCAAGGCCCAGAGGCTACTCGAGGATAAGGGTTAAAGAGTGTACAGTATCAGAATTATAGTAATCACTAGTAGTGGAGATTCAGTAAATTGGTTAAGTGGAACGGCTCATCAAGAACTTGTTTGCATTGGACTTGAAGACGGCCATATTGTAGTCAGCTGGAAAGCAGGCTAACGGAAGACAATTCCACAGGTGTGCCATTCTAAGAAAGAAACTGTTCATGGAATCTACATTTAGGTTTAGGCACAGATAAAGAGTAGGGGTATTTATTAATAGTGTTTTCACCTAGACGCGTGTTTCTCATGAAAGTTTGGGGGGGGACCATAGATTGGAGCTCAGACGAGCACTTGCGATTCCAAGACGAGAGCCATTCATTTCAATTGAGGCGTGATCGGTGTCAGAGCCATTATGATGAAAGGAAAGAAGCTTGGTTTTCAATGCATTAAAAGTAACCAGCCATGTTTTCCCCATTGCACCACGTTTTTCAAGATCAGAAGAGAATCAGAAAGATCTTCGTCATCACTTGCCTTTGAAGTGTAGCCATAGATTGTGGTGTCGTCTGCATAAATGTATTACTATTATCGCCTGCACTGAGAATTGAACCTTCGAAAGAGTACTACTGCCCGTGAATTAAATAAAGTGTTTCATTTGAAATTTCATGCTAATCCCCAAGTTTGACAAGATACATCTGAAGAAGGAGGTGAGTTTACATCGGCTGAAATTTGAAAATAACACTCAATATGAAAACAATAATCCAAATTATCATTCCTCATCTCAAAAATGCAGAAACATAGTACTAAACTGTAAAGAAATTCCTTTTTCATAACAATAATAAATCTTTACTTGTGGATATCTAGAGACAGCTGAACGATGAGAACTTGTGTAATATCAGAAAACGTTTGATATTTAAACAAGGAAAAAAATCATGTTGAACAAATAGAAGTAAAGCGACTTATTTTCCAATCTAATTGAAGTGTGTTTACAAACACGCTATCTAAATTAACTGAATAAAGAAAGTCACTCTTTCCCTAAATGCTTACAGAGTCATTAAAAAATTTTAGCAGCTAGAGAAATACAAAGAGAGCAACAAGAGATGGATAATTTGTGCAGATAATTATAATTGGAAGAATTAAAATAGAATTTATTTTTAATTTTCACTTAGTACCAGAACTAAACTAAGGAAAATTGTTGCCTGTATTTTCTGTTCTTTCCACATATATTTTGATTGCAGAAATTTCACTCTGAACGAAAGTACCATAGGTTTGCAAGAACAGATGTCACATACAAATTCCAGACATCTACTCTGTTAGCTACTATCTTATGTAGCTTACGACCACCATTTCTGTCGCATTCACTTGTGATAATAAAATGCTACATTGCATCCGATGAGCAACACCATCACAATCGCTACATCTACAGAGGAAGAAGTTCCTATTTTTCTTTCTCAATATTTAGGACTTCCACCGCTACCAGTTGAGATTGAGTCAAATCTATTATTTGACTACAATATTTTGCTTGCACCACTATTAACTGGTTATTACATATATACAAATAACATACTCTTTCCATTTTCGATTCACAAATAATAAAGTCTCCCTAACCTTATTCCACCCATTGTGATTGGCTGTGCTCTGACCATTCTTATATTAAAGATTAACAGTATTCGCATCATAAACGAACGCTCACCTACCATTCAAGTATGGCGTCGCTAATATACCTATTTTTCACCTCTGTCTGTGTTCCTTTTTTTCTTTATCTTACTTTATCTTATGCCGATACAACTTACCAGACCTTTATTAAACAAAATCAAATTTTTTCGTTTATACGGGCATTTTTATTTCTTGCTCTCTGCCTCACAGATTTCCCAGTGAGCCTACCATGTGTCTAACTATGCCCTCGTGGAGAGGCCAGTCAAAAGGAACACTACACAACAGTATAACTAATACAAAACGCAGCATCCCTTTTACAAAACATGCCTACATTCAGATGATTAAGTCGAGCGTTGTTCAAATGTTAAAACGCTAAACAGATATTTTGTTATTGTTTTCTGTATACACAAATATGTTTATTTTTTATGGGGGGGGCGTTTATTTATATCATTTGTTGCAAGAATATTATTTTGTACATTTCCGTGAAACAAGAGCTTTCTGTGCTTTCATCTAACTATTTACGGTTTACAGAAAAATCATCTTTTATAAAAAAAATCTTCCACTTATGATAGACAAACGAACGTTTGTTGCCATTTTACTTTAAAAAAAACAATTTCTTGAATAAGGACTGTGCTTACACCTAAAAATTTACAGATAAATAAAAACATTGGGTGTTAATGACTTCAACATTTCTAAGGTCATTTAAAGTCATGCAGATTTTGTGGGAATTTTAGGGTGTGAACCACGTTTTGGAGTTTATTTTATATTTTGGCTCATAGTTTTATTTTCTTTTAGAAACTCTATTTTGTTGAAAAGATATTTAAGGTTGTACTCATAATATTTCTTTCGATATAGAATAAAGTCAACACACTCTCGTCAGATATGCTTGACAGCAAGTTCCTCCTGTCATGCTGTGCATAATGGGGATTCGGCACCTTCCAGTAGGTACAAGTGTATTATATAGTGTTCTAACAAACTTATGTTACCGTGCTATTTTTTATATTAGTATTTTACTTAAATTCAAATTTTACGATATCTTTTTTTTATCAAATTGTTCCGTGAATGTACAATATAATTACAAAACACCATCCCCTACCTGTGTTATTTCAGCACGGTAACATAACTGCATACAAAAAATATTCATCTTTTATTGAAAAATAAAAATATACAGTAAAAAATATTCATCTTTTATTGAAAAGAAAAAACTTTTGCTTATTAAAAAATTGAGTATTTTTATATGACAGTACTCATATGTTAAAAATGTCTTTCGCAATAAATACCCCCAACCTCCACATGTTAGGAACAGCTTGGGGGTATTTATTCTGAAAGCCCTTCTTAACATAGGGAGGTAGGGGTGTTTATACTACGCTGGTCACCGTCGTAAATAAATTCCAAAAATTGCAAAATAAATAATAAAAGTAAATAAATACAAAGTGCAACATTTCTTAAAAAAATAAAAATATATTTATGTTCACTAAGTTTACAGTAGATTTTTGTCATTTTCTTTTTATTGTATTTATATTTTTCCCCCTTTGTTTGCTAGGAAATTCGTCCATGTCTTCTGCTTTGCTCGGCTTAATCCAGGGACTGTCGGGTAAGCTCGAACCATAATTGACAGAAAATCCCGAGGATCATGGTCAAATTAGGCTAGAGTACCAGACTTTTTAACTAATATGAAACAAAAAATTGCATGGTAACAGTATTTATAGTACAATTACTTATATCAGTATGATTGTGAGTGCTACGCTTGCGGAGTAGCGGCATGTGATAAAAAAAAAATACAAAAAACACGATAAAACAATCGAGACAAACGTTTCACTTACCTAATCTGTTCTTGACACGGGTACTTAGCAATATAAAATGATTATTTAATATTTCCTTAACATTCTTCCATAACTCCTCGGGCAACGCTGAGAAACGGGTCCTGGTAGTTAAAGTATATTTAAAAAAAGCCCTCATGGAAACAAACATTGATTAACTTACATTTGAACACAAGCTTAAATGTTGTTCTTCACATTAACTTTAGTGTTCTTACAGAGGACTACTTGGTCCTTTAGCTCATATAACGAACAACTTTGTTTATGCTTACTGACCTCTCAACCTTTCTAAGGTCATTTAAAGTCATGCAGATTTTGTGGGTATTTTGGGGTGTGAACCACGTTTTGGAGTTTGTTTTATATTTTGGCGCATAGTTTTATTTTCTTTTAGAAAGTAAGGTTGTACTCATATTTCGATATAGAATAAAGTCAACACACTCTCGTAAGATATGCTTGACGGCAAGTTCCTCCTGTCATGCAGTGCATAATGGCGATTCGACACCTTCCAGTAGGTACAAGTGTGTTATATAGTGTTCTAATAAAGGCTTACTTATTCGAACAGCTTTAAATAATTTTTAAAACATCTTAGATTACCCTAGTGAACGTTTTCCTACAAATCGAAAAATTTTGTTTTTAATAAGTATATTTATTTATTTATTTTTTAAACCGTTAAATTTTTAATGCGTATTCTAATAGCAACAGTGCTTATTAACAAAAGACACATAACCTGAAAGAACTTTTTTCAAACTCTTTGTCTTAACATGCACAGGAGGTAGTACAGATACATAGAGAGCATTACCAAGGCCACTGCAAGAAAGGTGGGCTCTCTCTACCGTGCTAGAAAGTTACTTATGCCTGCAAGTATCCTGTACCTCTAAAAAACCACCATTCGCCCATGTATTAAGTATTGTTGTCATATTTGGGCTGATGTAACTGCGACTAATCTCTCGCTCCAGAACAGGGTTCAAAAGAAAGTCGCCAACTGGATAGGTTCCGAACTGTCATCTAGGCTTCAACCTCTGTCCCATCGACGAAATATTACATCCCTCAGCCTGTTCTATAAGTATTTTAATGGTGGATGCTCTAACGAACTACAAGCCCTTGTAGCTCCTCGACGTAAATACCCCCAACAAACAGCAAAATCTTATCCCTACAGAGATCGCTAGATGTAAGAAAACCTTCTACTCTAATAATATCTTCCCCAGAACTGCTAGACTCTGAAACTCCTTTCCGGGTTCCTGCTTTCCCAACCGTACTGACATGCAGAAGTTCAAGTGTAATGTGAACAGACATCTTGCTGCTCAACTCCCTTTATAGTATCCCTGCAACTTATTTTCCCGATAGTAGCCCCCTAGATCAAAGTGGCACTTTCCGTTGTTTGGAATGAAAATGGAATTTAAAAAAATGGATTTTCTATTATTTGATACCTGCGCATGTATATGAGAAATTAAACCTTAAAACCTTACTTCAACAATATCTGACGGCATCCAAAGCATCCCCACCTACAACATGGCACATAAAAAATATTGGATTACCCAGACGAAATTTCTGCTACAAATCGAAAATTTAGTTTTTTTATAGATATATTTAGTCATTTATTTAAAAAACTGCACTTGTTTTTGGTCTTTTAAACTGTTAATTTTTTAATTTTTATATTATAATGTACTGAAGTGAGCAATAAATGTATATAATAATAATATTATTAGATAATATTATTTGCATATGAAGAGAGAAATGTTATATTTTTCAAATACTTCGTGTAAGCTTTGATTTTTATTCACATATTTTTATATCAAAATAACACTTACATTCAAACGATGAACTATTTACGTTATCTATTATTTAGTGAAATTTACTTTTGCATGTAACAGACATGAAAATGAATGTGCTGCCATGCATAGGGATTGAACTCTCAACCATAAGATTATGAGACTTGTGTTTTAGATATCCTCTTAATTCCTCCTTTTCTTTCTCCATTTGTAATTAAAACTTTTCATTTGGCAAAGTTTATGTATATACACTAGTCTCAGGACATAGAATTCGTCCAAGAACAGAACAGTTTTGTACCATTTTTATGTCCGTTTACCAGAATTACAAACAACATATAATAAACCATATATCTAGAATCTTGTTCCAATTTTGATAAAACAAACTATTACATAAGTGTTATTCTAGAAAATGTTCAACATGTAATGCTTATATGTTGATCTTAGTTAAAATGAAGGAATTCTTGCTTAATTCATGTCTAATGACTATGGATCAAATTTGATGCAAATCTGAAATATTTTAATTTTCAAATGGGAAAGGTGCGCCCACATCATTTACTGTAAAAATATAGGATAATTAAAGTAGCATGGAAGGAAAACATGGGATGAAGTGATAAAAATTGATAAGAGAAAAAGGAATAAATAAATATCCGAGAAAAGATAGGTTACTTTAGAAGACAAGTTCTTAAAGCCGTCCAACCTATGCTAGCATGTAAAACGCATGTTAAACCGATGATCATGAAAATTTCACAAAATCGAAGATTATATATATATATATATATATATATATATATTATGATTAGTTTTTTGAAAAAGAAATCCAGCAGAGTGCTCAATTAAAAGGAAAATCCGAAATATAAGAGCATATTTATATATATATATATATATATATATATATATATATATATATATATATATATATATATATTGTATTTTGTGTACAGAAAGTTGTTAGATGAGAAGTCATTGGTACCGTTGGTTTCAAGCCCGATGATTAGGACCATTTAAGATATCCATAAAATTATAAAATAGATGAGTATTGGCTGAAGAGAGCTTGATATGCATATCTTAAACGGTCCTAATCATCGGGCTTGAAACCGACGGTAACAATGACTTGTCTCATCTAACAACTTTCTGTACACAAAATACAATATATACATATATATATATATATAATGTAATTAGATTTTGGATTTTTTTCATCATATATTGCTTTCTATAAAATCAATATTTCAATCTTTATTTTGTTGAACGTTGGTTCATGTTAAAGACAATAAACTTTAATTGGTTAAGTCTTTCCAAAATAATCTGAGAGGATGTATTTTCGTATAGCCGCCATTTAAAAAAAAAGGGGATAGGTAATGCTGCTTCATCAGTTAAAGACTAATTTCACTTTGTAAAAAAAATAATTTGAAAAAAGGTGATGTTTCTGTTTTTTTATTTATTTTTTTTCCAAAGAAATCATTATAAATTGAAAAAAAAGTAACAAACAAAACAAAAACAAATTGCAAGTAAATACCGGGCAACGCCAGGCAGTATACAACAAAGTATTATTGCATATGCCAAGGTTTCAATTTTACAGCCTCTTCAAAGTCAACAGACGTACTGCATTAAACTAATATATATATATATATATATATATATATATATATATATATATATATATATATATTTGTAGTCATCGACATGCTGTCCTGTTTCGTTGTATCACAACTCATCAGTGCCGCTAGACTAGCATCTCTCCCAAGCCAAGGATTAAAACTAGAACCGTCGTGTTGACAGTCGGCAGTTCTCCCACTCGACCATGGAATTGACGCCGTTAGATAACTCGTCGGAATGTCTATTTAAATAGACACCCACCACCACTTTTATAGTGCTCAAATCGCCTGTTCATAAACAAACAAACAACGAGCTTCGCATTTTCAGCCAATTAAGTAGCCGGTAAGATTATTTACGACAGTGCTCTACCCAAAGAGGGGGGCTTAAAATATATTTCTAGTCATCGACTACATCACTTAATATATATATATATATATATATATATTAATTTAAATCTTGATTGCTGTTTTCATTCATCATGCCAATTTGCTGAGAGAGCAATAGTCCAAAAATAATGGAGATGATGAGGAAAGAAGAAGGATATAAAATGTAAATAAAAGAGGTGGGGATTTCTCTGAAAGAGAAATTTTTGAGACTCAGGATCACTCTTAATGGCTATGTACAAATACCCTTCCAAAATAAAAAATTTAAAAAATCGTCCTATCCAATTGTCAGCGATTCTGTAAACAAGACAAGACGTTTCATACTTTTGCCCTCCACAACCTTGGCATATTACCACATACAGTAGTAACTCAGTATTACATTATGCTATTGAGCATTTTTGCTCAGTCTCTTGAGTATGAGAGAAGCTTCTTGAATATAAGAGATAAACACCAAAAATAATAGCATTTTGATTCTAAACAAGGAATTAAACCTCATCTCCCTTCGCATTCTTCCAATGTTTACAAAAGATTATAAAGATGGTATTCCTTGAACAGCAGAAAGTTATCTAAACATTCGGGTTCGCATGGAAATATCTACAGAAAAGCGCCAAAGAAATGTTATTAAAAGTCAACAAGACCAGAAAAGTGAACTATTGACATTTTTCTGTTTATATCTGAAGCATCTATATAAAATGTGAAATATTAAAACAACAATCTAAAATGAAATATATTTAAAATATATCTATACTTGGTGTTTTACTAATCAACGGGTTAACCTAAATACCAGGATATCAATGTAGAGGAAATTGCATATATATATATATATATATATATATATATATATATATATATATATATATATAAGCAATTTCCTCTACATGGATCATTTACACTGAAGAAGACCGAAGGATCGGTCGAAAATGTGTGCTTTTGAAAGAAACATTGTTTTGTTTCGAAAAACTTTTTGTATTCCTACATGTCAACACATAGGAAATAAATACAGAAAAGATATAAACATTTATATATTTTTCGTATTGATTTTTTATCCATACATATTTATATGAAAGAGAGAGAGAGAGAGAGAGAGAGAGAGAGAGAGAGGGGGGGGGGAAGAGAGAAAGAAAGCTTTGGTAATCACTACGCCTTTGATCGTATTCCTTCTTTTAAATTGATGATTAAATCTATATGCAACAGTAAACAGTATATTTTTCTATTGTCAGTATCCTTCCTTCGTGTGTGTGTGTGTTAAATTCTATACTCGGTCTACTTAGTAATTCATTGTCACCCAGCATATGTGTTATTTCTTTGAGTCGTTTTCTTCTCCACTAGTCTTTTACTTGCCCCATAAGATTAGATGGTTTCCATTTTGCCTCCATATATGGTTAACCATACCCGACTTTCCAATCTTATAACCTTACTTTTCTGGGGACCTCAACAATGACTTGATGGCATTTGGTTGCTTATCGAGTTAGTTGAGGGGAGACAATTGTTACGAGTTCAGAGCTCGTTTCATTAAAGTACTTGTAAAACATGCACAAGGATGCAACATTGTGGTGATGTGGCAGAGGTTGGAGCTATGCCGATAGTATGGGAACTATTAGATTTGAGACTCTTGAACCTTGTCTAAGAGTAAGAAATTAGTGGTAGATACACGAGGCCAGATACGTTAGGCCAATATTAAGTCATTTTGTCAATGCAAATATTAAGATAATGTTAAACTGTTAATAAACGTAATTACGTTAGGTCAATGAAAAAAAAAAATAACAACGTTAAGTGAATGCAAACGTTCTAACTTTATTGTAAAGCATATAAAAAGAGACAATAACATTAACAGTATTACACATTGTTGGATCCTGTATTTTGAACCATGGGGGAGACATTTGACCTAGCAAATGGCCTTATGACCTCAAATGAAGCCGGGAAGTCCTGTTCAGAAAAAGATAAAAACCTGATGTCAGAAAAAAAGGGTGTAGGAGAAGGAGGATGGGGATGAGGAGGAAAATCGTCCAAAGTGAGAAAGTGTGAATGATTGGTACATAAAGCATAGCAAGAAGAGAACAAACAATGTCCAGACCAGCCACTTGTCAGACAATGAGAGAGTGTGGGTTTAGAATGCGAGTGGGGAAGGGTGGCTCCAACCACACCTCCATCCCCTCCCTCGCGCATATCCATCTGGTAGGGAGCAAATGTTGACAGTAACACGTCTATTGCCCCACTCCCGCCTATAATGATAAGCCTAAAGTTATCTAATTTTTATGCACAAAATTTAATAAAATTAAATTCCCTTGCATTTTTTTACAGAGACGTCATTACTTTTCTGTCGGCTACAGGAAAAGAGAAAATTACTTTAATATTATGACAAAAACTAATCACCTTCTACATGATGCAAAAACTAATCACCTTCTACATGATGCAAAAACTAATCACCTTCTACATGATGCAAAAACTAATCACCTTCTACATGATGCAAAAACTAATCACCTTCTACATGATGCAAAAACTAATCACCTTCTACATGATGCAAAAACTAATCAACTTCTACATGATGCAAAAACTAATCAACTTCTACATGATGCAAAAACTAATCAACTTCTACATGATGCAAAAACTAATCAACTTCTACATGATGCAAAAACTAATCACCTTCTACATGATGCAAAAACTAATCACCTTCTACATGATGCAAAAACTAATCACCTTCTACATGATGCAAAAACTAATCACCTTCTACATGATGCAAAAACTAATCACCTTCTACATGATGCAAAAACTAATCACCTTCTACATGATGCAAAAACTAATCACCTTCTACATGATGCAAAAACTAATCACCTTCTACATGATGCAAAAACTAATCACCTTCTACATGATGCAAAAACTAATCACCTTCTACATGATGCAAAAACTAATCACCTTCTACATGATGCAAAAACTAATCACCTTCTACATGATGCAAAAACTAATCACCTTCTACATGATGCAAAAACTAATCAACTTCTACATGATGCAAAAACTAATCAACTTCTACATGATACAAAAACTAATCAACTTCTACATGATACAAAAACTAATCACCTTCTACATGATACAAAAACTAATCACCTTCTACATGATACAAAAACTAATCACCTTCTACATGATACAAAAACTAATCACCTTCTACATGATGCAAAAACTAATCACCTTCTACATGATGCAAAAACTAATCACCTTCTACATGATGCAAAAACTAATCACCTTCTACATGATGCAAAAACTAATCACCTTCTACATGATGCAAAAACTAATCACCTTCTACATGATGCAAAAACTAATCAACTTCTACATGATACAAAAACTACTCTAAGTTGGGAATAAATATATATAAAAAAAACATCAATAAATGAAAAGCTCATAACGACAGACTGATATTTATTGCTTTATATATTTACACTAGACTACCCGTGACCCGTTGGGTCAGTATGTCATATTAGCTATGGAATTAATGTATGAGCGTGACACTTGTGACGTAAAGAAAGTAGTTATTTGTGACATAATAGAAACATTTCTTTGAAAGTATATTAAAATGAAAAAAGAATATAGATAGATTTCTATGAGTCGTTCTGTTTATAATTGTTTATTTTTGAAAAAAAAAACTTTCAGCCATTGAATTATAAGTGCTTTGCCATACTTATAGGTAAATGTGCACTGAACAGACACCATAATACTTAAATTCAAATTTTGATAATATATATATATATATATATATAATTTAAATGCAAAAAAAAAAAAAATTGGGGCGCTGAAAACGTACACAGTAAAAAGTACGTTTTATTGCTGTGTTGATTATTTGTAACGCAAATAAAAAAAACATTTTCGGGGTTATTTATGTTGGTAGTGTAAAAGAAAATTTATTTATGTTTTTTAAGAAGGTGTATTAAAAAATGGAGAATTAAAAAAAAATCAAGGCAGTGGGTAAATCGCCATTGTAAAATGCTCTTATGGTTGTCAACAGGTTAAAGTAGATTTATTTGTAAGAAAATTGCGTTAAAATAACTTAAACGTAATATGGAAATGGACGATGCAAAAAAAAAACACAGAAAGTATTAACAATTGTTTATTTTGATAATTTAAATGCAAAACAACAAAACAAAAACAATTGGCATGCTGAAAACGTACACAGTAAAACAATACGTTTTATTGTCACGTTGAGTATTTGTTTATGTACGCATGCGCAACCGGAAGTTTTAAACCGGATGTTGGGTTACAACACCTGTTACAAGGTCATTTGAGTTTATAATTATATAGATTTTGTTGGAATTATTTTGAGTTAAAAATAAATTATATATTCAACTAGACTGTGAATTGAACCATGAACGTTTTCCTAAGATATAAGAATCGTCATAACCATATTCGGTTGAAGATCTGCTTTATATTCTCATATTTGTTGGACAGTTTTTAGAAATTGATTTTCAAACTAACCTATCTCTGATAAAGAGGTATGAATACCTTTTTTAATTTTTTTTTTTTTTTTTTTACAGGTCCACCCTTATCACTTCCTCCTACGGTTTCCTTGCTTTCCTCTAATTGATTCGGCTACCTCAAATGATTTACTTATCTAACCTAAGAATTCTTATCTATCTTTCAATGTGACTATAGCAACGAAGTATCCTGTTCTACACACATCTTCCGAGACTAATCTTAAAGACTGACATTACAGATACATCATATTATTCTTGTGTCTCCATACAATGCATGTCCTCAATACTCATCAGTAAAGTCTCACTTCCATACATCGCACTTTATACGCATGCCTTATAGACTTCTCTTATTCAACAATGGTGATGCTTTCTGGCAGAATTTCCCTTTTTGTTTTTACTTAGAAGTCACCACTTATCAAGATCCGAAAGCCACTCGAGGATAAAGGTTAATGAATGTCAGGTTGTAGTGTAGGAACCGTTAATGGTGTAAATTGGGTAGAATGGGATTATTTGTGGGGACGGCTCAACAAGAAGCAGGCCAGTGGAACAGTGTTGTATATGCGGGCAGTTCTGGGAAAGAAGCTTTGGTCATGGAATCGGCGTTTAAATTTAGGCACAGTTAGAGAGTGGGAGGAGTTGCATATAGTGGTTGTAGCTAGTCAAGTGTTTTTTGTGAAAGTTTGGCAAAGGGAACCATAGATTGGAGTTCAGTCGAGCACCTGCAATGAAAATAACGATAGAGCAGAGACAGGCTCGCAACGTCTCTTCTGTGGGAAAGAGGTTGCAGGGAAGAGAAAAGGGCATCACCTACTAGGTTTCAAATCCAGATTTGAACTATCAATGCTGGATAGAGCGTGTTGAACAATTCCTGCCTAGATGTGGCAACTATTTTATTTTAGGGTGTACCTGGCTCTTATGCAGATAGAGGATTGCGTTGGCAGTGAAATACCTACTCCATTCATTCCTAACTCTTGCAATCACACTAGCATTAGCACACCCCTTTGCTCTAATCGTATCACCAAAATAAAACGTGTAAACACCCTGAATAGCCTCACTATTAAAATATATTTTCTCCAATCTAATTTCTCGTCAGTTTTACCCTTCTTCACAAATTCCTTATTATCTCTCAACATGCCTGAAATTCCATTGCACTTCTAGTGTATACAATGCTTTCAAACACCACAAAAAAATCAATTTCACTCAACTCACTTTCCACAAACTGAGCAAAGAATTTCCAATACTACAATCACTGATCACTTTGGTTTGGTAACATTTACTCTCAAACCTTTACTTTCCATTCCTTCAAAACTTTAACATATAGCTCTTCCATTGTTTCACTGGCAAGCACTAAGTCATCAATGTACAGCATCTCTTCCAGACAACACATACAAAACTCTCTGGATAATTTCCAAGATACAAATAAAAAGCAACGGTCTAAGTACAGAACCCAGATGTATCCCCTCTTTAACATTGATATTCTAACACAATTGTACATAACTGTTGAAGCTATTTTAATTTTTTAAAAATCCTTACAGTTTTTAAGAAAAATTATAATTTAAAATATTTTCCATCAACTTAAATAAATTTAAACAAAAATAGTCTTTTTTTTACCAGTCTCTTTTATTGTTAGCCATTCTACAATATTTACAAAGCAAAGAAAAATGCCACTAAATAAATTTATTCTGATTAAGATGACATTGGTAAGATTCAGGGTAGAGAATCCAGACGGAAGTATTTATTTCTAGTCGAAATAAACTGAAATTAACTAGGAGATTAAGAACTATTGACTAAAAATCACTTAGTAACAGATGTAGTTTGCTCTTTGCCACTCCCAGTGTTAAAAAAAAAGGCCCTCAGTTTTGGAGATGAGCCAGATAAGTAAAATGAATTCTTCCATTTAGCGCATGTTATTTAAAAAGAAAGGAATCAAACAAACAAAAAAAATGCTCGATTGCAGATTAGTAAAGTATTTTATTTCTAACAACAGTGTAGTGTATAGAGTTTTAATAAAATACTTTTGTTCGGAATTATCAGGGCAATATCAATTAGATTGTATCCAAGTTATCCCCTTGAATTATGCTGACAATCGAAAAGGATGCACTCTCCCATCCGGAAGTCAAAAATATAATTCCAACCACATAAGAATTTATAACAAGATATTCTCTTTCTGACTAGAATTTTATAGACATCAGATTGGCTGCCATCTTGGTATGCTTTTCACAAAATGCACATGTAAAGAACTATTTATTTATAGAAAACCTAACAGAATCTGGGACTATCGCTTCTGGTCACAGCTATTCAGAATACACCCAACTAAATATTAATTATATTTATTCATACAAATGGCCTAAATTAGTTACCCATTTTCTTTCTCCGGTCCGTTTTGAGATGCTCTCTTCATTACTTCTTAAAGCTTGCAAGCATTGTGCATCAATAACACGGTTAATGCAGTACTAGCTTGAACCAACTTGCTTGTGTTCAAATTAAGTGCAGAGAGGTTGAAAGGTTAAGAGCGACAGGTTTCAAACTTGTTGACTTTGATTCACAGATGTGTGCTAGCAGGGGTCACGAGACAAGTCAGTGTACGTTGAGTGCAAGTTGTGTTAACGGGATTCTACCACCTCACACATACACCTCAATATATATGTGAGTTTCTGGGTAATCGCAGACAGAGAATTCTTTAGTCAAACTAGAATCAGTCAGAAGAACGAGAGAATCTTGATTCAAGATGAGAAAACGTAAAAGAAATATCTGAATTGATTCAACGATGCAGGGACCCTGTCCGCGAGTAAAATTCATATAAAGACCATCTCCAAACAATAATATCCAGGTTGTGTTTTTGGAATCATGTCACGAGGAGGCAGCGATCAAGGAAAAGAAAAAAAGGTACGAGGTGCCTTAAATAAGTTTCCACGCTTTTTTGGACAGGCATTTAAAATTGTCATAGACTCTTGAAAATCAAGTATGTTATTGCTATATGAAATTATGAAATGACTGACCTGTTTTTATGATTTCATGTTATACCCTTCTAAAGCCTGTGTGTTATAGCTGGTCAATTTCAAAAATGCAATCTGGACATAAGGACACTTTAGAAGAATGATATGCAATAAAATTCTGTTTTTAACTTTGAAAAAAATGCCGCAGAAACATATGGAATGCTTCAGACTGCTTTTGGACCATCTTGCATGAATCGAGCATCAGTTTTTTTTAGTGGGATACGGGATTCAAATAAAGCAGGAAGCCTGTGAGGGATGATGAGGTGTGGGAGGAGTAAGGAAGTCAGAACAGCAGAGTTGATTGGCTAAATAAAAAAAAATTATGGATAAGAACCGTCATGTATCAATAAGTGCACAGTTTGATGTCAGTGTGGGAACTGTACACACAATTATTCGTGAGGAAGTGAACATGCAGAAGATTTGCACAAACTTTGTCCCAAGGGTGTTCAGAGAATATCAGACTATTTGATAAAGATGGTCATCAAGTTTGTCACTGTTCCCTATAGTTCAGACCTTGTTCCCTGTGACTTTGGTTATTCCCTAAACTCAAGAAAAACATTAGAAGCTGTCGTTATGAGACAATTGAGGAGATGAAAGAGGCTGTGACAAAGATCATTGACATGATCACACAAGAGGACTCCATGAGGCCTTCCAACAGTTGTTGGAACAGTACACAACATGTGGATTGCAGCCAGAGGAGATTACCTCGAAGGGGACTAGCGTTTTATTTGTGTACTATCAATAAAAGAGCCCATATGAAAACAGTCTGGAAACTTATTGAAGGCACCTTCTACATGTTTTAAAATCTCGTTATATGTGACACACATACACACTCATCACTGTATTCACACGTGCACACACACACACAAAGACAGACGATCGCTGTCATATCTTAATTATATAGACACCACATTATATAGACCACACAAGAATATATATACTCCCCCCCACACACACCTCACAACAGAACACATGAAGGTGAACTGAAAATATTTTCCAGCTAATAAAAAATCGTTCCAAACTTCAAAAATAACAATCCGATGTGAATTAAACAAGCTTATAAAACAGTGGCTTGGGGAACAAAATGTCCATAGGAGGGCACCTGCAACGCGATTCTCGTCACCCATCTTAGAAGACTTATAAATGCGCCATGCTGAAATTCTTTTAATAATGATAAACACAACAAAGATTTACACACAAATAGGAACTTTGGAACGAACTTTCTGACTTTTGTCTCCTTCTTAATCAAGAACTTTAAAACTTCAACAAACTTTTGTTTTTCAAATTATATTTTACATCTGCAAAATTGTTGATATAAATATATTTTGTTCGTTAATTTTTTTTTCTCGTTTTCATTCCAAAATTTCCGTTGTTAGATTAGCACTTGCTACACGGCGACCCATTCATAACATTCATGTTTTAATCCATCTTTTTCATTCACTAATTTAACTGCATGTGTATTAATTGTAAGCGCTGTTTTTGACACTTTTCAAATCTATAACTATCACCAAAATACACTATCTGAAACCAGAACCCAACACACAAAATGGCGACTGTCTGTGCTAGAAAGATATATCTGAACACATGAGTCAATAAAACAAAAACAAAAATCGAATATAAAATGTTAGCTTCATCTGTACTGGGAAATAGATTTTATATTTTCTTATTTGATAACGTCATTTTTATTTTTAATGGCCATTGAAAAAAATCTCATTCATCCAGGTATGACACATTTTCAGTATTAGAAATTGGATTTTTAAGCGAATTTTATTTTAATTTGAAGTTTTTTAGTTTAGAAAATTAAAACGCCTCGTTTTTGTCATCTCATTCATCTTTTGAAACAGCTGAAAAACGAGTCGAAATTTAAGATACATTTTTTTTTAAATATTTAAGCATTAAAAAAAAGCATTTAAAAAAAAGCATTAAAACGGTTGAAGTTATTCAAAATTTCGTTTAAAATATTTGTCCATTGAAATTAAAATGATGACGACAGTTTTCAAATGTTTCTCGTCACTAATAACAAAATTTAATTTCCATGACGAACAATTTTTTTTTTTTTTTTTAAATATGGAGACAAACATTTTTTTCTAGATTTATTATTTTGATGTCGTAGATAATCGTGATTTTCCTATTTTCCTATGAGGAATAAAAATTAAAGTGAAAGAATTTAATTTTTATTCTTGTCTTTTGTTTTTTGCTGGGGATGAGGTATCTTACTAGATGTCAGACATACATCCACTATTTCAAAGGCTCAAACTGAGTTTAGATTTTTACTGTCCCTTTAAGCGCAATTACAGGGAAATATTAAAACGTAATAGCATTTGTAACAAATACGTATCCTAATCCTTATCCATATACATATGATTATATTTCTGAATTTTTTAGACGAGGATTTATTATTCATATTATTCGTATTCCTCTGCTCATCATAAGTGTTATTTTCACTACGCTTAGGTCGATGTAATCTCCAACCTTCTTCGGGTGTATTTTTTTGTTATATTCTGAAATCTGCCCGGAAACTCAAACGAAAATTTCAAACGGAACCATTTAATTCACAGAGGTAGCATGCTCTCGTTCCATCAGCCATGACTGGGTAGAAGTCCTAAGTAATTCACAATTGTATTTTGAGTGTCGTCAGCATTGAGGCCTGAACCTTTAACTTCCAGAAGAGTGTCATTTTTACAACTGAATTTACCAAATAGTTTATCCACTAAGCCATGGGTTTTTGCAAGTTTGACAAAAATATTCCAGAGTTGGACAAGATACCCATGAACATCACCAAAACGTTATGAAAATAACAATCAAGATGAAAACAGTAGTCCGAAGAATCATAAGGAAAATCATTGTTGTTGCATTTTTTTTTCAAGTTCTTAGAATCGCCAGTGCTATTGCACAATATTCTTAAATAATTTTTCAAGATTCATGCAAAGTAGCATAGTGCTTTTATCTTTTTTATTTTGAAACGGCTTTCTTCTGTTGTTGGCATCAGTTTCCCAGATTCATCTTAGAGTCTGGTACTTATAGGAGAGACCATGTGAAAGGTGAGAACATTGTTGTTCAAGGGTGTAGTAGTAATTCTTCTAATGCACTCACCTCGAAAAGATAGGTCTGCTCTGTCTGCTGTCGATATGCAGGCTGGGAGAGGAAGAAGAAGCGGAAGGCGTGGTTGGTTTTATTGGGAAAAGGGCGAGACTAACTATGATAATTCCTGAGACTTCAAAGGGATAAAAGACCAAACTGGAACCGATAGGGGGCTATGCTTTTCCTCAAAAGAGAAAACTTATGATAGAAGAGAAAAGTTCCTTTCAAAATAGATCCGGGGTGTGAAGCAGAAGGACCCAGCAGTTTTCAATCTATTCTGGCTTACAAATAGCAGCCAAATCCTTCAATATACGTCCGATTCCTGAATTTCATTTTGTCTCACCCAATCACACAGTGTCCGAATAATTGGAACAGGTGGAGCTGATGTGCGAAATGTGTGGGATTGACAATGTTGAGTGTGTTTTGCCACTCGAGCTGAGAGGTGGTGCGCTGTCCATATACCGGAGATTAACCCATGACCAAAGGGCGGATTTGAAGCCAGTAAAACGAGCCCTCCTTGTGGCTTTCACGCCAGTCCCCTTTGTGGCATATGACGTTTGTCTTTCATCGTTTGTGCCCAGGGGAAACTGTTGACAAATACTTGAGTGACCTGCAGGATCTTACCCGGTTAATAGAAGAGAACCCCTCTGATCGATGGCTCTGTGCTTTTGTGTCAGGATTCCCCAGTTTCATTAAGCAACAGTTGTGGGGATTCACCAAAATCGAATGGATGAACCTAGAGCAGATTCTTGCAAGGGCTCGGTCTCTCATGACGAAGGAGGCAGAAATGGAGAAACCTGTTGTTGCAGCAGCTAGGTGTCCGAGAAATGAGGTAAGGGGTGAGAGGCCAGCATTACTCTCCTCACATAAACTAGAAGAGGTGCTCCCTATGATAAAGGTAAAGATAGGCGAGATCGGATAGCGTTAGTGGATTCTGGCTGCCCATCATCTGTTGTAAGTGGGTTGTTATATCAACCCAAAGTACAGATTTTTCCAGATAAAGTATTTGCTCCTCTTTAAGAAATGTTTCCCGCGGCACCTCAACCTCACTCACAGAGCCCCAGGTCCCTGTGTAGCCCACTTTGGAAAACCCTGCTCTATATAACTGATATCTCTTTTACATTGTGATATATACAGTGTGGCGTCTAGTGGTTAAAATTTCCTATTGTTGTTTTGATGCATGGATGTTTCACATATAATAAAACTGTTCATTAGCATCAGTTTGTGTAATGTACAGGCAATGGACATATCTCTCGCTGCTGTGTCTCCCTTTGAAGGAAACCAAACAAGAGGTTATATATTTGATACAATTATATTCTTAACTTCCCATCGTAGCTGCAAAAAGTAATTTTCTACATTATGCTAAAGTTGCGTTTCTCCCAGCTTCCAAAGACAATATCTTTTGTGTGAACTTGTCCGACTTCTCCCGTCTGACTCCAAACTAAACTGCACGTCTCCAAATCTATCTCATTACATCATTAGTGGATGTAGCATTAGGATCACTCAGTATTCAAGAATTATGGCGAAAGAACTGACCCATCAAATTATCGCCCCATTAGCTTCCTCCCACTTTTCGCCAAAATATTTGAGACCATAATTAACCATGTTTAGTCCGTCACCTTACAGATGCTAAACTTCTGACTGACCAACAATATGGATTTAGACAAGCCCGTTCCATAGCAGACATCCTAACTGTAATCTCTAAACTTCTATACCATTCACTGGACAAAGCGGGGGAGAGCAGAGTGGTAGCTCTAGATAGATCTAAGGCTTTTGAGAGGATATGGCATGAGGGTCTCCTCAGGAAAATTAGATCATACGGTATCATTGGTAGAATACTTAACATAATTAAATCCTTCTTAGATAAGAGAAAAATCCAGGTTGTCCTCGACGGTCGTACATCTAAACAATATGATATAAATGCAGGAGTGCCCCAGGGGTCTATCCTTGGACCTCTATTGTTCCTAATATTTATAAATGACCTCCCTGACAAAATTGCCTCTGAGATGGGTATATATGCTGATGAAACCACACTCTATAACAGGTACAACAGGAAAACAAATGAACACATATCTAAAGAAATGGCAAAAACACTAGAGGATGACCTCCAATCTGTAGTGGAATGGGGACAAAAATAGATGGTGACATTCAATGCTGCCAAGACTAAACTGGTTTCCTTCAATAATTACAGGAAATCTTCTCTGCCACCAATAGTAATGGCCAGTGACTCTTTATCTGAGAGTACATCTTTCAAACTCATTGGCCTAACGTTCACAGGAAACATGAATTGGAACAATTACATTGAAGGCATTGCCAGGGCCGCTGTGAAGAAGGTTGGCTCTCTCTACCGTGCTAGAAAATTACTAACACCCGAAAGTATCCTGTACCTCTATAAGGCCACCATTCGCCCATGTATGGAGTATTGCTGTCACCTTTGGGCTGGTGGATCTGCTCCTAGTCTCTCGCACCTAGACAAGGTTCAAAAGAAAATCGCCAATCTGATAGGCTCTGAACTGACATCTAAGCTTCAGCCTCTGTCCCATCGACGAAATGTTGCTATATGATATGGCAAACTATATTACATTTGATATAACACTTCCTACCATTTTTCCAGTGACCTTGGCAATAGACTTGATGTATGTGTTTCATTTCAGGTCAGTAGTAAAGGTCAAGCCCAGAAGCTTCCCAAAGTATGGAGCTTCCCCTAGTCGAGAGCCATCCATTTCAATTGATGCCAGATGGGGATCAGAGCGTTGATGATGTAAAGATAGGAGCTTGGTTTTAGATGCATAAAGGTAACCCGCCACGTCTTCCCCCACTGTACCATGCGCTCAAGATCAGAGGAGAGAGAATCAGAGAATTTTGTCATTTATGGCCTTTGATGTGTTGCCATAGATGGTTGTGTCATCAGCATAGATGTCAATGAATGATTTAAGTATGTTTTTTGGGAGATAATTGATGTAGATCAGGAAAACTGTTGGGCTCAGGAGGAACCCCTGAGGGACTCCAGCATTAATACTGTGGGCCTCTGATTTCTGCCCATCAACCACTACTCTTATGAGCATATCAGAGAGAAATGATTTAAGGATCGAGAAAACATTTCTAGTAATACCGTAGCTGGAAATCTTGTGAAGTAGGCCCTTATGCCATACTTTATTGAAGGCTTTTGATATGTCAAGAGCAATTGCCCTAGAAAGGTTGCCTCTGTCAAAAGTTTCACTAATCCTATGAGATATAACCGTTAGCACATCTGCTGTACATCTAGCAGAACGGAAACCATATTGCATGTCACTAAGAAGGTTGTTTCTGCTGAGGTGGTTGACTACTTCTCTATTTAATATGGATTCCAGCAACTTACTCATGACACACAGGAGACCTATTGGTTTGTACTGAGAGGGGAACGACTTATCACCTGAATTCTCAAATACAGGGCATACTGATGGGGTTATCCAGGGTGTTGGGAAGCACTTCTCTTTAAGGCAACGCTTAAACAGTTTTGTAAGTATGGGGGTAAGTTCTGGTTGAAGCTTTTTCAGCACTATAATTGGAATGCCGTCAGTGCCAGTTGCTTTATTGGAATCAAGGTTCTTGATTAGCTTGGCTACCTCACATACAGCTATTTGTATGTTACGTAGCTTGTTGTCCGTTGTAGGAGGAAATACAGGGAGTTGATGGCCTTCGTCGTGTAGGGTAGAATTAGCTGCAAAGTTCTTGGCAAATAGTTTGGCCTTGTCTGATGCTGACGAGATTACCTCAGGTCCATTGATGATGGTTGGGATAGAATGCACGCTTCTGTTCAGGATCCCTTTTGCTATTTGCTAAAACTGGTGGGAACCAAGCCGCTGCTCAGCTACTTTGGACTTAACGGACTGAGCATAAAGCTCTCTTGCATGTTTTATTACTCTTTTACAGTGGTTGCTGGCAGTCCTGAAAGCAGCTCTAGTCACAGTGCATCTATTACAGTGGTAGCTATGGAAAAAGTGATTTGTGTGCGTGATGGCAGCAGCATATTCTGGGGAGAACCATGGCTGGCTGGTAAGTTTTTGTTGAAATTATTTAGATGGTATGAATCGGTCTATGCCTACATTTAACCATTCGGTCAAGTCTGATACTATGGAGGACACATCATGACAGAGACTCCCCTCATCATCTGTCTTGTTCGAGCGGGTCAGCCATTCCACATTGTGGACATTGATGTCACCACAAATGTGGATGTTAGCTGAAGGATGATCAGAGAGGATGTGGTCAATTTTCTCAGATATGCTCTTAAAGATAGTAACTCCACTGTTGTGGGGGCGATAGAGAGCAAATATAAATGCAGTGGTGCAAGCAAGTGCAACCTGAAGCACATATAAGGTAAATTAGGGTCTTCACTGGAGATATCCCTACCACATGGAAAGCCATCTTTAATATAGGCACATATTCCATGCCCATGGCGATCGTGGGGGTCAGATTTAGATGTTAAGTTAAGAGTATCCTTTAATTATGAATTCGTCTACGGAAGTGGTCGGCGCTATTCCAATTTCACTTAGAATGAATATGTCCGGTTTCGTCTCCTGTAATTGGGTTTCAATCTCTGGAAGGTTGGAACAGACCCCTGATGTTGGAGAAGGAGACATGGTAGTAGGGGTCTACATTGGAGGATGGGGTTCTAGGTTTATTCATGATTTTTTTCTGGAGATATTTCATGTTGAGGATTTGTGATTTGTGGAACAGGTCGACAGACTTGCTTAGAGCAGTACAGAGAGGGAAAGCAGGAGAAAAAAAGATAGGACATTTTTTTTTTTTTTTGTAGCACATGATAAGGTAAAGCCGTAACAATTACCCATTAGTATGGCATCGAGAGACCTCACCAGAAACTACTGCATGGTCCAGAAGACATTCACCAGATGGCAATACAGCAGCCCCAGTACTTTGCTCTTGCTGTTAGCACAGGCTCCTTAGTGCTTAATCCAAGGTTCGGGTCCCTGACTATCAGGCAGATAACGTCAGCTCAGATAACGTTTACCTCCAGCATCCTTACTAGTGACATGGCCACAAGGATAGACATAGAAACAGAAGATTTCCGACATCTCAGGATACTGTTCACGAAGTACTGCCCTCCTGGAAAGCAGCTTTTTCTTAACCCTTTGTCAGAAAAATCACTCATACGAAATGAGGACTGAGGGACAAATAAGGAGAAGCGAGAATTCCAAGAGCTGCCGATAGCGCATCCACAATGCGTTGTCTAGTCTCCATTAAAAAAAAAAATAGGGGGATTAAAAGGACTTATTAATATTTACTTAGTAAGTCCGTGGTTCTAATTCGAAATTAAAGATATTTGAAGATAAATTCCCCTCCCATGTTTACGAATGAAATGAAAATAAAAATAAAATACATTACTGTAATTTCCGTTTAAGGTATTAAACTTTTTCTTATCAAGGAGAGACCTCCAAAGGATTATAACAAGGATATTTAGCACCAAAATAAATTTTTAAAATATCGCTGCGGAGTTTTTACGTGTTGACATATTCATTAAACATTTCTTATCCAAAAGACACCTCTAGCGTTTTTGTCCTTATGGCAGACTGGGTGGGAAAGGGTCGCGGTGGAGGGATGGTTTCGTTTATATTTATACAGAATAACTCAAGTAGTAAATCCTAAAACAATTTTTTTTCTTTTTTCTTCTCGGGGGGGGGGTATGATAGATAATTTTGCATTTAACGGCTGACTGAAATAAAATATATTAGACAAAATTAGTCAAAATAAATAAATTATAACAATTTAGAACAAATTATAACAAAATTTTATGTTGCGTGAATTTGTCTGCTGAATTCTAGATAAATTCTTGAGAATGTATGTCCTTAAAAGAAGATAAGGGTGGTTTGATTTAGTTTGTTCTACCGCATATCAACCCTTTTTTGGTTATTTGATGCCAAACAATCATTTTGGTAACAGATTTACTTTAAGTTTAGATCTTCAAATATTTATTCAAGGTATTTGGTTTGGTTGTTCTCTAGAGGAAAATTGTTTTTGACTTTGCACAACATGATTGAGTTTTGCAAAGAGAACGAAAAAAAACAATAGAAAAAACATCAACGTTTGGTGCATTTTAGATCAGGAAGCCACTATCTTTAGACAGCCTGATCTGGCAGCGCCAAGGAATATAACGTACAGCAATTTTCTTGTTCTACCACACATAAACTGAAAAAGATTTTTAGCATTGAACAAGCAGATTGACTGAATGAATATTATTTCAGTTGCATCCAAGCATGATGGATGAAGTTGATGAAGTCCATCCTTAAATTTGATTAGCAGCAGGCCATCTACATTTTTTTGACACGTCTGAAACCAGGAGCACAAATGAAATGCTATTAATGACTCCTCTTCATATTAAAATTCTTCTATTTTTTTCTTTCATGTGGCGTTTCCATCAATGGGAAGGAAATTGCCAGCTAAGGTAAATATCGGTATGATTCTGCTACTTTTGTCAAAAAAAAAAAAAAAAAAATCCTGCAAAGATAACAAACCGTTATCAAGCATGAATGAAACGCTGTCAAATACCAAATGTTATCATGCAAATAGTCATCGTGTGGTTGCGATTCAAACAAGTAGTAATTATTACTCGTGGGGGTCATAAAAGTAACCCCTTTGATCTTCCATACTTTTTCATAAATCAATAAGCGGGATGTTTTCCTTTCATGCTTGTTATTTGCTTTGTCATTCTCAGGTCTTATTTTTATGGTAGGCATTACTGGATGATATTTTCATAACCTCGTTCTCGTTTTTTTTTTCTTTCTTTCTTTCGTGCCTTTTCTTCTAACATTTGCGGAATGTATGCAGGGGTTTTTTGTGTTTTTTTTACAGTGAAGACATAGGATTTTGTTTGTCGGATTATTTGGAGGTATTTATGTTGAAGGAGCATCAGTGCTAAAAGTTTTTCAAAGCATATTCCATTAAAGTACTCGGCAAACAAGCACAGGGATTTGTAACACTGGCTGGCACTTGTCTTCATTAGTTGTTGTCGGAATAATAAAAGTAATATAAATGTTAACCATTAAAAGTTTCTTTGCCTTTTTACATTTTGGAGTGAGTACACCTCTTGTTAATAATTTTCACCGGCAACATACGTCTCGTTGGTTTTGGGGCTAAGAGTGTACTACCTACTCGCCTGTCATGCTGTCTAGGGATTGGTTAAAGAGAGAGAGAGAGGGGGGGATGATGAGGGAGTCTGGATAGCAGTTCCTGGTTTGTGTCCAGTTTATGAGAAAAAGAAAGAGAGGGGCTAAGAAACTTATTTCTTAGGAAATGGTATTATTTTTCATCCTAATTCTTGGCTTTTAGGGGTGACTCAGGCCAGTCCTACAGATCTTTTATTCATTCAGTTATTTGTAAATAATTCCTCAAGTATCGCAATAAGAATAGTTTGTTTGTTTAAGACTTGTCTTTTGTGAAAACACAATTAAAATGTAATCTGAGACTAAAAAAGATGGAATTTTCATAAACATATTTTTGTAACGTGTTTGGATATTTGAAAATCTATGGAGGATCTTTTGAATGTATTCGATATTAACCTATTAATGTATGAAAGCTCTAATTAGTATTATCTGATAATTATTGTGCTTATGATACATCCTATATGAAAACAAAAATATATATTAAAAATATACACGAATGATACTTCCCTCGTAGAAGATAAAAATAGTTTGTTTATTGCTAATTATATATATATATATATATATATGACTACTTCATTTAATAACAAAAATTAATATACGAAAGTATAATTTTATGCATACACTTGAAGTATTTACTTCAACAGTGCTCAATACATAGGTAGAGTTAAGTAGTAAGTTATAAAAATATATATGGCAATTAAGCTACACAGAATATTCTGCGTTTCATCAGCACTAGGATTCGTCAGGCTTATGCATAAGTCTGACAAATCTTAGAGTGGATGAGACGCGGAATATTCTGTGTAGATTAATTGCCATATATATATATATATATATATATATATATATATATATATATATATATATTTATTAGCAGACTGCCCAGAGTTGGTAGATCATAAAATACGTTTAATGATATTTTAATTTATGCACATTTTATATTTTTTATTATAGAGCCAATTCTCTATTAGTTGTTATAGTGTACGCAATATATAGTAGTGATTTCAAAAGTTAAAAAAAAATAAAACTATTACTTGGGTGCGATCATATAGAATTCAAACCCAAACATGTAGCTCTCCAGCATTATTCATTACCATCTGAGCTAAGTCCATGTGTAAATGCTTGAGTGTGCCTGAGAGTTCTTCACATCTATGGGAGAAAAAGTTGAAAAAAAAAAAAAAACATCAGACGATATGTCATCGAATTATGTGGTGAGGTGAAAAAGGGTCTGATTGACAATGACAGCCAAATGTAAAAGTCAAGTAAAGTAGACTGCGACTCCAAGAGCTACGGTAATCTTGAACGCTTAAATAAGGTTGTCTTCGTGTTACTTAGCATTGAAGTATCTATTACAGAGGTTCAAGCAAGTACCAACCGCCGGAGTACAAAAGGAATCAGGAACACAAGAGATGTCCCATTGTAAAATGTTCTTGCCGAAATTAATAATCCGTTACCGAATGGCCATCGTTTCCTTGTTATACAAATATACGTCGTCTCCGCACACGCCGTCCTGATGTCATTAAACAGGGTTATATAATTATACATACGTTTGGAAACTGGTTATAGATGTGTTAAACACCCGCATTGAGATTATACATACAATAAAAGACACTAGTGCCTGTATATACACTCCTAATGACTATGATAACAAAGAGCAGAGTATTTTATTATTCAAACAAGATAAATACAGTAAATAAAAAAGATTTGTTATATTTTCATCGGGAGCAATCAACACATGGTATATTTTCCTCCATGCGAATCGCACAGGCTCCTTTTTCATCCGTGAGCGATCAAGTAATCAAATGAAATAAAGTTGTGTTATACATGCGTGCGTTGGGTGTTATGTCATTCAAACACGGTAGTGTTTGAATTATATGGTTAAGTGGCAGTTTTAGTCATTTAGAACTGCTTTAAAGTTTCACCACTCACTCATTTTTCGACCAAATTTCAAATTTTCAATTTTTGTTCAATAAAACAAAAGTTATGAGGAATTTGCTGATGTTCAAAATCGTAAAAATATGTAAGGAGGTGGGCCACAATTTATGACTGGTTTCTATAACAACCACGTTGCTTCAGCGACTACTGTTGCTACTAATTCACTGCTGTCTCGAAAAGAGAAGTAACAAGTGAAACAGAGCATGAAAGGATATAATTATGGGGGATTTTATTGAAAGTAGACGATTGCCGTACATTGTTATTACATATGTGTTTATGGAGGCAAAAATAAAACTGAAACTGAACAAAGAACAAGTGAATTTATTGGAAGCCTGGAAAAATCATAGATTACAATAGAAAAATGCGAGCATGAAAAGTAATATGATTAAACTTAAGCATGGAAAAATAAAGGACTAGTTGTTAAAACTTGAAAAAAAAGGACAAGGTATTCTAATAAAAAAATATAAATTTATAACATTAAGAATTTTTTTTTAATTCAATTTTTAACATTATATAATCAATTCTTAATTCTAAAATATTATAAGTAATATATTTTTACCAGAATATCTTGTACTTTTCTATTCCAGTTTTAACAACTAGTCCTTTATTTTTCCATGCTTAAGCTTAACCATATTACTTTCCATGCTCGCATTTTTCTATTGTAATACATACATTGTTAAAGACTATACAAACAACACGGCGCGTATATAGTGTTTACATTTAAAGACTATATACATTTGTGTATAACGTGTGTTGACGTGCATATATAACATTTGTTGTATTTTGTATATGCGTTTAAAGAGACATAGTGGCGTTAGGGATTTACACCCTCTGTATACAATAGTAATTCATGAAAATAAGGCAATTAAGTTACATAAAAACTGCATTTCATCCCCGTAGAACATCGTCAGGCTAGAATGCATGGAATTCGTGTTACATTGTGTTTATATAAACACGTGATGCTTTTTCAGTTAACCAATCAGCTTCATTGTAACTCCTATCTGCAGGCTTTTGTATTCATCAACCAACCAATCACTGCACTCCAATCAAAGAAGGGTTAGCTACATCTACGGGATGCCTTTAATAAGTTTCAAGACTTTTCGTACAGGCAATTCTATTGATAGTACACACATGAAAATCTAGTCCCCTTTGAAGTAATCTCCTCCGGCTGCAATGCACTTGTACCGTTCCAACAACTTTAGGAAGGCTCCATGGATGTCCTCTTGTGTAAGCACAGCATCTTCATCTTCTCAGTTGTCTCATAACGACAGCCTCTAAGGTTTTCCTTAGGCTTAGGTAATAACCAAAAGTCATAGGGAGCAAGGACTATAGAGAGGGTGAGGAACTCTTGATGCCCATGACATCTTTCTGCAAATTTTCTACATCTTCAGTTTAGCACGAATAATTGTATGTAAAGTTCCTACATTAACATCAAGCTGGGTACTTATTGTCATTATAGGCACATGGCGGTACTTATCCATGAAATTCTTTATTTGGCCAATCAACTCTGGTGTTCTGACTTCCTTACTCCTCCCATCATCCCTCAGAAATCTCTTATGCCACTAAAAAAAAAAAAAACTTATGCTCAGTTCATGCAAGATAGCCCAAAAATAGTGTTAAGCATTCCATACAGTTCTGTGACATTTTGTCCAAGTTTAAAACCGAATTTTATTGCGTATCGTTCTTCTGAAGTGTCCTCATATCCAGATTGCATTTTTGAAATTCACCAGCTGTGACAATCAGACTTTAGTAAGGTGTATTCCAATTCTTACTGTAGCTGTTTATTTGAAGCTGAAATCATAAAAATTGGTCAGTTATCTTATAAGATGTATAGCAATAACATATTGATTTTTCAAGAGTCTATGACAATTTTAAATGTCTGTGCAACAAAAGCGTGGAAACTTATTGAAGGCACCTCGTATTCTCTGTTCTAGTGCTCCATTTTGTATGGGGGATGCACCTTTTGGATGTGTCAAATTTAAAGTAGATTCTATTTTAACTTGGAGGTTATATATATATATATGAAATATGTAGAAGGCAGTACAATGCAGAGGTAACGGAAAGACAAACTGAAGCAGGTGAAAAAGTTTTATTAATACAAATTACAAATACATGTATACATGTGTACATATTCATACATTTCATATACACATTATATTTATATTTGCACTGTGATTACCTGGGTAAGCCTGTCTGATGGGATATCCGTGTTATATGATATTTTGAGAAAGATCTCTTCGTCAGCTGAATTTGACTCAAACGCGCTGCTCTAAACAGTAACGTATGTGTGTGTGTGTTACCGTTTTCCAATAATATTTCCTTCAGTAATATATCAATTTAACACATAATCCAAATCGGTTGATGTTCCATGAAAAGCAAGCGACGCATATCTTAAAAGTATATAATAAATTCTCTTGCAATTTCCTGATGCTATAATCGAGAAACCTGAAGAGATACACCATAAATATGATCGCATGGGTTCTTAGAATAATGGTAATAATGCAGATCCATTAATTTCCAACGAAGACTAAAATATTTATCGGAGAAATGTATTTCTCTTTCTTAATGAAATATGCATAAAGTAGAAATTACTGCCTAAGCACTCACACACATTTATTTATCTACACAGAGAAAATAGTTTGGATGTCAAAATGTTCTGAAGAAAAGTAGAAAAGCTGACTGCACGGAGACATCAAATCAAATCCATGTACAGCAGTTGAGATTTCGTCTTTCAACACTAGTTTCAATACATTAAAATAACTTAAGTATTCATCTATACTAGCGGGACCTGTGGAAATTCCATAGCAGACGCTTTCATATGTAATATATTGATGTTGGCATTCTATGGATGTTTATCATAAAAGAGGATGGCCTGATATTGTAGCTCTTTTGTTAAAACTCCAAAAGTATTTGTCTAAGCTAGCAGGGACGCCCGGTATGGCCTGGTTGTAAAATACACTTAAATATATTTTGATTTATGCAGATTTCGTATATATTATTATAGAGACAATTTGCTATCGATTCTTATATATTATAAAGTTCTGATAGAAAAAAATAAAAATATCTATAAGAATTTGGTGCCTCAGCTTGAATCAAAACCAAACCTTATGAAGAAATATATATATGCCTTCAGCTATAATCGAAACCAAAACTTATAAAGAATTCTTGGTAAAACTATTTATTACAAGAAATGGAAGGTCATGACAATTAAACGACAGTCACTCGGAGGAAAAAAGATGTAAGCGCTATCGTATTAATATATAGATATGGTGATAGATTATAATCTTAAATTATTCATTTATCAAATAAAAAAGTACATCATTAATATTAAAGACACTGGTGTCTGTGTATACACTCCTAATGACTATAATAACAAAATATATCGCACTTTATGAATACTATATTCACCGTTTAGGTCTCTAAATACCAGAAAGCTTTCTACTCTAGCAGTTTCTTCCCGTGAACAGCTTGACTTTGGAATCCCCTTCCTGCTATCTGCTTCTCATACTGTACTGATATGCAGAAGTTTAAATGTAACGTAAACGAACATCTTGTTAATCTTTCTTCAGCATGGTCCCAAATAATAGCCCCTTGTGTCCAACTGACGATATGCCTTGTTGGGGTGAACAGGAGTACAAAAAAAATTCACTATATAACTTTATTAGTTCTCATGGGATCATGGGATCTGAGAGAAAGAGAAATTAAAGATGGCAGCCATGGATTTATAAGGCGTAGTCTCGTGGAATCTCACGAGATCTTATCTTCCACTGCACATGTATGCAAATGGAATGGGGTCAGTTTTCTGATAAAATGTCTGTTGGCAGAGGCAGTGGGGCGAGACGTGCTGGAAGTTGAGAGAGAAAGTTGTCGGTGACGAATTCTAGCTGGACTTTTGCGTACTGTATTTGGTTTATTTTGCTTTGCTGTTTACCAGCCCATTTAACGTCAAGAACTTTTATCCATTATGCCATGGTCCATGAAGGAGGTTAGAGTTTCCATCGACCAAAATAACATTTTAATTACAAATTATAAAATATGAGCAACAGACATAAAGATGATGAAAAGGAGGATGAATTCAACAAAAGTACCAAAAATCCTTAAATAATTATTTTTACGAGTACAGATATTTCGGTCTGACTTTTTTTGGATTTTATCTCCCATTTCCTTCTCATGTCTATTCCTTGCAATTATTATAAGTGAAATCCGTCCTCAATATTACTTTGAGGAAGTCTTTCAAGAAATAAAAGCAAAATATCAGCCGTTGTACATTATTTTGATTCGATTGTATTTCCACCTTTGACAAATATTTTCGGGGAGGAGCTTCTCTCTTTGTATCGCTTTGGAGTGAATGTTTAAAGTTTTTGAATTACCATCCTCCCTATCTTTCTTAAGTATCCTTCTTTTTCATCGTTTGCACAGTGTTGTTTTTAGTGATATCTATTTGTTTTAGATGAGTTGTATGGATGATGGTACAATATTTTCCATCAAGATAGCGAAACACGTGTAAAACAGTAATGAATAAAATATAAGCATTTGCCTAAATTTTCATTATAAAATTAAAAAATATGAAAAATTAAACTAAAATTATAATCATGGACAGATGCTTTCCTTTAGTAACTAGAATGTAACTTATCTAGTACATATGCTATGGAGCTAGAAGGTTCAGCAGAGCATATATACTATTAAGTATATATCTTCATTGAGATTTTTATTTGTAACAATTTGGACTATAGATTATAAGAAATATATATCTAAAAAAAAAAAAAAAAATTTTTTTTTTTTTTTTACATAGGAGTCACCACTTATCAAGGCTTGGAGGCCACTCGAGGATAAGGGTTAATGAGTGTACAGTAGTCAATGGGATAATATTGTAGTAATCGTTAGTAGTGGAAATTTGGTAAAATGGATTACTTAAGGATTACGGTTCATCAAGAATTTGTTTACGTTGGACTTGAAGACTACCAAATTGTAGTCAGCTGGAAAGCAGGCAAACAGAAGAGAGTTCCACAGGTGTGCAGTTCTATGAAAGAAGCTTAAAAAGTGGGGAAAACTATTGATAGTGGTTCAGCTAAACAAGTGTTCTTTGTGAAAGTTTGGCGATGGAGGGCCATTGATTGGAGCTCAGACGAGCACTTGTTATATTTTATATAAACTGAATATGTATATCTCAGGATATTTCTTTCGTTAAACGAGTAAGGGAAATTATATCCCTCACCAATTAGTTCTTTATTTTCCTGTTAAACGATCGGTAGAAAATTATCAATCCTTGCATGCATTATCACTTTTTGTTTTAAAAAAGAAAATGAATTTAGATGTTACATTGGAATCTGACCCATCTATATCGTTCTTTTTATCCACCTCTTTCATTCGTCAATTTCAATGTATGCATATTAATTGTTAGCGCTGTTCTTGGCACTTTTCAAAGACGTTACTATCACCAAAATACACTATAATCAGGAGCGGCACTACAGTCATACTAAAATGCAAGTCTTTTATGATTTGAAAAGTCTTAAATAAAATAATTCGAACCTATGTGATCTTAAGCAGTCTTCCCACCCAAGTTCTTTTGTTAGCTATATCACAATTGGATAATTTATTGTTCCTGTACAACTGAATAAGACAAATAAAACGAAATATCGACATTTTATCTTGTTTACTAGTTGATCAAAGAAATGCTGCCATTCCATAGAGACAAGTATATAAAAGAATAAGCAATTCGTTTATTTTTTATTTGCGGACTATTATCGTCATCCTCTAGTTGTTGTTTAATAAATAAATAAATAAATAAATTGATCATTTCAAAAGAATTCTAATAATAAAAGTCATTTGTATTGTGTTTATCACAACTTCAAAAACTTTACACTCAAAATAATTTGGGAATGATCTAAAACGAATGTCCCATTGACTTGTGTAAATTTTGATGGGCATTACTTATTGCTGATTTGCACAAAAGAACTAAGTTTCTTTTGTGACCCAATAAGACTTGGTGTATTTTTAAGTGTTTTCGTCATTCATTTCTGCCATACTTTGAATAACTTCAATCATGAAAATGATTCTTTAATTTTCTTGTATTTTTCATGTTGTATGACGTTATATTTATTTTCCTTATTGTTATTAAAAATTTAATTTTATTGAAAATCTTAAAACTTGAAAAAGAAAAAATGCTAAAACAAACAAAAAAAAAGATATGAAATTTGTAAAATCATTTCACTTTAATGAAAAAAAATGAAGATATAACTATTCACAATGCCGACAATAAAACATTTAATTAATTTTTTTTTTTTAAATTGACATCTAATATTATCAATTAAACGTCTATATTTTGCTTTGCTAAAGTAGGTGTGGCGGTATTTTGGCGAAATTTCCGAATGTTGTATGAAAGTTAATTATAAAACTAAATTGTTAATTTGTTATGATATTGAAATTTTATAAGATTCTAACTAGATCAGTGAGTTCCATTCTTTTCAAAATGAAAGGAATTGATGTGGATTCGCCCCCCCTCCCCGCTAAAAAATAAGAAAGTATATTAAAGTTTTGATAATGTTTTTATGTACAAAAATATACAAATGTCTAATCTATTATATGTACTTCATATATCAACGCAGAGTTCAGTATAAGTATTTTTTTCTATTTATTAATAAATGTCATAGATCGTAAACAGTTATACATATAGGTAATTATAGTATATACAATTAATATTGTGTTAACTTGTGGAGTTGTCTCGTTTGAAGAGGTAAAATTAAGAGTCACGAAAACGGAGATAAATTATTTTCTTCCAAAAAAATTTTCCAAGCTATGAAATTTTTATTAATAAAAAGTAACAAAGTCACATTATTACAATCGTTTTACTTTATTTTAAAAATCTGCTTATGTCCGACTCAAATGTGCACATTTAAATTCATGAAAAATAACACCACTAGGAAACCACTCATTCTAGACAAGCCAATATATTATTTTTTTTAATCACAACAAAAAATCTTAGAATCATCCAATTATAATGAAATTATATAATTAATCGTCTGAGTTTCAATGTATGGTCCCCTCTTACCAAACTTTCACAAATAAAATACTGTACAGGCGATAATTTCCCCATTCTTTATCGGTGTCTAAATCTAAATGCAGATTCCATGAACAAAGCTTCTTTCCTAGAACTGCTCACCCGTGGAACAGTGTTTCACCGGCCTACTTTCCGGCCGATTACAATATGGTAGCCTTCAAGTCCAATGTAAACAAGTTCTTGTTGAGCCATCCGCTTAAATAATCCAAATTCTATCCAATCCATTAACGATTACTATACTATCACCTTACATCCATTAACCCTTATCCTCGAATGGCCTTCGGGCTTCGATAAGTAGTAACTTCCTTGTAAAAAATCAGATACAAGTTTTTAATTTTCTATTGTTGTGACACAGTTAATCAAGGTCGAAGTACCATTTGCATATTTTTATAAACTGAAGAAATACTTTAAAACATTTTTGTTAAAAGAATATTACATAAATTGATTTTTTTTATTCCTTGTATTTAGAATTGATTAAAGATATACATTTAAAATACATTAAAATTAAAAATTTATTTCAACTTGATGAAAGGCAATTTTCAAGACATTTATAGAAAAAAATAAAAACGTAACATTTGATATAGGAAATAAATAAAAAAAAAACTATGGATGAAATAATTTTTGTCGAGGTGGGGACTAAGCATTTATTTGGCATAATTTTAATTTTCAACTGAAAATTAAAATAAATTTCTTTTAACCAGCTCAAATTGAATGATTTCAAGACAACGATAAAAAGCAATACTTTTTAATCCAATAGATATTTAATTAAATTAACTAATAATCTTTCAATTTTCCAATTAAAAAAAGCATGCAAAGACAAAATCGATGTTTTAAAAGAAAGTGTAAGAAAACCATAGCAATAATATTTTGTTGAATAAACCCTTTTTCTCACATTTCGGTCAAAGGTTGATGAGGAACGTGGATGTATTTAAGTTTCAGTCACATTTGGGAGTCACAAAAGAGAAGGTTAACTTTCTTGATCATTTCCAGATTGTTCTCGTTTTAATTTCCTCTTTCATATCAGCAAATCTTTATCAATTATTAATCCTTATTTTTTCCATATGGAAATCAATATTTCTAAAGGTCCAAGTTCTTACAGGTGCTCAACAAGATGAACAGATTACATCTGAAGAAATGTATTAGTTTTGGTGAGAGAAATAAATTTTTCACAAGAAAGCAAGATTGATTTTATAACAGTGATAAAAGAAAAAATTAGGAGAAACGCAAAGAAACGAAAAAAAAAAAAAAATGTATGAAATTGAAAAGCATAAAAAATAAAATAAATGATCGACCCGTAGTCGAGAGCTGCCCAAAAGCTCTCTTTTCATGGGTTAGGATACAGAGATGTAAGGGATACCACCACTACTTTCTTGGATTACTCCACTTACCCATGATCTACAGCTTATAATAGCAAGTGTTTAGCAAAGAGATCAATTTTTAAATTTTTGCTATGACTCAACTAGACATAGAACTCTGATCTTTTGATCCATTAATAACCATTAATCATTATGGCAAATGGACCAGCAGTGAATTGTGAAACTAACCTGCGCTCCTCGATCACCAACTACTTTAACATGCCTGGCTATTTCCCAGTTTGCCGTAAGGACTAAAACAGACATATGCACGGACTTGGAGTCTATATTCGAAATACCCTCCCCTTGACTAGAGAATCAAATCTAGAATCAGACGACCAGGACTTCATGTGTTTTAAACTTCACCTGCAACATAGCATTAGCTACTTATATTTTCTGTAAAGGTCTCCCTCAACTCAGGGCTGCACCCTAATCAACCAAATGTCTGACAGCATAGATACAGCACTTTTTCTTGATACTAGCGCAAAAGTATATGTATTTGGTGACTTTAATTTCCACCACAGTAATTGGCTTAGTTTTTCTACTTACACAGATGCAGCTGGTAGCATACTGCATAGCTTCTCTGTATCTTATTCCCTATCACAGACAGTCCCATTTCTGACCCGTCTCCCAGATCAACAAGCTTCACTTCTAGATCTATTTCTGACCACAGTTCCCCATGATTGTGTAATGAATGCCTATAGTTCACTCGGGAATGCTGATCATGCTATGATAATGGTAGAAATCACCCTAAAACCCCCAACCCAAAGCTGAAGAGCCATTACTCAAAACGACAAGGTACTATAAGAAAGCCGACTAGGAAGCCATCAGGAATCTCATTAGAGATACCCTAGGGGAAAAAATATTTTCTCTTCCTGCAGAACAATGTGAAAAGGAGACCACTGAATGGTTCAAAGTGGCAATTGAAGCACATATTCCTACACGGAAGTCTATAGCAAACTCCACTCTCCCCAATAGTTTACTTCTACTTGTGCAGCTGTCATTGCTCAAAGGCAGCATGCATACCACAGGTTTATCAAAAAAAAAGTCCAGTACAAACAGAAAAAAGTTTCTAGAAGCTAGAAGTAATTGCAAGAAAGAAATAGTGACAGTTAAGAGAGAATACACCGAAACTACCAGAAATCTTATTAAAGCACAGAAATTAGGAACTCAAGATTTCTGTAAAATCTACAACAGTGTAGTAAATAATAAGTAATCAACAATTCCCTCACTACCAAACAATCATGAGGTTGTTTGCACGGCAATCGAGAAGGCTAACATGCTTGCCAATGGTTTGCCTCAAACTTTACATACAGCAAACTACTTTATCTCCGATTTTCCTTTGCAGACAGAAACCACATTAGATGTGGAAATCACCCCTTCTCAAGTGCATGATATAATAAAAAAAAAACCCTAGACACCTCAAAACATGTGGACCTGATCTCATCTCAGCTGTACTATTAAAAATATGCTCTGCTGAGGTTGCTCCAGTCCTCCCCAAACTTTTCAACAACTGCCTTAACGAATCTTGCTTTTCTGCCTACTTCTGTGGTACCAGTTTACAAGAATTCTGGTGAAAGAACTGACCCATTAAATTATCGCCCCATTACTCTCCTCTCTTTTTTCGCCAAAATATTTGAGTCCATAATTAATCAAGCTCTAGTCCATCACCTTACAGTTGCTAAACAACCAACCAACAATATGGATTTAGGCAAGCCTGTTCTGCTGCTATCCTAACTAATCTCTGACCGTATTTACCATGCACTGGATAAAGCAGGGGAAGGTAGGGAAGTAGCCCTAGATATATCTAAGGCTTTTGACAGAGTATTGCACGAGGGCCTTCTCAGGAAAATTAGATCATATGAAATTACTGGCTGAATACTTAACATAATTAAATCCTGGTTGTTTTTTTTTTTTTATTATTACATTTTCACACCAAACAAGGCAAATTGCCACTTTGGTGTAGGGGGCTACTATCAGGGGCAACAACTACTGGGGTACTATGTAGGGATTTGGGCAGCAAGATGTCGGTTCATGTTACACTTGAACTTCTGCACGTCAGTACTGTTGGGGAAGCAGGGACCTGGAATGGAATTCCAAAGTCTAGCGGTTCTGGCGAAAAAACTATTGGAGTAGAAAGATCTTTTACATCTAGCGATCTCTACAGTGTGGGGGTGGGATTTAGCAGCCTGTCGGGTCTGTCGAGGGTGCTCACGTCGTGGGGGCACAAGTGATTGCAGTTTGTCAGAGCATTCACCATTAAAATACTTGTATAACAGGCAGAGGGATACAACATTTCGTCGATGGGACATAGGCTGAAGCTTAGATGCCAGTTCAGGGCCTATCAGGTTTGCGACTCTTTTGAACCTTGTCAAGGAGCGAGAGACTAGTAGCAGATGCACCAGCCCAAATGTGACAGCAATACTCCATACATGGGCAAATGGTGACCTTATAGAGGTACAGGATACTTTCAGGTGTTAGTAGTTGTCTAGCACGGTAGAGAGAGCCCACCTTTCTTGCAGCAGCTCTGGCAATGCCTTCAATGTAATTGTTCCAACTCATGTTTCCTGTGAACGTTAGGCCAAGGAGTTTATAATAGCCTATTATAACTGTATATAACCAGGCTGATATCAATCTTTTGGATCGGGCTACCATGTGACATTCCCTGATATTGCCTACCTTCAACTACTGTATACGAAAATTGGATGAAAAAGAATAACGATGTAGATAGACAGGAATAAGTGACTACGAGTAGCATGTGCATAGTAGCACATGAACCTAGATCCACTTTAGTGCGAGGCGAGGATGTATATGAGAGTCCGAAATATCTGAATAAATTTTTTTTTTTTGTGCTTGAGAATCAGTTTTGTTTTGGCCCCTACGTTCACGTTTTGACAGGTATTGTTTATTTCTTGTGTTCAGCAAAACACATTTAAAAGGTTCCTCCACGATCAAACACATCTAAGACTTTCAATATCACTTCACTAATTTCGTATCATTTTATTTATATAAACACCTATTTAGAAGATGATAGCTGTATAGAATTATTATGTAAGAAAACCGTTCCACTCCACTAAATTTCCACCTCCTTTTGCGTGTTACATGCGATCACATTTTTTGTTCGTAGATTTGTATGGATTATTACTGATGGATGAAACTTTGAAAGATTCAATTCAAATTCTGAAATCATTATTATTTGCTATTTTTGATCAACGGGATTGAAGAATTTACGTTTTTAATCCAAATTTGACAGATATTTTTAAAAACACAGAAAGAATAAAATGTCTTTAAAAAGGTTTTCTTTTTATATAAAATCTTAAACATAAAAATATTATTTTTTTTTTTTGATAATACATAGATATATTATCGTGTTCATATATGTCATGCTTATGAAATTCAGTCATTGCAGTTGAGGTTATCTCCCTTTAATGTTGGGATGACGCGACACAAGGCTCAGAAAGTGAGATTTGAAAAGCTAGCACTATAAAGGAAGAGCATTCTAACTTACAAATAAAATGCGTCGGTAGTCTCGTCAGCATTCACTGGTAGAGGTACTTCAAGTGAAAATAACCATTTCTTAAAGGGAGAAAAAGTCTGCGAGGGTGGACCGCCTAGAACGGCACAGGAACAGAAACACAGGCAGTTAACAAGTTATCTCAATAATGGTGTAGACTGTTGATGTTGCTGCCGAGGGAAACTTAATCATATCGGTGAAACCAATGCCAACAAAAACAGAATAAAACAAGCCATAATATTTTCGATTTTAGTGTTTAGAGTAGATTTCTTCAGTAAAACGGTGTACTGTCAGGAAATTTTCAATTGAGTATATACTTTTAAATACTGTAATACCTTTAACACACGTGTGTCACGGTTTCCAGATTATAAATTATTCAATCGGGAGATCCTATTTATTAAAAAGTAGGATAGAAGGTGAAAACACACTACAAAAATTTAGTATATTGTGAGGTATATGGTTAGAAAAAAAAAAAAAAAAAAAAAAAGAAACGTACCGGGCGTATCTGCATCGCTCTTTGGGAAAGAAGAAGGAAAGGATGGCCAGCGTATTTGTATACGCAAAGGGCATTTTGGGAAGGCAGAGCATGATGGGAGAAGCTATTTTTTCCCCCTGTCTCTTCCTTTTTTTTCTAGATAGGAGGATATAGAAGCTGGAAAAATTCCTGGGGGGGGGAGCAGAGAGAAAAGAGTCGTGAACATCTCTTGAAAAGAATTTTGTATTGCTGACGTTCAGATTGTGCGGTGTGACATTGGTGGTGAGAGGCCAGGTGTGGTCGATTGGAAAAGAAGAGGGCAGAAACGTGGTGTTGTTGAGAGTCTGACTCACTCCTTCCCGAACCCTAGAACCGAATCCTGATTGTAACGCTAGATACGTTAATTGAATTTTTGTAGTATGTTATCTTTGATCCTCCTTTTTAATAAATAACATCTCCCGATCACTGAAGATGCAAAAAAAAAAAAAAAAAAAAAAAAATTAAAATAAAAAAAGATGTCGCTTTTGGGCCGTATGTGAAACTAAAATATACTTTCTTGATCTTCTAGCTAGAATCAAAGGGTAGTATCTGTTCTGTCTAAAGATTGTATAATAATATCGTGGGGGTTTCCGTTTGTGCCGGGCATCCATACAGTGGAAATATTTCACAGACTCCTACAAGGGTATTGGAGATAAACCGTAATAATCAAAAATATTCTGACACTACATTAACCAAATTGCTTAGATAAATGTTTTTACTGTTTTAACAAAAGGGCTACAATAATATCGCAAGATCTCTATTCACGCTGGACGTCCACAAAATACCCAGCAGTAATATATTACACTTGAAGGATACTGCTGTGGAATTTCTACAGGTCCTGCGAGTATCTATTAACATTATATATAACTGAATTCTATTAAAAAAATTAAAAAAATAAAAAATAAAAAAATGGCCTCTGAGTATGCATGTGTTCGTGTTCAATGTAACACGCTCTTTATATACAATAATAGCTCCTTCCTCAGAACTGCTAGACTTTGGAATTCTCTTCCAGTTTCCCACTTCCCTAGCTGTACTGACATGCAGAAGTTCAAGTGTAATGTGAACAGACATCTTGCTGCTAAACTCCCTATATAGTACCCCTGCAACTTAGGTCCCTGATAGTAGCGCCTACATCAAAGTGGCAATGTGCCTTGTCTTGGGGTGAAAACGTAATTTAAAAAAAAAAAAAAGTAAAGAAAAAGCAATAAGCATAAGTGTAAAAAAAAATATTTACATTTTTCTCTATATCCTCAATGCTCAGTATTTATGTATCTGTTTGATATTTACATACGAAGCATTTCTCAGTAAATTTACATTAACATAGATGAATCCCTACAGCTACATACCTAGAAAATGGAGCTATAAAACCTGATAGTGATATGGGGTAAGAAAAAGAAAGAAGCAACCTTAGAAGTTAGTGTCCCCAGTGATGTTTGGTAAAACACAGATAGGGAAAAGATAACGAAATACCAAGGTCTTATGTATGATATGAAAAGAAACTGGAATCTTAAGATCATTACAACAAATATACTCAATGAACCAAGTGCAGGAGAGATTAAAAAAATTGTACTTAAAAGGACGGTCAGAATCTTAAGATCTCTCAGTTGGAATATATGAGATAGCAGATAAATGTTAGACATCCAGTAGGATGTCTTATCCCCGGCTTGAGCAAACTGATAAAAAAATTTAAAAACAAATTAATAAAATATGTATAAGTACTGACAGAAGTAATTAAGTATTGTCTTCCTTCATGGAACTTTTTATCGACAAGTAGAAATAGTAAAAGTAATATCGACTGTTAAAGAACTTCACTGAACAATCTACACATTACAAACCAAACTTTTTTCATCTTTACCCAAATTAACCAAAACCTAGACCTAAGAAAAAATAACCTATCCCAAATCCAATGATCCCCCACTCTAAAAACAAAAATATTTTACGTATATTTTTTTAAAAATTAAATCATTCTTTTATATTCCATCTCGGGCAACGCCGGAAAACAGGTCCTATTAATTATAAAAAAAAAACGCCGGAAAACAGGTCCTATTAGTTATAAAAAAAACGCCGGAAAACAGGTGCTATTAGTTATAAAAAAAAACGCCGGAAAACAGGTGCTATTAGTTATAAAAAAAACGCCGGAAAACAGGTGCTATTAGTTATAAAAAAAACGCCGGAAAACAGGTGCTATTAGTTATAAAAAAAAAAACGCCGGAAAACAGGTGCTATTAGTTATAAAAAAAAAAAAAAACGCCGGAAAACAGGTCCTATTAGTTATAAAAAAATGTTTTAAGCATAACTTAAAATTGTATTGTAAATTTTCAAATAATTATTTGCCTATAATTAACGATTTATTATTTTTTTTTTCTGAAGGTAAAAGTATTCCTTTTAGAATCAATGGATTAAAAGTAATTTTATTATTTTATTATATTCGTTGTTTAGACACCTGATTATCATAAAATTCGAAAGTACGTAACTTTGCTTTTTTTCATTATTTCCTATAGATGTAACAGGTCATTAATAACGTCAATACTATGCAATCAGAAATTAATACAAGTGATCTTATGTCATGTTTCGAGATAATTATCTTATCAAAATGTATTTTCCAAACGGTAAGTAATCGAACTAATTTTGATTTTTTGTAAAAGTGCGCATAGCAATAAGACTGGTCATGTGCATTTTTTGTAAAAGTGCGCATAGCAATAAGACTGGTCATACGCCATTTGCAAATAGAAAAAGAAAAAAAAAAGCATTCAGTTATAAAACTCAATCAGCAACGTGTAATTAACTTCTATTTCATATACTGAGCTTCTGGCTGTTAATTAGAATCGCCTTCTTTATCCCCAACTTTTCCATTTCTCTCTCCATCGCTTCGATGATAACGCATCTCTAGTGTGGCATCTTTTCCCATGTACATTGGGTTTCAAGAGATATATATGTAAGAGCTCTTCATATCGTTTATAATGTTCATATGACTGATATTGTAGCATCATTTGTAATCTACCAGTTATGACCAGAAGTAAAAATGGCAGTGTCTATTCCTTTTTTTTTTCTTTGCATTACTAGAAGTTGTATTTTCGGTACATAATGCTTAATAAATAAATAAATAAATCTATTATGTAAATGTGTAAAACCATTTCGAAAGTAAATAGAGACGGTACTGTAGGTGAATGAATCTACATAACAGATGATTTGCAAAAGTTTACGGATTTAATTAGAATTGCAAAAGCCTAAAAAAACACTTATCTTTGGAAAACTTTAAGAATTTTAAACGCATTAATATTTTGGTGAATAGTACAACACTTAATTGAATGCGTTTCATCCACTTCAACACTATTGTGTGGAACTCTTTTACTATTTTCTACCTTTTGTATGTTTTTCGTAATGTCAGATAAGTTCCTTCCCTTAAATGATTATACTGGAAAACAAGCTGACTGTTCAGGGTGTGAAATCAATCGAACGGTGAATGTCTGGAGGTGGTAGTAAACATTAAGATTTGGTAACAGAATAGTTCAGACTATTAATGTATCCCACAGTCTCTACAGACATTCACGGGTTCGTTTACTTCATGCCACGAACAGTCAGTATGTCTGCCTTAAATGGTCTTCACTTCTTTGTATCAGTCAACACTTTCATTAATAATCACCTTATGAGTTAAGCAGCACACCTACTACCCAACCCTACCAACTATCAGTATTTGGTACGGCATGATTTTGATGATGAGATCACAATTAGTTGCCATTATTCTCAAGACAATACTATAAAACAAAATCCTTAGATATTTGAAGATATTAAGAACTAGATGGGTATATTTAGACATATTTGGACAGAGCACTCTCTTTTAGAAAACACATTACCAAATTGAAAGGCAAGCTGTCATCACGAAACAGCCTTCTCAGTAAGCTTGCCACCAGCAATTGGGGTGATGACTCCAAAACACTGAGGCAAACAGCTCTCGCACTGTGCCACACACAGCGGAGTATTGTGCCCCAGTATGGGCAAGATCATGCCATGCCTATAAAATTGATGTAGAGCTGAACAAGGCATACCGGACCATAACTGGTGCCCTAAGACCAACTCCCTTGCCAGCTGTATACTGCCTAACTGGTATTCTACCACCACATATCAGGCGAGAAGTCATCACCAGAATGGAACGGTACAAACAGCTTAACGACCAGAGGCACTCACTGTTTGGCCACCAATCAGTGAGACAAAGACTAAAATCTCGCAGTAGCTTCATCAATATAGAGGAAATCGATCACAGGCAAGCTGATTCCTATAGGATGGAACGATGGCGAGACTATAACAGCAGGAATAAAAATGAAGCCCTACCAGACCCAAAAGAAACACTCCCCCAGGGTTCAAACCTTGGTAGAAAAAACTGGATGACTCTAAATAGAGCCAGAGCCAAAGAAGGCAAAACAAAATTCAATCTCCACAAGTGGGGCCTAGACACCTCACCTTTATGTCCATGTGGAGAGGTACAAACGATGCACCACCTTAGGGAAAATTGCCGATTGGGTCCTCATTGCTCAAAACCAAGACCTTAAGGAGGCAAACAGCACCGCCATGCGATGGGTTAATTTCTGTTGCGATAAGATATGATGATGAAAAACTAGATGCAAAAAAAAAAAAACTTATACAAAAATGTCTTAACTTGGTATCAAATAATCAAGAAAATGTTATGTTATAAAATAAAATGAACTAAACGACCATGTCATGGACAAAACTTGTTTCTATGGAATTACACTAGAATGTTTTATTTGTTATTCTCGCGTTTCAGCTAATAGAACCTCCGACCTTCTTCAGATGAATTCTGTCGAAATCTGGAATTTATATGAAAACATTGTGAGAATAATATTCACTATGAGAATAGTAGTCCGAATAATCCAACTTATCCCCATTTTGAATATTCTAAAAATAAAAAAAAATGTCTATAAAAAAACGTGCTAGATAGAATTCTATATATTAATATGATAGCGTGTATATGTTATTTTGTGTGTTAAGCTTATATCTTGTTTCTTCTGAGTGACTGTTAAATTTTTATGAACTTCCAGTTCTTGTAATAAATAATTTTACCAATAATTCTTCATACGTTTGGGTTTCGGTTATAACTAATGGCACTAAAGTTTATATATATATATATATATATATATATAGTCTTGGAAGTTTTTTAACCTTTAAAACTATATATATATATATATATATAAAAAAACTTATTTAATTTTTTATATTTTTTATCATTCGTTGGAAAACTAGTTAGTTAGTCATTTAATCACCTGCATCAACTTCCTCTCTCGAATTAGTCCTAATTCGAATTTAAGGGATCATCATTTGTTTACCATGAAACACTGTTTCGAGGATTTAAAAACAAAACAGTATATTAAATCATGGCTCCCCAGCAGTGTTAATCAAGCACTACCTCCCTTAATCACAAGCACACACCTTTAGCTTACGATTTACTTTTTCCTTTGGCGTTAATGCCTGAGTCATGAAAACCCAAATATAAAGTGTTGCATTAATATATAGAGTTCGAATACCATATATATTAAGTTTTATTTCTAGACCAAAAACTGACAGGAGTTTGGTAGGCAAATTTTTTTCAATCATATATGCGCATACATAAATATATATAGAAAGGCTTTTACGCAAATATTACGCAAGTATAAATCATGTAGAATATCTGCATGAATATAATTACACGTAATAGTTAACTAAAGATGATCATACCATAAGAAAACCGAAAAAAAACTAATAGGAATTAAAATGAATTTTTTAAAGAATATGCAATATCTTCTGCAGATGAACGCAATTCCACGACCCATATATAACAAAGTTGTATTTTCTTTTTAAATAAATAGAAAAAAGTTTTAATATGAATATCAATACACACACAATATATATATATATATATATATATATATATATATATATATATATATATATAGAGAGAGAGAGAGAGAGAGAGACAGAGAGAGGGAGAGGGGACTATAGATATATAAAATCTATTTAAATGAAAACATCATATTTAAGCTTATTTTTCGACCAGGTTACGCCGGGCGTCTCTGCTAGCTTAGATAAATACTTTTGCAGTTTTAACAAAATATTAGGGCGTCTCCATTTACTGTATTTGCTTCCCCACGAAAGCAAATTAGACACAAGGTCGTTTTTAATGTGGAGTCAACCCAGCTCCCCTAAAACAAAGGTAAAAAAGGAGGAACTCTGGCAGTATCCAAAAAAAAAAATAATAATAATTGTCGTCTCCATTTACGCTGACATCCACAGAATGCCAACATCAATATATTACATATGAAAGAGTCCACTGTGGAATTTCCACAGGTCCCACTAGTAAACATAATAAAAACATTGCATGTTGAGAATCTAACAAAGAGTAAGAGTAAAAAAAAAATTTGGTATCATTAGACTGGAGAACTGTAGGAGAGCTGGAGAAGCGAGCAAGATAATAGGTGATTATGGTCTTCCATAACTAAAAATAACTAATTTTCTTAAATACTTAAGAACCATCTACGGATGGTATGTCTTTTTGAATGAGTGACTATTTTCGAATTTTTCTATTTTTAAGATGTGTCCTAACATCTCTTTAAGAGGTGCTGTCCGTTCGACCCACTTAAGTTTGAAATAGCACCTTTGTCGCTAAGTCCATAAAGTGAATGAACATATCCTAAGAACATAAGTTCTTGTTAGGTCAAAGAAAACCTATTTTTATTGTAAAATCTGCCTGGAACCATGTCTGATATGAAATCTGAAAATGGAAGCAGATATAGTTTGGTTTCACATAAGCTCATTTGAAATTATTAAGCCTTAACTTTAAATAGAACTGAAATAAGGAATTTATAGAAATGTCCTCTGTTTATTGAAATTAAAAAATATAATGGCTTAATTTTGAACAGATTTATTTTAAATCTATAATTGTTCTTTTTGTTTTCTTTCTCTCTCCGTAATGATTATATATATATATATATATATATATATATATATATATATTAGCTGTATATACCCGGCATTGCCCGGTCGAAACATTGCAGGACGGAGAGTTTAGTTAAATACTATTTAAGATACACCGAATATCCTAACTTGTTACGAAAAGTGACCACATGTTGGATTTAGGGAAGCATAAAACACCCATCTTGATCTATGAAAAATCAAACGTGAATTAACTTTCATAGCTTAAAGGAGAAATAACTCACAGCTAAAATAAATAAGCTTATTTCCGGTTTTAAACGTAACCGCTGTCAGCTATTTATAATTGAAAATGAATTAAATATGTATTTAATGGTAGAGGAATTGAAAAGACAAAAGGTCGCATAATGAAGACGAAAATATACCGCTATATATCAACGAAACAAATGCAATTTATTTGCATAAATATACAGGAAATAGTAATAGAAAGAATCAGAGTTCATGAAAGATGAGTAACGTTACTTGCGGTTGATTGTCTAGTCAGGACGCGGTGGTGGCTCATAGCTCCACCGGAGCGGTGTTTGTCACATGTTGACTGTTTGAGCGTTCAGCAGAAAAGAGTCGGAATGATCCGGAATCTTCAGATTATTCTATTTGCCGTATATCTACATGCCACCATCTCTAAGTGGTCCATTGAGACAGAAACCACTTAAAACTTCAAATACGATTTTAATGAAATTTAATCAGTATGTATAACACAGTAATTCAAGAGGGGGGTTCGACTATAGTAGAGGACGAAACGAGCGAAGTGTGTAATAAAAATAGGAAGAAATGTGATGTTATGAACGTAATGAAAAAAAGGCACTTGTGCACTAGTGTGAAGGTAAACATTTTGGTTCCCGATTGGAACATTTGGATAGTGCGTAGCATGGGCAGACAAGCGTACATCAGTGGCAGAAAACTATTTTGCGTTTATAAGTTTTCTTTTTTATATTTATTTTAATTTAATAAACGTATAACAAAAAAAAAGCGCTATGAAAAAGGGGGAGAACACGTGTTCGAAAATTTCAGAATTTTAGCTTAGTTAAAAAAAAAAATAAGCTGAAATTTGTGTTAAAAAAACAACAGTAAATATAATAATAGTAAGTGCTATAATTTTCTTAAAAAGTAAAGCACATGCAATTGTTGTGAGATTTTCAATTCGGTCCTGAAATTACATTTGTCTGCTCCTGCTATGCACTCTCCAAGTATCCGAACTGAAAACCAAAAACGTTGTACCTTCGCACAAGTGTCAGAAAAAAAAAGCACAGTAGTGATGCTTATATAATTACGGGCGGGCAACGTCGGGTCTTTTTACTAAGATGCATATACACAGACATAAATAAATGGGGCAGTTAAAGGAAGAGGATAAGATCAATTCTTTAAGAGGAAACTTATCGGGATAACGCAAAGCTAAACAAATTGATTCGGAGTTTATATAAAAAATCAATAAAGAAAATGACTATATAAAATTATATACTAATATATATAGATTTATTCAATAAAGGTATGCATCAATTAGGGATGTAGATTAAGTGGGGACTTACTCTACACCCTTAACTGATGAATACCCTCATTGAATATATATATATATATATATATATATATATATATATTAATATAGTTTTATATCGTCATTTTCTTTCTTTACTGAGATATATAATAGGACAACAAGAGTGTAAAATGAAGACACAAAACTATATAGTGGTAGATATAGAATGGATCATTTATTGAATAATGGAATACAGGCAAAATTTGGGGGATAGAAGGGACTCTTTATGCCAGGGCATTTCGAAGCCTAACGCTTCTCATCAGAAGAGTAGAGAAGGTGCTAGGTAGCATGGGGGAGATGCGGCGTTTAGTGTAAGGTTCGTTAGGGATGAAAAAGATTAAGAGGAATTATAGAGTGTTGGGGGAAGATTACGCTAGACGCCGCATCTCCCCCATGCTACCTTGTACCTTCTCTACTCTTTTGATGAGAAGCGCTAGGCTTCGAAATGCTCTGGCATAAAGAGTCCCTTCTATCTCCCAAATTTTGCCTGTATTCCATTGTTCAATAAATGATCCATTCTATATCTACCAATATATAGTTGTGGGTCTTCATTTAATACTCTTGTTTTCCTATTGTATAAGCTCCAATAATTATTGTTGAGCTTGGCATTATCCGGATAAGTCTCCTTTTGTGGAATTGATCTTTCTCTTTTCCTTAAAGCTATATATATATATATATATATATATATATATATATATATATATATATATATATATACACTGTATTAACAAAACCAAAACCTCAAAAAAGGAATTGGTAGCAACAAAAAGTGTATTTCATTTTAAGTTACAATTGTTTCAAGACCGGTTGAACAATTTCAAGCATTATGGCGTTTGAAAATTTTCACATAACCAGCCTTTCTTCAGACTTCTTGAATAAAAAACACTTAACAATAGAACATTATTTAAAGAAATTTCCCTTAAAGGAAATGAAGCATGCGAAAACATTTATCCTGGACGCATCCTTTGTCAAGAGCTTATCTAAATATTAATATATGACCTAATTTTCGTATACTTCTTTAAAAACCTGTCATAAGAAGTTTCCACAAAAACCCGTAGCCATTTAATATCGTAATACTCTTCATTGAATTCCTAAATTAGGTTTCTATATTTCTTTTTTCACATATTTTTTTATATTTATAATAAATAATATATGGATAATTATGCAATTTTTAATGAAAAATATTTATATAACTCTTACATTTTTAGACTTCATTTTACTAATTAGCTTTGAAAGAGTTCCAGAAAAGTAATTTCTTTCAAGAGATTTTAAAATTTAAATAAAGTTTATTTCTTCAAATCAGAGTTTGTATTAATCACCGCCATGACAGTGTTTGCACTAATTTTCATATAAAGTCCAGCTACCTCTTTTTTTCTTTAACATTAAATCAACACGATTCAACGAGTATGAAAATACTAATCGAAATGAAAAAAAGTATTTTCCCATCAAACATATCAGAAACTGGATTTTTAAAAAAAGTTGGGAGTCAGAGTAGAAACCAGTGGCATACAAGTTTTTTGGCAGTCATATCAGTGTTTTTCCTGTCAGCATCAGATAGAAGATGTAGGTTTTCTTTCAGATCATTCGGGTATTTTTCATCAGTGACAGAAAACACTTGCCTTTTGAAAAACTCTTTAAAAAAAACAAAAAAACAGGTTTATTGAGAAATTAATGTCTTTGATTTATAAAAGGGTCAATGAAATCAGTAGGTCGAAATGTCAGTGTTTGTAGAGAGGAAGTTTTTCATAAGTTTTTTTTACTAAATATTCCTATCAGATTTGTTCAGAAGTTATGTTATCAAATGTTACTCACCATGGAATGATTCTGAAATTATTACTTTTCAGTGAATTTTCTTTTCTTGTTCACTACATAAAATAGTTTGATTGTTTTGTTTTACAGCATATCAACATTTTTCAGGTTATTTAATGCTGAATCAAGAAATTTTATAAAATAATTAAAAAAAAAAAATTGTGCTTCAAGTTCCTTGTATCTTCAAATATTTTTTTATTTGTGTTTTGTTTGGTTATTTTGTTTTGACTTTGGAGAACACGATTGAATTTTACTAAGAGAAAAGAAAAAAAATTAACATCAATGTTCGGTGTATCTTAGATCAGGAAAGCGGCATCTTCAGACAGTCTGATCTGGTAGCACCTCAGGGTATAACCGGTATCACTCTCCAGATTATGACTAAAATGAAGCAAAATACAATATTGAGCTTTATCATCACACAGATTCAAGAGAAAGTTGCTATCAATGAGAAATCACTGGCACTATTTGGTATGAGAACTCAGAGTAAGCTACATAATAATACGCTAAGACAATTACATGTTTGTATGTACGTTATCACCACTCACCCTTTTTCTTTAAAGATAGAATCGTCATATCCTTTAAAATATTATGGAAACAAGAAATTTAGCGGTTACTGATGTTATATTACCTAATGAGTGCGTTTAGAGCATATGATCTGCTTCATAAGATGATACTCCCGGACATTACCTCCTCCTTGTGAAGGAGAGGTAGCATATGTTCTGTCCTCATGAGGCTATTCTCCTATACATTACCTCTTCCTTTGAGCAGGGAATGCAGTATCCTTACCTCCTCCTGTTGGAAGTCTATGCTCTGCTCTTATGAAGCCATCTTACCAGATATTACATCTTACAGGGGATTAAGTGTGCAGTATCCACCCAAGAATTACTTTTTGAGAAGGAGTATTTTTGTTCTCATGAGCTCATGCACTCAGAGATTACAAACGTCCCTCCCCCATCAAAAAAAGAAAACGGCATGGGGAGGATGATAAGACAACAAAACAGAACACTACCCCCAATCCCCAAAATGGAGAAGATCATCATAGAAGAATGGTATCATGGCGGAAATGTATTATACTGCCCCTCAAGAAATGGGGGTAATACCTGGGAGAATGCACCCATAAGACAAAGGAATGCCTATGAGTATATCATGGAAACAGAACAGATACTATATAACCCCCCCCAAAAAAAACAAATAAATAAATAAAGACCATTTGACTAAAATCAGTGTGTAACATGTTTTCGGTACCCCATCGACCTCGGATACTTTATTATCAACGAAAATACTGTACATACAAAATTACGATTTTACAGAACAGGCATTTAAAATTGTCTTAGACTCTTTAAAATTCAGTATGTTATTGCTATACATACTATGAGATGACTGACCAATTATGATTTCAGATACAAATGAACAGCTACATCAGAAATTGGAATACACCCTACTGATTGTCACAGCTGGTGAATTTCAAAAATGCAATCTAGACGTGAAGACACTTTAGAAGAATGATATACAATAAAATTCTGTTTTAAACTTGGAAAAAATGCCGCAAAACATATGGAATGCTTCAGACTGTTTTTGGACAGTCTTGTATGAATCGTGCATCAGTTTTTAAGTGGCATAAGAGATTCAAGGAAGGCAGGGAGTCTGTAAGGAATGATGAGGTGTGGGAGGAGTAAGGAAGTCAGAGCACCAGAGTTGATTGGCCACATAAAGAATTTCATGAAAAAGGACCATCGTGTGTCTATAGAAACAATAAGTGCACAGTTTGATGTCAGTGTGGGAACTGTATACACAATTATTTGTGAAGAGCTGAAGATGTAGGAGATTTACACAAATGCAGACTTGACCATTATTTGACCAAGACCGTTCCTCACCCTCCCTATAGTCCAGACCTTGCTCCCTGTGACTTTTGGTTATTTCCTAAGCTCAAGGATAACCTTAGAGGCTGTGATGAGGATTATTGACATGCTCACACAAGAGGACTTCCATGGAGTCTTCCAGAAGTGTTGGAACAGCACAATACATGCATTGCATCTTGAGGAGATTACTTTGAAGGGGACTAGAGTTCCATGTGTATACTATGAATAAACGTGCCCATATGAAAAAAAAAAGTCTGGAAAAGTTGTGTTCCGTTATGTGTGGGAAAAAAGGTGGGGAAAGTGACTGAAATAAAGCAACGTTATATTTCTCTAACGTTGCTTTATTTTAATCACTTCCACCTCCCCCCCCCCCACACATAACGGAACGCAACATAATTTTATTTTAAATTTAAATATTTTCGATTCCCCTTTTCAAAATGCCCCGATACAGCTTTGAGAAAGCGAGGGCGAAACCAGTCTCTCTTTTTCTTTCTTCGACCCTTTTTATTTTAAAATACTTTTAATCATGAATTATAAAAATCTTCCCTTCATGGTTGCGATATTTACATTCTGTACCCCCAAAGGATCATGAAATTATATATATATATATATATATATATATATATATATATATATATATATATATATATATATCGTTCCAGGTATTCAAGAGTAAAATCCAATCAATATAACAAGGTTATTGCCAATGATCAATAAAAAGAGCAATATATTTAATTTACTTTTTATTTTTAGTAAACAAATTACATTATGTCATGACGATAACAAAGCTATCGTTTCGGTAAAAATATGACCTCGTCAGGTGACCTATACTTCCGGTTGTATTAGGAGCCAGAAATTAAATCTTCAAGATTCCTTTAAAATTTAAGGTCTGACTTCCAATGCAGCTGGAAGCATAGGTCTCCCAACGAAGTTATATTATAACGGAACGACAGCTCTGTGACAATGTAATTTCTTTACTAAAACTAAATAATATATATACATACACAGTGTTTCAAAAGTCTGTTGTATCATATTAAATAAGCACAACTCGTTTTCATCTGATGTTAGGATAGTGGGACAATCTTTCGCGCTCATTCATTGAATTTAATAGGTTGAATTAAATATGCATTTCATATTCCTGAAACTTTATATTTAAACTAAAAATTATGCATGAAGCCACGTCTAAAATTTTACAAACATTCTTTTGCCAGGTGATTTTTACTCTAAGAAATATTGACTTCCAAACTAACCTATCTCTGGCCAGCTCTTTATCCCTCTTTCTCAAATCTATCCTTATTATAGTCTTACATGTTTTACTTAGCCTTGCTCTGTCAGTTAACTGTTCTAGGTCTATCAAATTAAACACTTTTTTTTTATCCATTTTACAATGTATCCAAGCCAACAAATTCTGTTCTGCATGAATCTTTCAGAGAGAAAAGAAAAACAAACATGAAAACAAAAACAAAAATGAAATAAAAGATCTATAACAGAAAACTTTAAAAAAAAATTTATAAAACAAAAAAATAAATTGTTGGCATTCGTCTGCTGCTGTCTTTGAAAGTTGGAAAATGACTAAAATTTTTAATTGCATTTAATTTTGTTTTTGTTTTGTTTTCCTACATTTTTTCAATTCAAAAAGCATTTTAGTATTCTAACGTTACCCACTAACCGCCCGACCGCAACACTAGTTTTTTTTTTTTTTATCGCACCTGTTTTTTTATAGATTTTTTTTTTTTAATAGTCGAGAATGTAGAATATCACGTGATTTAGTAAGGAAGAAAAAAAATACGAACAAATGAATGAGTTATGTGTTACGGTGATGATTTTTAATAAAAAGAGAAAAATGAAATTTATGAAAATTATATATCTCACGAGTGCCTGATGATCGCAAACGGAAAAAATAAAAAAGTAGAAGTGAAAGTAGACACTAAAATAAACTGATTAAAAAATTTTTAAATCGTGAAACTACTTCGGTTCAGAAAATTAAAAAAACAAAAAAAAAACAGACTACATCCAAAGAATGTTGCAATTTTCAGTGCGAGATAAAAATGGATCTTTTAATAGAAATAAAACCTGTACAAAAATAAAGAAAAGTATAGTGATACCAATGAAATGAAATGAACTAGTTTGTTATATTCTTCCTAAAAATATTGACATTAAGAAAAAACTAAGAAATAAAGAAAAAAAAAATTGTGAAATTGCTGCAAAACTAAAACATTGCCAGTAAAAGAAAGTGGTAGAGAGAAAGATGGGAAGGGAGATTAAGGGAAAACGGTAAATCTAAAGTTGTCAGTTATTAAAAAAAAAAAAAAAGAATCAGGAGTAAATTATTTGGGGGAACTTTATTTGGGATTCTCCTTGGTTGATTCTTTCCTTTTGTAAAATGAAATTTTCTGCTAATTGGTTGTAAGCTTGAATTTTCCTGGATAATAATCCAAATAAATTCTCTTAAGTAGCAATTGATACTTTTTTTTATGTTTTTACAAAAGAGTCACCACTTAACAAGTCCCGTATGCCACTCAAGGATAAGGGTTAAGGAGTGTACGGTGATTACCGGGACAACAGCATAGTAATAGTTAGTGGTGGTAATAAAGTAAAAATTGATTATTTAAGAAGACGGCTTAACAAGAACTTGTTTACATTGGACTTGAAGACTATCATACTGTAGTCAGATGGAAAGCAGGCCAGCAGAACAGAGTTCCACGGGCGGGCAGTTCTAAGAAAGAAGCTTAGTTCATGGAATCCTCGTTTAGATTTAGGCACAGATAGTAAGTGAGGGAAATTATTGATAGTAGTTGTAGGTAGTCGAGTGTTTTTTGTAAAAGTTGGCAAGTGGGACCCATAAATTGAAGCTCTACAAAATTGCAACACTTTCACTACAGTCAATCAGAAAATGAATTTTCGAACCAAGAACTCGTAATGTTTCAACAGATACAAGTTAGCAAATACAAGTTTGCCAGGTCTGACTATTTTGAGGGTTTCCACCAATGGTGATACAACAAAGCCGAATAAAACGCAGACAATAGCTTTCCCCATTAAAAAACGTACTCTTGGGCATTTGCAGTAATCTGATCCAAGGTCCAATTCAAAATTGCACATAAGCGTTTATGTGCTTACGTGTTAGGATAAAAAGATATTGCATCAAAACTTACGAAAATTCATTGAGTATTAAAAAATTAAAAACCACTTTATCGGTGGAATTGCTCAGTGGCCATTTTCAGCCTTCATTAAGGTGAATAGCCAAGCGACGCAACTCAAACTTTAATTCAAGCAAGGAAAGAGTCAACAAAGCCTACTCCGTTGAGAATCGATTTCTAAATTTACATGGATTTATTTTTTTAACCAAAAAAAGATGAATTTGTGTAAATTTTGCAGTACAGGCTTTATTTTTTTACACAACAGCTAAGTACATAAAGTTTGTATGCAAGTTTTGATGTTTATGCACTTATATTACCGTGTTTTTTAAATAGTATTTTCAAGCTAAATTCAAGTTTCATGATATCTTTTTTTATTAAATTTGTAGGTGGAAGTACAGAATAGTTACAAAGCACCCTCCCTCCCCATGTTATAACAGCTTTCGAAATAACGTTATTATTTCAGCACGGTAATATTAGTGCATAAGTACCTAATTTTCTTTTGTGGATATTGGGGTTACTCTGGAGAAGCATCGATTTCAATTATAGGGAAAATTGCGTTTAACAATGTGATTAGGACCGGCATGGTGTGGAAAGTGATCTGCGGTAAGTTGGCAAAACAGGTGAAGACTAAACGTATCTGCAGAACTACAATTGCATACGTGAATTTCACATGGGTTCAAACCAAAGTAAAGAACGCTTACTACCAAAATACAGTAGCCATTGAAAAAGGTTCAAATCAATAATAAACGGAGGATATTAAAGCATGCTCTGTTGCTAGATAGTTTGAACAGCAGCTTCGAGGCATGCTAAGTAGTGTTGGTTGCATAATGTGGTAATTTTTACTTACCGGAACTCGATGTGAAGGGAGTGCAGCAATGGAATTCTTTGTGACAGTCGTTCAAGCAAAAAGTTTGAAAATGCTTGGTCGACTGATTTTATAATAGTGTTGGTTTGTTGGCCACTCACGTTGGTTGGATGTGACAACATTTGCATAGAATCAACTAGTGGGTTATAAAAACACTCCTATCGTCGATATGTGTTGTTGGTCTTTTTGTTCAGTCCAGTTATACGTTTCGTAGTTACTTTTACAAAGATGATCTGTCGTTGTAAACAACGAGGCAATTCGTTGCAACTCCAGTTAATCGAGAAAAGCCGTGAAGGATTCACCACGCAAAGGTAAGAGTTTCATTGTTTTGTTTCTTCTACGTAGAGTTCGGGTTTAACACGTTGAGTTGCAGAAACGCCCCCCCTCCCACTTTAGTCGCTTAAAAATCCGACAATAAACTTCAAAGTCAAAATCTGTTTATCCCACTCCTCCTGCCTTGATTCATTTACAGTAAAGAGAAATCCTGAAGAGACCATGTCCAGTGAGAACCTATCAATGCAAATTGCATCCTCACAAGGTTATTCTCAGCAAGAACACAAACTCTATGATTGGGATTTTTCTCCGGATGCGTAATTCGGCGGGAGACATAGGAAAATGCTCTCGTAATGTTATAAGAAAAATCTTTTATCTCGTATGAGGCATGTACTTGTGGAAACGCGTTATAGCGTGACAAGAGATGAGTGTTTGTTATATTGTCGTGTCATAAAATGAGCGTTTGTTGTATATTGGTTGAAATTGGAATGGAGATGATATATTAAAACGTATCTATTTATAAAAGATTGAGTGTTTGATTATCTTATCAGAGTTAATGACATTGTGTGTTCGTCTAGTGGTCTTTCTATTACATATGTTCATATGCTGTTAAATGTGAATATGTGTGTGACATGTCATTTGAACATACCTTCTGCCATTTTGTTGGTCCATCTGGAAATTCTCATCTGGGAGGGAGACTTGATACCTGTTTTGGGGGACGAAGATTTATTTCACACCAAGACAAGAAATTGGTTCTATAGTTTTTTTATTCACCTTCCAGCTTGTTCACAGAAGTAAGGAAAGGGAATTTGGCCTGTGTTTTCTTCTTCTAGGTCTTATTTCTACCACGTCAGCGTTCATTCCCCACCCCCAGCGAAGTGGAGGAGACAACGGTGAAACCGTCCGCTCTCGTCCAAGTTGCAACCAAATCTCGATTCAGCTCACCTGATCACATGACTCACACGCAATCCAATCAGCTGATCTTGACTTCCGGTCAACGTGTCTACACTATAACTCACCTCTTCCCCCTCTCTCTCTATATATATATATCCATTCTCTAACAGGATGACAAGATGAAGTGGTTCAAGCAAGCACACAAACTAAGGCTTCTCAACTTGAGTCAAAGTCCGTACAGCATCCAAGTAAAGGTTACAAAAAGAGGCAGCAGTCGATCAGACCGCATAATCGAGATTGAACCGTTTTCTTTTTTCGGATACAAGGAACTGTGAAGAGAATAAGTTTTGCCCAGTAAAGCAATTTGTGAACACGAACTAATCAACACTAAGTTGGCATTTATTGGCCTCTATTAGATCGTACGTTGTACAACGAGGTCTCAACTGGTATAGCCATGCTGCCCGCTGCCAGTCATTCGAAACGACTAATATAAGGTGAAAAATTAGTTGATTTTGAAGTTATTGGGCAGCTAGAATTAGTTTTAGAACTATTTCTGATCCTTCCAAAATTAATTTTTTCAAACAAATTGGGTGCATATTTCATCAGAATTCATATGAATGTAATCTCAAGCTAAATATTGACAAGAATTGAAATTGCTCTTCTAGAATCATCTACAATGTTTGACATTTGCTTCATTTTCTATTTCTTGATTGGTTAATATCAAGGAGTAAATGAACTGTATAATCTTTACAAAAAAAAGCAAAATTTCAAAATTCGAGCTTACTTGACTCAAGCTAATGCTTGTAAAATAAAAACTATAAATGCAATTTTGTTAAAGAGACTAGCTGTTGTGTAGAACAGTAATATTTGAAGTTTTAGTGAAAATAAAGTATTCTTCTTATTCGAAATAGTCCAGCTATCTCCACTGCTTCTGAGAAAGCGCACAAACTTCCAAGGACGATGACTCAATAATTCGCTTCAATTAAAACTCTTGGCCTAATTATCGTTCTTATCAATTTCTGTATTATTTCATAGACAGACTGGAGGTGAGAGAACCATTTCGAATAAGAAAATTTTAATAAATAAAAAAAACAAACGGTAAACGTCTAAAGCTGCCATGAAACTGGATGTGGAATCAATACAATTGGTGCCAACCATTAACTCAAGTTCGGCAGCACTATGACACCTCAAATTTGGTATTAACTAGCTGAGATACCCGATATTGCTCGTAACATTTTTATTAAAACTTCTATTTGCTCGTAACATTTTCATTAAAACTTCTATTTCTTTCTTCCTCCCCCGATTCACCTTTTCTCTACCCCCTTTTCTCTATCGACCCTATTCATCTCTAAATACACACAAACAGACAAATCGTATTTATACATTTTTTGAAGATTGAATCAGCTTAAAAGAATTAACTCGTTGATTAAAAAATAAGAGTTAATTCCGTTTACTCAGTACATAATTTTTCTGTACAACCAATACATGACGAGTTTAGGATCAAAGAATGAACAGTTTTTTTTTTGGGGGGGGGGTCTAAATTTTAGAAGTTATTCATCCAGAGCAACGCTGATGAAGAAACACCAACTTTGTGCGTATTTGTTTTGTCGTTTGTTTGTTTTGTTTGTTTTAAGTTTTAGGACATGCACAAATATGCACATACAAAGCCAACTGCCTTTTATATTATAGACAAGTAGGGCTACCCAGTACTGGTAGGATCAAGAAAAAAAAACTAAATAGAAGTTAAATAGTATGTATAACATGTTTACATTGAAACTTCTGTCCATCTCCTAGTAAAAGAAATATTTCTGGCACCCACACCATACCTTTACTTACAAAATATAAGGTAATGTTAATAATGGCAATCAATTTTGCCCAAATAGCTCAAAGGAGAACAAAAGTTTCTATTACATCACACCACACTTATCAAATATAGTGACTCAATAGCGGTGGGGGGTGGGGGCTTTGCCCGGTCGTAAAATACGCTTAAATATATTTTAATTTGCCATATTTCGTTCTTTTCATTGTTTTGACTATCAAGTGTGTAACAGTTGATATTTTATATGCCTTTGTGTAGAGTGATGTGGTTTTCGGTTGATTAACTGTGTCGGATGTATACTTGAGTCAAAACAATATGCTGTTGTCATAGCCCTAATTATTATAGTCGTGATTTCAAAAGTAAAAAAAAGTATTTGGGTGCCATCAGCTAGAATCGAAACCGAAAGCAAAACTGTAGCATGCAATGCTGATGACGTTACCACTGTACCAGCATGACACGCACCGCAACCTGTCAAAGCCCCCTCCTCGCTAGTTTTACCCCCCCCCAAAAAAAAGATACCACAGTCTGTAGTCTTCATAAGTATCAACAATTTTATTCCAACCTAATCGCATGCTTAGTTTTGTTTATCTTTTTACACTTTGAAGCTTTCAAATCGGAGACTGCGCAGACGATTTCCAAGATCGACTCGGGATTATACATCGAATTTCTAACCAGACTCTATAAGTACTGAAATCCTCAGGATAACCGCTTATTATAAGTACTGAAAACATTACTATGAATGGAAAACCCTCCTTATCCGTTGACAAGAAATTTATATGAACTCTAGATTTAAAAAAAAAACTTGCTCTTAAAAGTGACAATCGCTCATTTATTTCGCACAGAAGAATACAAAAGAAATTCTATAGATGTTTGCGTGTTATTAAATCAAATGATGTAAAACTGTATAAAATATCAGTGCTAGTGCACTTACTGATCCACGCTATTTTTTAAATCGTATTTCCAAGTTTAATTAAAGTTTTTTTTTTATTCAATTGTAAGGTTAAAGTATAGAATAGGTACAATTGTAAGATTAAAGTATAGAATAGGTACAAAACATCCCCCCTCCACATGTTAAGAACGGCTTTTTAAATAATAACGTTATTTCAGCACGGATCAATAAGTGCACTAGTACCAAAATATCAAATAAAACGATCATCGTACGTACCTTTTTTCTGGTTCATATTAACAGGATGCTTTCGGAAGTGATGCTGTGGGTAATAGTAAAGATGAGGTACTGAAATCCAATTCCAGTTGCGGATTCTTAGACGAGAAAATGGTGCTAATGTATAAAGTGTATCTTTTGGTTATCTTCGATACGTGTCGAAAATTTCTCTGAGTGTAGTGGATAAATCAGTTGGGTCTGATATTAAATATTCCTAAATCGCGACCCCCAGGAGTCAAGTAACACAAGACATAAACCTGTGCGTCCGAACTCTAGTGAAGGTAACAGAGCTCCTCTGGAAGTTACCGGCGTAAAGGTAACAAATAAGTTTCTTTAGCAGTAACCGTCATCAGAACTTCTCAAAGACTCCCAGAATTAAGCCACAGAAGGAGCACCTTACCCCCCCCCCCCAATAAATCTGTGTGTAGGTAACAGAAGTACACTAAGGTATTTTCAGGTGAACAAGAGGGACCCCAAATGAACCAACTTGAGGAGCACCGCTGGAAGAAGCAATGCTCTTAAATAACAAGTAACTATCACATGCAAATTACTCCCAGCCAACAGCAGAAAAAGATGTAGAGCCAAAACGTCACCAAGTTTTGCAAAGTCAAAAGAGAATCCGACCCCCAATCTTTTCAAGTTAGGGAAGTTGTTTACCTTATTTTTCTCACTGACGTTAAGTCATAGTGAAATCGTGGACTATTTCGATATAACATTATAAATTGTTTTTGTAAAAAAAAAAAAAAAAGTGCTAATGTATTTACTGATCCGCACTATTTTTAAATCGTATTTCCAAGTTTAATTAAAGTTTTTTTGTTTGTTTTTTTATTCAATTGTAAGGTTAAAATACAGAATAGGTACAAAACACCATCACTATGTTAAGAATGGCTTTTTAAATAACATTTCAGCACGGATCAATAAGTGCATGAGTACAAAAAAAAATAAATAAATAAAATTTAAAAATTCCTAAAAAAATATTTCTGCAGTTTACGAACCGCGCTGAAATAACATTTTCTTAACATTGAAGGTTTTGTTAACTATTCTGTACTTTCACCTAACATTGAACAAAAAATACAGTAAAAATTCTATTAAAACGTTTGCTTTTGTGGCAATTATAATGGGGAACGATATTTATGCAGAATACAGACCGTGCTGAAATAATAACGTTACTGTTTAGATGTATTTTCTTAACATGGGGAAGGGCGGGCGTTTTGTACAATTCTGTATTTTCACCAAACAGTTTATTAAATTTGTTCTAGCGTTTACTTCCTTCAGTAAAAAATGTCACGTGATCGACGATAGATTTATTAAATTTAACATTCATCGACGTTTCACTTTATTCCATAAAGGTTTGAAACTCAATCAAGGAAACGTTTATACTCAGTTTAATTTCAATTAACTAATTATGAAAATAATAATCGCTTTGTTACCTCCGTAAAAAAAATTAATACAACTCATAAATCACTGGTCGTTTTCAGTAGCTTGCTTCTCTCTTCTGTTTTATCTTGAAACTGTAAATCCAAGGACTACTAACCCTAAATTATTCATTCCGGGCAATTGTTTGTAACCAATGAAAATACAGCTAATTCGTTGACTCATCTCTTTCTTTGAAACACCCAGTCGTTTTGTTCCTCCTAGGTCGTGAGTTCGATCCTCGCTAGTAACCTACAATTTCGAGATTTCTTTAATTTTCCAACTACACACGAGGCAAAGGCGGACTCTTTTATGAGAGGATGAAGCCAGTCGGGGCCATTTTTAACTACTCAATTTGGAATTAAGATTCACCACATTTCTGTAGAAAGTATAGATACAGAATGGTTAACAATCCACCCTTTTCATGTTAACAATCTGTTTCTAAATAACGGTATTATTTATCAACTCATTCTTACGATAATGATGGTTGGTGCCTTTATTAACTATTATGTATCTTCACCCTATAGAATTATTTTTATTTTTTTTAATAAGTGCAATAGAATTTCCAGACATAATAAACAAGTATCATTCTTTTTATAGTAAACACTACACTAATTGCTTCCGGCATAACGGCATACCGTCCGAGATTCGACACTTCTGACGAAGTGCATTCTTAGGTGGAACTGACAATTCTCAGGATCTATGCCGTTACACGTGGTTTCCTTCTCAAAATTTTTGGATAGCAAGAGTCAAGTTTTTATGTGAAAAAATAATTGAAAGAATAAAATAAAAATTTGTTAAAGTTAAAATGTTCGAACTTCGAAAAGTTATTTTCTTTCTATGAGTTATAGCCCTTTCCGGAAGTACCTCTGTGTTACTTCCCTTATTAGAACTTTTCCAGATTTGAATTTTTGTATTAGCATTTAGTTTTTCTATTGACCTGAAAATTTTCCTGTGTTTGAATAAAAGGTTGACGTGAGCTGGTTGACTATCGGAAGACTTACCTTTTAAGGATTAAATTGTTAGGTTAAATTACAGAATAGTTACAAAACATCCTCTCTTCCCCATGTTAGATAATAGGTTTCTAAATAATGAACACCAAAACAGAATACGTTCGGCAACAAATATTCAACTTCTTAAAGTGGGCAACCAGTTCACTTTTACCAAACAAAGTTAAATACCCATGTGCACTGTACTTATCGGTCAAATTATTGGAATATTTTTATTTTACAGAAGAGTTTACAAACCTCCCCAACCCGTTAAGAATGAGTCTTTGAATAATAACGTCACCTCAATAATAAAAATTTTTAATTGCACAAACATTTTATCAGGCACCTGTTAGGTTAAAAAAGACTCGGTCAAATTGAAATCGTGTACCAACTAAACATTCACTTTTCAAAGGTTGAGTTATATGGGTATTCGTATCTGTTTTAAACAAATATCACATTTTAAATTATCGCTGACAAATAATTTTTATTATATTAAGACTTATTATCCAATGTATTCTGCGATGGTTTTCAGTGGTCGCCATTTTGGTTTTCACTTAAGACAATACAAAATAAAGCGAAACCAAAATGTCTGTACACCAAACTTTATGCAAATTCATTCAGTATTTTTGCTTTTTAAAAAATAAAACCAAGTCATCCCTGTACAAATTTTGGTATCCATTTTTAACATGGGAAGAGAAAGGGCTTTGTTGGTTCTTAAAGTTTGTGTTAAGTCTCGTTGGCATTTACCTTGATGAAGGCGAGAAATGGCCAATGAGAGAATGCGGCAATGAAATTATTTTTTTTAGAAATAAAAATATTTGAATTTGCGCCATTTTTTGTATACTATTTATTTTGAACCTAACACGTAAGTACATAATGAAAATTTTGTTTATTTCTTTTTACAGGCAATTTTAAAATATTGATGTAAAACTGGATGAGCGTATATTTCAAAACCCATTTTTAACACGAAAAAGGTGAGAGGGTTTTGCTAAGTTTTCCATATCTTCACCGCATTCCAATATTGGCTTGGTTTCCAATTTAAGGAACTTTCATAATTTTCCATATTTCTCAACTACTTGACAAACGAGAAGAACAGAATGGAAAATTTTTTGTACATATTTCAATAAATTCCCTTTCTTTCGATCTATTTATAAATAAATTAGAGCTCGTTGGCAGGACAGACATTTTCAACTCCTGTTATTTAGTGGCAACATGCCTAGCACTTAAAATGGACCCTTGGAAATTTTGGCTTTCAAGTGAATTAGTTTAAAACATGATGGCACCGAAGCTTTGAGGAGCCGAAGAGATCCGATTTGGCATGAGGTGGGTGAAAATAACCAGGGCAAAAATCGAAATTGGCAAGAATCTTGGCCTGCAAAGCACTAAGTGGTTGCTTGTGCCTTTATGTACATTCATTGTTAGTTCATAGCTTGTCTTGAACCTGCACTACTTTAACAAGATTTCAGCTGCTAATCTATAATAGAAAAAGGCTTTATAAAATACATAATATAGTTTAGGTCGAAGGGGCGGCCATGGTTGGTTGCAATCAAGATTGCAATACAATTCAATTGAACACAATCGCGAGTATACGAGCCCAAGCAAAAAAGAAAAAAAATAGATTTATAGAAAGCTTATCTTAAAGCTTTAAAAGTCATAAGTAGCTACTTGTTCTTTGACTTTATTGCGTATTTAGAAGACGGGACCCATATCGACCTGAATGTTTTCAAGTGGGATTTATAGAACTAACCAGAAATGGCAGAAGCAATTTACAATTTGAAAGCCGAATATACATGTGTGTGTGTGTGTGACAAAAGTCTATATTCTAAATTTCAAGATGCTGACGATCTTACCGTTTATTTCTTTAAGTACGTTGAAATCCACAATTTTTGACAGAATCATTAATGTAATTATGTCAATTTTTGAATTTATTCCACACTTAACCAATCAGTTTCTTTTAAAGTTGAGAAGTTCTTTTTCTTTTGATTAGTCCAGGGCGGAATAAATAAAAAAATTTACATAATAATTAAATGAATTACTGTGCACTACGAAACAGGTTCTGTCAAGAATTATGCATTTCAACGTACTTGAAGAAATAAACGATAAGATGGTCAACATCTTAAAATTTGGAATATACACTTTTGTCATTTATTTGTATATGCTTTGAAATTACACCGAGCTTCATAAATTAAAGGACTGGTATAAATAAAAGGTTAAATATAATTGAATAAACATATTTCCTAACACACACACACACACACACACACACACACACACACACACACACACACACACACAGAGTATCATAGCAACCTTTAATAACTCTACACAACAACATTATATATCCATCAATGTGCGTTATGCATGTATGTATAAATGCATGCGTTTCATAATCATTGAAAGAGTTGTGTATACATGTGTGCTATCATGTACGTACTCACCCGCTGTCATTTGGGTATGTGTAATAATCGACTGTTATATACTCATCAATACGTTTGTCGTGCCCCATGTATAATTATACATACTATTCTTTTTGATGGCACCAAATGATGACATGTTACCTACGGTTCAAATACAGTGTATCGATGCGTGTATGAGTGTAAACATATACAATAAACAGTTCTATTTGAAACAGATCCAATGAGCTTATACGAGACAGTTCTTTAAGATGCTAATCTTAACGGACTACTGTCTCCAGTCCAAATGCGCAATCATTGCCAATAATAACTTCAGGTGTAGACATACCTGGCATTACACTCGTTCCTTAGTTTGTTGGCAGTTGGCGCTTGACTTGGAAACGCTGGAATAAAGATCTTTCCAACATCCGATGGCATGTGAATCCACTAAATACTAAACAAACATACCTTTTGTTATTTCAACATGGTGATCGGAACGCAACACCAAGTTCTCTCACTCCCAAGAACAAACTCACTGACTATCTTGTAAACTACATGATTAAATGTTTATCGTTCACTCCTGTAACTCAATTTAACTTACCCCGATTCGTCGTTGAGCTATATTATAATTTGCTTTCCTTGCTCTGCAAAACTTTGACTTCTTTCTATCTAGACAACTGTGTAATTCTCTGACATTTGAGAACAACTCATGTTTGCTGTTGTCATCCACTGTTATTGTTTGTAAATTCCTTATCTGTCAAATATTTATCGATTTATTTCAAACCGTATATTCTAAAATTTCTTAGCTTAGCTGTACAAGTTGCATATTTAATTTGTTAACCTTCTTGCTCGCTATCTTAGGGCCCCAATTTGTTACGTGTACACACACACACACACACACACACAAACACACAAACACACACACACACACACACACTCTAAGGCTTTTGACAGGGTATGGCACGATGGTCTTCTCAGGAAAATCACATCATACGGTATCACTGGACGAATACTTAACATAATTGTACCCCCTCGATGTAAATACTCTAGGCAAACCCGACAGTCAGCAAAATTCCACCTCTACACAGTAGAAATCCCCAGATGTAAGGTCTTCAACTCTAATAGTTTCTTCCCCAGAACTGCTACACTTTAGAACTCCCTTCCGGGTTCCTGTTTTCCCAACTGTACTAACATGCAGTTCAAGTGTAATGGGAAGACATCTTGCTGCTCAACTCCCTACATACTATCCTTACAACTTATGTCCCCAATAGTAGCCCCTATATCTAAGTGGTACTGTGCCTTGTTTGGGGTGAAAATGGAATTTAAAAAATCTTTAAATATTTTGGCAGTATCGCTAATAAGGTACTCTGGACCATTCATAAGCTAGACTAAAGAACTTAGGCTCGTAGATCAGAAAACGAGGGAACTAATGATAATACAAAATGCATTACACTTGCGAAACGATATTGACCGACTCTATATAAAAAGGAACAAAAAGAAGGAGACTAAACATAGAAGACAACTACACAGAACAATATAGTTAGAACCAACCACATTAAAGCTAAAGTAAATAAAACACAAGAAATCCGTAAATGTAGACTCTGTGGTCAAAGAGGCAAAACAATAAACCTCTTAAGTGAATACAGCAAACTAGCCCAAAAGATATATAAGGATGGGATCGACTGCATGGAAAAAGTAGTGCACTGGGAGCTCTGTAGATGAATACATCTCAAACATGCTGACTAATAATTCAAACACACATCGGAGACAGTACAGGAAAACAAAAACCAGAAAATCGTTTTGGACATGGAAATACAAGCAGATAAATTCATATACACAAGTAAATCAGGCATCATAATAATTAACAAGGAAAGAAACAGCAAAATCGTCGATTTTGGTATCCCAGCAGTTCACAGGGTTAAGATCAGTGACAAAAAATGAAACAAATATGCAGAACTTGCCGGAGAACTTAAAGGGATATGGAACATGAAGAAAATTAGTATAATAGCAATAATTATAAGAGCACAGGGAACAGTTCCCAAGAATTTGGAAAAGCAACTAGGAGAAATCAAAATCAAGAAGACTGAGACTATACAACAGGCGATAATGTTGAAATCTTACGGAAAACACTCGAGTGCCAAAATTAATCCACATGAGCGACAAATGCTAACTGGTCATATAGAAACTGCAAAAGAAGTGAAACAAAATGATGCAACCAAAGCAGCAAAACTAAATCTGGCCTACCAGAACATTATGTATACAAATGTAGGCAAATTTGGGCATATGTATAGGTTTGAAAATATAGGTTTTTTTTACCAATTGTCAAAAAATTTTACCTGTAGAATAGTATTATAATCTTCAAAAAACCTGTAAATTTTCATGTTTCATCTCATAAAACCAAAGATATTACATTTCAATATTAAGCAATATAAATTCTTTGTTATAAGTAGTGGCACATAGTTTTGCTTAATACCCAGAAAATACTTGTGGAAATTTAATTTCGATATTCGTTTTCAGCACACTCGAAAATCTAGAGAAAACAAGTATTTAAGGTAAGTCTTGTGTTGGTCTACCAGGTTACAATAAACACCATCCCTGAAAAAAAATAACAGACCTCCCAACAAAAAAGTGGCCATAAAGTGGGTGCTCATTTTACGTTAAATTAATATAAAAATTGATCCCCAACTTTTTGAAATTATAATTTCTCCATATCTTGGGAACTACTCGTTTCATGGAATTTTAAACGTTATTTTAGTTTTCAACACTCTCGAAAACCTGTAATAATAATTGTTTTAAAGGATTTTTTGAGGGTGGGAAGATACTGCACTTTTACCGAATTTTATGGCTGTAAAATGTGCCAAAAATAGGCTCTGGATGATCCTTTTAATGTGCGACCTTATGAAAAGATGTCACGTAACCCACTGCACAAGTCAGGTTATCACCTTTCCAAGGAGCCTTCGTTTGTTCAATTCTGATCAATAGTCACTGAGATTTGGAACTTATAAAATTGCCAAAAAAGGTGACACACACACACACATATATATAAGCCTGAGGTGACACACACACACACACACACATATATATATATATATATATATATATATATATATATATATATATATATATATATAAACCTGAGAGATCCTAGAGTGGATGAAACGCCGAATATTCAGTGTAGCTTAATCGCCATATATATTTTATAAATTACTGTATGTATGTGTATATATATATATATATATATATATATTACTAGCAGTTCAGCCCAGCTTTGTTTGGGCCTTATGTACTGTTCATAACTTTATGTGCATATATATATATATATATATATATATATTAGAATGTTGGACTTATGTCCAGGTAACCTACATCTAAAATTTCAAGTCTTTAGACCCAAAATTGGCAGAGGAGTTTAGTAGAGTCTACAAAGGTCAACTCTTTCAACTTTGATCTCTTGGTAGCTAAATTTTCGCCCAAAACCTGATTAAAAAGCTTGCTGCGTGTCTGAATACCGTTTATGTGAAATTTCAAATATTTGGACCCAGAATTTGTTGAATAGTTTGTGAGACACTGCAATGGTCAAATCTTTTGAAATTTGACCCATTTTTGACCCCCTTAGTAGCCAAATTTTCGGCCAAAAACCGATTAAAAAGCTTGCCCTATGTCTGAATACACTTTATGTAAAATTTAAAATGTTTAGACCAAAAATTGGCTGAGAGGTTAAAATCTTTTTAAACATTGACCCCAATTTTGACCCCTTAATATTTATTGCTTCGGGCTCAAATCAAATTAAAAAGTTTAATCCATGTCCAAGTAATGTACATCTAAAATTTCAAGTGTTTAGACCCAAAATTGACTGAGAAGTTTTGAATAGTTTTCAGAGGTCAAATCGTTGAACTTTGACCCCTTGACAGCTAAATTTCTGGCCAAAAACCAATTAAAAATTTTCCCAAATCATAATACCCCGAATGTCAAATATCGGGTCTGTAGACTGAAATTGACAGTAATTTGGTAGGGAAATGTACACACACAGACACACACAGACAAGTTCACTTATATATATGCCACCTTTTTTGGCAATCTTATGGATGATCTCCTTAATATGTGACCTTTTAGGGTCGCACATAAAGGGGATCATCCATCATCCAGAACCTGTTTTTGGCACTTTTTTACAACCATAAAATGTTTTAATCATAGTCATTTGTTTTCCTAGTTTTGCATATGAATTACAAAATATCTTATATTTCCCCAAAACCTCTGATCATTATGAAGGAGAGACTAAAACTTGCTGCTATAGTGTCAAATGATCTGAAATAACAGGAAAGGGAGACTTGATTCCAAATATTTCTCATATGTTATATCTCCCCTCTTTGGTTTTCATACATAAAGTAAATTTCAGTGTATTAGGATCATTTGATGTTGGAGATATTCATAATCGTACCCTATTTAAAAAAAAAAAGGGGGATATATAACATGTTATGGAATTAAATGGTAATAAACGAAAGGAACACAGGATTTTTAGGAACGAAACATGTATTCACATAAATTACAGGCAAAGTGGGTTGAGTAATACCATTGCTCAACGGTGGGGCGTTTGCACACGACCTGCTTCGTTGCGTACCAATCTCAGACTCCGGGCACCTATACTCGATACCGGAAGTGATGTCACCAGAGGAAGCGCCGTCATGAGATAGTCCATTAATCTCATGGAGGGTCGTCTTCAACACCCCCCCCCCGCCCAAAATTTTTGTTCATAAAAGCTGTCAGTATATCTTCTTTTTAGGGTTTACCATCAATGGCTCGGTAACCTTTCTCTTACAAAACGACCACCGTAGTTCAGGTGTTGGTTGAGGAAGTTCAAGATCAAAAGTTTCGAAGACAGTGTCTATCGACTCATCTTCCATTGGTGGACTGTCGCTGGTTTCAACTGATCGACATCTTAGTTTGTTCTGGTAACGTTTGTGGGTATATGTTAGTCCTTGGATGATATATACCATGTCACCGACTCTCTTAGTAATTGTACCAACCTCCCAGAATCCTGTGTTGTTTTTATAACTTTTGAAAAACTCTTTCACCTGGCATGAAATGTTTACTGGATACATAAGTGGTCACTAGTGGCCTTGACTGTCTGGGTAAGAGTTTGTCAAAAATGGATCTCACTTTCCGCGCAAACATTATTTCTGCAGGTGAGACTGCTGTTGGTGTGTTCGGGTTGGGTGTAATCCTATACACGTGTAGAAATTGTTGAAATGCTTCATTTGTTGGGATCCCTTGAGCCTTCTTCAGTGCTCTTTTAAGAGTGTCCACGAAGCGTTCCGCTGGTATTGGGGAGTGGTGATATGATTAATTTAAAACGTATCACAAAAACTTTTGAACTCAGCAGACGTAAACGGGGTTCCATTATCACTTACGATACAATCGACTACAGCCAAACGTGCGAACAGTTCATGTAAGAAATTTATAGCCGTTCCAGTTGTCAGTCTTCTGCACCTCAATACCTCAAAAGTAGGTGAATTTTCTTAGCGTTGTTCCACTCTTGACAATTCACGGTGAATAGGTCCTCATATATCTGATAGAAAGCATCAAACATCCCATCCAACTCTGATTGGTAGTTGAACGTTTCTATAGCATTCCATATTGTACTTTGGGAAAAAGCAAACTATCGTTCTTGTGTTCCATTCTATCGAATATTTTTAACAATAGCTCTTCTTGTCTCTTTTATTGAAGTAGCATTCTCTCCTCCAACACTCGTTGCCTTTCTTGAAATTGTAACTGGAGCTGTTTATCACGTTCTTTTAAATTTCCCTCAATTTCTGCTGCTGGTCCATCTGAGCCTTTATTAGCTGTATTAATACTGCTTTAACCTCGTCCATCATGTAATGGCTTTTCCAAGCGCATGAAGGAAAATTTATTTTCGTTTTAGACTGAAGAGAGATGAAATAATAAAAAAAAAATAAAATCCTTTCTTTGTGTGTGTGTGCATATAAAGGAGGGAGCAATGTATCCCTTGCTCCTTGGTAGAACCCTTAGAGATAACCCAATATGAGGATGGACAAAAAAAAATTTACTTGCGAAACAAAAAGCAAAAAAAAAAAAATACTGTGATACCTTACAGTTGCAAAAGAATAAAAATAATTGTGGAATTGTCTGGATATTAACCAAAATGGCCGTTTTTTTTATGTGCGTGTGTGGGGTGGAGTTGTTCCCACACGGTAAGCAAAACGCTTTTCACTTAGAACTTACAGTTAACAATAGAATATTTCAGAAACTTCCACTCAATGAAAAAAAAGTATTTTTCTTTTAGTTCAAGTAAAACGAAAAGGGAAAAATGAAAAACATTTCTCTCTCATTAAGATATGCATAAATTAGCAGCAAAAAAACAAGGACAAAAAATTTTTTTCACTTAATTTGAAAAATGTTCAACTTTGCATAAGAATAAACCGTAGACAGTTACAATAGAGTTGTTCTCGTGGTGAAATTTGGGTCAAAATATTTCTTCTTTTTTTTTTCTTCTTTCAATAGGCAACCACTTAATTTTTAAACATTATAAAAAATGCGTTTAGCATAGTTTTCCTTTTTTTTAATTTAAATATAAACAAAAAGAGTAACTTAAAATTTCTTTGATAACTTTGCCATGTGTTCGTTTTCTTTCTCTCTCTCTTTTTTAAGAACATAATTGCCAGTCGACTTCTTAACTTGTTATGGTTAGAAGCAAGAAAGAGAAGTATTACCATGGGTGCTCAGTGAGTGAGTTCAGGCGAAGAAAAGGAAGAACAAACATGGTGGCTAGCATTTTTATTTCGTCCGTTCTCGCATAATCTCGTGTGTGTGTGAAGATGGAACCTATAAAACGATGTTCATTTCTGGGTGCTGGGAGATGATTCCCGGCCAGCCAAGAGAGAAGAGACAGAGGACTGTAGCGATAATCTTTCTTGAACATTCCGTTTGTGTATTTGAGGTGAACCCCCCCCCCCCATTTTACATCAAGCTATTTCGGTGATGGCCAACGCAGGCTTAAGCAACATGATTAAGCCTTTTAATGGCGACGGTGATGTGGTGGCGTGGCTTAAAAAAGTGGACCTTGTAGCAAGGATTCAGAAGCTGGATGATGTGGCCGCAGTAATACCACTGTTTCTAGAAGGGGACGCAGTGGCCCTCTATTTGGAGCTCAGCGAGCGGGAACAGGGTGACGCAGACGCTATTAAGGGTCGACTGATCGAAGCTTTCACAGAGGGGCCTTTCGAGGCCTTTAATAAGTTGAAAGAGAAGAGGTGGACTGGTGAATCTGTGGATGTCTATGCGAATGAGATAAGGAGATTGGTTGAGTTGTCGGGCATCAGGGGACATGCCACGAGTCACGTAGTCAAGATGACTTTTGTTACCGGGTTCCCGGAAGAAATATCGAAAAGGTTGCAGCAGGTACCGGGAGTGGAGACGCTGGATGTGAGTGAGCTGCTTAGAACTGCAAAAATCTTGGTGAGCACCCAGCCAACGGAGCCTGGAGGAACGACAGCAATGGTACAGCAGGATGTGGGCAGGAATCTGCCAAACCCGGGGATTGAATGCTTCGAATGCGGAGGACCACACATGAGAAGAGACTGCAGGAAATTCTTGCAATGGACAGTGTGTTACAAATGCAATCGAAGAGGCTATTTAGCAGTAAAATGAACAAGTTCGGGAAACTGGCGCGGGGAGGCCAACGCACCAGCGGCCGCCCCGATTCGAGAATAGAGGCGCACCCGCAGCAGATGCCCAAACAAAAGATTGTGGTGGAAGGACGGGAAGTTATGGCCCTGATTGACACTGGCTGCACCACTACCATGGTGCACATTACCCTGGTCGGAAGATGGAAAGGGAAGGGTGAAGTAGTGGCATTCGATGGGTCGCGAGTGAAGTGTTGAGGGAGGAAGACCGTCACTATTGATATTGCTGAACGTCGGATGAGGGTCCATGCAATTGTCACTGATCACCTGGTGCCTGGCGTCCAAGCCATCATTGGAATGGATGTTATATGCCGCCTTGGAGGTGTTACCATCACATGTGACAATGTGAGGTTCGGACTAGCTGAGTGCGCGGTGACGGAGAATGCCCCCAGAGGGATCAACAAGGCCGGGGAGGAAAGAAAATTGTCGATCAAAGATCAGGACTTCCGAGCTGAATTCGACGGAGAGTGGTGGACGGTGAAGTGGGCATGGAAACATCAAGCGCCATCGCTGACAAACAGGGTGGCGTGCTACACAAATTCGCTTAGAGGAGGGGCGAGAAAGGAGTTTGAGCAGGAAGATCAAACAATTTTTCAGAGCTGCCTACAGACCTAGTAGCAACGGTATCGTAGAGAGAAACCACGGCACCATAAAGGCAGTTGCGGAAAGAGGAGGCACCTCACCTGAGCAAGCCGTCTTCTGGTATAACATGTCGCCTAAACTGGGACAAGTACCAGAGACAGTCCCGCAACTGTCAATGTTTGCATATTCCTGGAGACATCCCAGGGTGGAGCCGGCAAGCCGAGAAGTAGAGGCCACAGGGACAATTAAACTCGGGGACGAGGTATGGGTGAAGCCACCGGGGGCGCGCTGCACCACATAATGGAGTAGAGGTCGCATGACTGGGAGGAAGACTAGTAACAACATTGTGGTGAGAGGAGTCCCGAGGCACATTCTCGACGTCAGACCAGAAGCAGTGGAGGGGAGTGTGCAGCCACAGGAGGAGGCCAAGTAGAGAGAGGCGACCACCACAGTGGATGAGAGACTATGAAATGTGATCTTGAGATCAGGGAGGCATGTGGTTAGAAGCAAGAAAGAGAAGTCTTACCGTGGGTGCTCAGCGAGTGAGTTCAGGTGAAGAAAAGGTAGAACAAACATGGCGGCCAGCATTTTTATTTCGTCCGTTCTCGCATAATCTCATGTGTGCGTGAAGATGGAACCTATAAAACGATGTTCATTTCTGGGTGCTGGGAGATGATTCCCGATCAGCCAGGAGAGAAGGCAACGAGAGAAGAGACAGAGGACTGTAGCGATAATCTTTCTTGAACATTCCGTTTGTGTATTTGAGGTGACTCCCCCCATTTTACATCACTTGTCAATTAGAATTTCATTCTTTTTTCTTATGGAGTTAACCCGTGTAAAACTCGAATCCTTGTCACCGGTTATTATGGGGGTTAAATGGTAATAAACGAAAGCAACACAGGATTTTTATGAACAAAACATGTATTCACATAAATTACAGGCAAAGTGGGTTGAGTAATACCATTGCTCAACGGTGGGGCGTTTGCACACGGCCTGCTTCGTTGCGTACCAATCTCAGACTCCGGGCACCGGTACTCGATACCGGAAGTGACGTCACCAGAGGAAGCGACGTCACGAGATAGTCCATTTATCCCATGGAGGGGCATCTCCAACAACATGAGAAATATTTGGAATAAAGTTTCCCCTTGCTGTTATTTCAAATCATCTGAAACCATAGCAGCGAGTTTTAGTCTCCTCTCAATCAAGTCCAGATGTTTTGGGGAAATATGTATGTAGATTAAAATAGAGCACCTTTCAGTGTACATATCTGTCCCTAAAAATGATGAGATACCAATGTACCGTAAATACAAGTGTATTCACATGTACAATTTGCATGTGAACACAGTGGAAGTAACTCTGCTGCCCCTTAAAGTATAACACTTTTCTCATGTTACACAATGAAAGTAATTTATTTATAGGTTGAGAGTATTAATATATGTCTGAATAGCTAGGTGTGTCAAATTTCGTGAAAAATATTGAATAATTCCACCCCCTGTCTTTCCAAGCTTATAACTCCTCGAAAAATGTAATTCAAGCCCTAATTTTTTTTCAATTAAAGGAGCAAGGACCAAGGTTTCATTAAAAACAAAAAACAACGTGATGTTTTTAAAAAAGGTTTTAAACTTCGGACTTTACAGGTAAATTTCTAAAAAAAACACTACTTTTTTTTGTTTTAAATTTGAATATATTATTTATTGATTTTTTATCTTCAATTTGTGATATATAACACTTTGGTGAGTAAATTAATTATTTTTTAATAGACATTTCAAAATGGGAGGCATGAATTAATTCGACCCCCTGTCTTTCCAAGCTTATAACTCCTCGAAAAATGTAATTCAAGCACTAATTTTTTTCAATTAAAGAAGCAAGGACCAAGGTTTCATTAAAAAAAAAAAAAACAACGTGTTTTAAAAACAAAAAGGTTTTAAACTTCGGACTTTACGGGTAAATTTCTAAAAAAAAAAACACTACTATTTTTTGTTTTAAATTTGAATATATTATTGATTTTTATATTCAATTTGTGATATATAAAACTTTGGTGAGTAAATTATTTACTTTTAAATAGACATTTGAAAATGGGGGGGGGGCGTGAATTTAAAAAAAAAAACGTTTGTCTAAAATATTATATTTGGTTTATTGGAAAAATTTCACATTGACCCTAAAAATATCGTAAAAATGGAATCAATAGAAAAATTTTGATAGATTTTTAAAGTTTAAAAAGTGAAAAATACTGAACTCATAAAATTCAATTAATTTCATTACTGTTTTTAAAAAAATAAAAAATAATATTTCTATTACTTTTTATACAACTTTAATAGTTTCTTTTAGAAGGATAATCCATAAAGAAAATAAACAACCCACTTTTAAAAGAGAAATTACGATTTTTTATATTTTATCCACATTTTCGTGTTTGGGGTGTCAAAAATTCCTACAAAAACTCTGATACACCTACTGAATAGCTATGTGAGTAAAATATTTGCATGAGAATATCATTGTTGATGCTCAAGTAAAGTTTCCTGTTGCATATGATGTCGTCCCACACTCTAATCTGAGCAACATCGTTTAACCCTGCTAGTTTCTAATAATTAAATCTGTTATAACTAGGGCTGTGACAACAGAATATTCTTTTCATTCTTTTGACTCTCAAGTATATATCCGACACAGTAAGACACAATCAATCAACCAAGAACCACATCAGTCTATATAAAAACATAAGATATTAACGGATATATACTCAAGAGTCAAAACAATGAAAATAATATGCTGTTGTCACAGTCCTAATTATAACAGAAGAAATAACAGGCATCTTTAAATTTTAGGATAAATCTAAGTAATAGTACTGATAGCTTTGTTGATGAAGCAGATTCAGCTATGCGGGAGAAAAGACATCAGGTTGCTTGTGTGAGCCAGTGTCGATCACCATATTATCAAATCTATTATTATTTATGCACTAATATTGTTGTGGGAAAGCAGAAACCTGTTATTAATGCCCCACTATAAATATCGGTAAAACAGCAACTTGTGTTTATTTAATCCTATACAATTCAACTTGTATTCAATTAATCATATACAATGAATGATTTTGGATAAATGTTGTACATCGGCATTAAGTAATGAAAAGAAAGTTGATTTTACATAAAAGTAGGCAAAACAAATAAAATAAGATGTTTCTGATGAAAATCTCTGCATGCTCCATATTGAAACTCTTAGTAATAATTTAAAAAGAAAGAAAATAAATGCATGAATAAATAAAAAAATAATAAAAATAAACATTAAAATAAACATTAAAATTCTAAAGGATTTTTCGTCTTGTTGCTCTAAATTAGTTTTTCTTTATTTGATAAATCCATAGAAAGGAAGAGAATAAATAAATAAATAAAAAGAAATATCATTAAGATTTTTTTCATTTTTTTTTTTTTTTTTCAGTTGATAAATCTAGAACTAAGCAAAACATTTTTAAAAAATATTTTAATGGATTTTATAGTTTGGATCCTGATTCATTTCCTTGATTTTTTTTTTTCTCATTTTCTAATTGAAATTTCATTCTCTTATTTTTTTCACTTCTACTCATTTCTTAATTTATTTGTGAAGATCCTGTATACTCTCTTTTTTTGCATAATTTTATTTTTCCTGGGGTTATTTTCTATTTTTATTTTTTATTTTTTCAATTTCATGTTTTTATTTTTTTAAGTCATTCATTTTTTTGGATTGCAGCCATGTTGGATTCACTGTAAAAGTATCTTGTCTTTCTTTCAAAACAACCTAGATTTTAAAATTTTCTACACACATCAGTCACAAGACTGTTGAAATGTGAGTAGCAGAGTAGAAACAAGATAAAACATAAAACAACAAAATTCAAATTTGCTAAATGTTTAACTGCCATATTTATTTATATCAAAACCTCCATACGACAGGCATCGCATGTAGTTCCAGTGTTTATAACAAGAATAATTATGTAATTGTTCAGAAGGAATTCTGAGTTAGCTTTGACTGATGACACTCCGTTGAGGAGTATCTCTAGGTTAACTTTTACTGATAGCATTTAGTTATAGAGTATCTCTCAGCTGGCTGCTGCTGCTGATAGCACTTGGATCTTTGTGAAAATGGGTAGGTTGAAGTTGGTGCTAATTGAGGAAGCTAGGGTTAGGGTTACTTTGATTGCTATAAATGAGATGTCTGTTTCAGTATGTTATATATATGTCATATGATATAATCATGTTCATCCACTGGTTCTCATTAGATCACTAAGTTTAAGCAACGTTGAACCTCGTCAGTACCAAATGCGCGACCATTTGGAAATACCAGGTGATGTATGCCAGAGGACGTCAACACCTCCATGTAAGAACTGCAAAAACCTAATATTATCTCCCTTGACAAGGATACACGAGTGACTGCAGACTGTAAATTTCATATTCTTATTCTTTGAAGGAAGCCTGTTCAAGTCGCTTAGTGTCTGAGTCACATCAGTATGGGTATAGAGCTACCTGTTGGAAGTATTCAGTGTTATGCCAGCCAAGTTAGATCTGTCTGTTGAGAAATGCTGCCAGGAAAATGGTGGGATCGTTCTACTGTTCCAACATACTTTGATTTTAATGTGTTGCCATTCACTTCATTCTGATTGGTATCTGTTAAACTTTTGTTAACATTCTAAATACCTTGACTGCTATCTGTTACATGCAAACTCGTATTTCAACCGGCTTTTATTGTTATCTGTCGCCAGTTTTTCTCTACAATTTGGAATTGTTTAATAGGGAAGTTCAACAACGAGATGTCTGTTTACATTAGATTTAAACTTCTGCAGGTTAGTACAGTCAGAGAAGCAGTAAACAGGGAGGGAATCTATCTGTCTATCAGCCCAAGAGATGAAACAATTAGAATAGACGACTTTCTGGCATCTAGGGACCCCAACATTTTGACTGCTATCTGTTAAACCATCATCATAGTTTTGTTATCTGTTAGCATTCTAAATACTTTAATTGCAGTATATTACATGCAAACTCAGTCACAGACTGCTTTTATTGCTGTTACTATTCAACACAGTCTTAACGCATGCTCTTCATCAAATTGTATTTATTGATCTTCCACTTTGTTTACTTGCAACAGTATTGTGCATCTATACAACTAATTGTCAACAGACGAATTTCAAGCTTTTAAAAGTCATTGATTTGTGAATTATGTTCTTCTAACGTAACAGATTAATCAAGAACTCTTCAAACGTGGTCACAACGGTCCAATCTAACCCTACCCTGCTCCATCCTATCATAAACGTTTCACCAAACATTTGACAAGTGCTTTCTATCAAGTCAATCTCCAAGAGGTGCTTAACCTTTTAGTCCAACTCACATTAAAACAATTACTTCTCCAACACAAACACGCGATCTTTATGTTTGTGGATATCAAGACTCTGTACACAGAAATAGACGGTGCGATATAAAGTGCGAAAATCCTGTTAATTGTTGAAGAAAGACTTTCACGAAAAATAACACCCGCATGCATAATACTTGCTAGCTCTATGTAATAGTCGCTTCTTCCCGTCGTTATCATTTTGTCTAATGGTTGCTATAGAAATAAACTTTTCGTGAAAAAAGAATACGTAAGGAAATGTTTGCTGAGTGTTCTTCAAGGTTTTATTTGGCAAAAGTGTATTCAGGAGAAAGACTAATGTTATCTTAGCTAATTGTGCAATCATATTTGGATTCATCGGACTACTGTTCTCAATTTGAGTGTGATTTTCCCAGCGTTTTAGTCGATGTAACCTCCAGCTTTCTTCAGGTGTATCTTGTCGAAGTCAGGAATGTTTCCATTCATCACAAAAATTTGAACAAAAATTCGAACGAGACTCTTTATTTACTTCACAAGGGTAGCATGCTCTGGTTTCGTCAGCCATGGCTGGATAGAGGGGCTACTTAATTTGCAATTATATTTTTCAGTCACCCACACAATCGAACCTTCAACCCTCAGAAGAATATCGCTTTTACAATTGATTTTTCCAAGCACTCTAACCACTGTACCATAGTCCTTGCGGACAATTCTAGTCCGAATTTTAGGAGCCTTAAACCTATTTTTATATCACTATTTACTACTAATTATTATATATATATATATATATATATATATATATATATATATATATATATATATATATACTAGTGGGACCTGTGGAAATTTCACAGGCGACTCATTCATATGTAATATATTGATGTTGGCATTCTGTAGATATTCAATGTAAATGGAGATGCTCTGATATTATTGTAGCTTTTTTGTTAAAACTGCAAAAGTATTTATCTAAGCTAGCACGAACGCCTGGCAAAGCCCGGTCATAAAGTATGCTTAAATATGATATTTTAATTCTTGCAGATTTCGTATATATTATAGAGTTAATGTTTTATCGATTTTTATATATTATAGTTGAGATTTCAAAAAAAAAAAAAAAATATATATATATATATATATATATATATATATATATATATATATATATATATATATATATACATATCCATATGACTTGGGTGTATTAGCTTGAATCGAAACCAAAATAAAAACTTTATATATATATAACTCGAGTTCCTTCAGCCATAACCGAAACCAAAACTTATGAAGAATTCTTGATAAAATTATTTATAAAAAAATAGATGACTTAAGTGCCATTAACTATAATCGAAACCTAAACCAAAACTTATGAAGAATTCTTGGTAAAATTACTTATGACAAGAAATGGAAGTACATAACAATTAAACTACCCGGAGTAAGCGTAACATAGAAAATAGTACACACTGTCGTATTAATATATAGATTATTGTTTTTACTTATTACTTGTATATATTATCTTTTATTTATAATATATATATATATATATGATATATAGATATATGTTTATAATATATATATAACGTTTCCCATATCGTATTAACATTCCTGCATTCGACAAGATACACATGAAGTTCAGAAGTTACATCGACTGAAACATTGTGAAAATCACACTCAAGATGAGAACGGTAGTCCGATGAATTTAAATAATATGAATAACCAATCCTCATCTCAAAAATTCAGTAACGCACACGGACAGACATCAAAGTAACCTTCGCTTTAGATTATAAAGTTCTCTACATTATTGGCGGTGTCTTACTTGTACAGCTTCCATGTAAAGACTAATTTAAAAACCTTTATTTCTCTCAGATCGCAAACCTGACGTCATTCATCATCGTTCAACTCTGTTTTATTTACCGTTTGACATGTTCCTGGATCAACTTTGCGTCAATCATCTTTCATTCAACCCTTGCAACGATTCTGTTTTACAGATCTGGATTATCATGCACTCAGTGTGATCCTTGCCAAAATTCACACCAGCTAACTTTATTGCGCCCGACATAGGGTCCCTTATATGTAACCTCCTTACTCATTTAACAAATTTCAGTGATGGTTTTATCAAGATAAGGATTTATGTAATTTCTTGGGGTGAGGGTGTGTTATAATAGACACTCACATGGATTATGGGATTGATTTCAAATCCAGTTGTATATATTACATTAACTTACCATTGGGAAATGTGCGAACACCACACTCCAGCTATGAGTAAAATAAAAAGTTGTGTTCAATTATAAAAAAATAGGTTAGAATTTTTAGATTTAATTACTTTTTTAAGACTAGAGTAAGGGTTGACTTACTGTCCTTCGTTGTTTTGTAGATAAGCACAAAGTTGGATACAATATCATTCTGCCCATTGTTAAAACTTTCTTTGAACTATTTTTTTTTCTTAAAAAATTGTATATCGTTCTTGCAGATTTTTAAATGAATGATTAACAATAAGTAGTAATTCATTGAGTTTTCCTTTTGAGGAGAAGGGAAGGTCTTAGAAAATCCATGGATTAAAAGATCATTTTATCATATTCGTTCTTTAAGCACTTGATGATTTTATAAACTTGTAAAGTATGTGACTTCACTTTTTTCTTCAGTGTTTCAATATTTCCTGTAATAATGTTTTATCTCAACATAAAGCATCTCCTTATCACGATAGGATCTAATACAAATTAATTATCTTTATTATTATTCACGCACACACGTATAAATATATACAGTAAAACACCGGGATACGTTGTTTTTAGACTACGATTTGGAATGCGATGTTTTTCTGGCTCTGGTTACAGTAATTGCCCTGCCTTACGATGTTATTTATAATGTTATATGATTATATACATGTGTATTATATACGGTACTGTATTATTGTGTAACTAATTTTTAATGTCCTATCCCGGGGTTCTACTATATATATATATATATATATGTGTGTGTGTGTGTGTATATATATATATGCAGTGATTGCAGGTGATTAAATGACTTACTGACTAGATTTTTTTTTTTTTTAACGAATGATAAAAAGTAAGTTTTTGTATGGTTTCAAATGTTAAAAAGTTCAAAGACTATATATATATATATATAGGCGGATAATTTTAGGAAAGAGGCTTTGTTCATGGAATTTGCATTTAGATTTAGGTACGGAGAGTGAGGAAAAATGTTGATGGTCGTTGTAGCTCAAAAGGTGCTTTTCTGAAAGTTTGACAAGAGGGCATAGATTAAAGTTCAGACGAGCACTTGGCATGAAAATAACGAGATATATATGTAGAGAATATATACATATATATATATATATATATATATATATATATATATATATGTATGTAGAGAATATATATACTAGCATGGGTACCCAGCGTTGCCTGGATTGACATGAAGTTCTGTTTGAAACACACCGGTATACTAATAAGTTTCACCATGGGCAACGAGGATACCCCCACAACAAAGATAAAAGAACGGATGAAAACATGTAAATATAATCGCCCCAAAACAGAAGTATGTGATACCCTCTCCACCAGATATTTCAGCAGAAGGGCTACAAAGAGAAGAAATTATTCTCCGGATATTGAGCACTGGAAAGACCTCCCCTCAAAGAAAAGATAATAAAAAATAAATCATTACAACTTTTGTTTCAATAAAAATAGCAGTGAATGCCCGTGCGACCGCAAAAAAGAAAAAAAAAGATCTACCAAAAAGTAATTCCAAAAACAATTAAATGACATTTGTCGTCATTTTATATTTCTAATGTAATCCCCCCCCCCCCCCGAACAATTGAATTTGTCATATTTTGGGGTTTGTTCTGCTTATAAAATTGTTAGGTGAAAGTACAGAATGGTTTCATAAAAATTAATTAAATTCATCGTTATTTTATGTTTCAAATGTAATTCCCGCCCCTCCCCACCACAAAAAAATAAAAAAATTTGTATTTGTCATGTTTTGGGTGGTGCTGAAAACGAATATCACAGTTAAATTTGTTTTATGATATGGAGAAATTATTAGGTGGTTAGAAAGTGGGTGCCCATTTTACGTTAAATGTATATAGGAAAGTGATCCCCCACTTTTGAAAAAGTAATTTTTTCATATTATGAAAACTACTTATCTGCCCCAAATTTAAATGTGATATCCGTTTTCAGCACCATCGAAACCATTAAAAGTTACCATTTTCAAGTTTTTTGAAGAGTTGGAAAGAAACTTTACATTGACCATTTTTTTCTAGGGGGTTAAACGACGCTGGGTCATGTCGTAAAAGTTGATCACTTTTAATTTAAGATATTAAATAAATTATAAAGAAAATCTGTTTCGCAGGCAATTAAACACACTTGCTATGGTATAATTATTATAAATCCTGGGCAACACGGATTAAATTTTACAAACAAACAAAAAAAAGAGTAGGGGATGGTGGATTTTGTTCACATGTGTCTCTAAATCTGCCCTCGTGAGGATGCAAGTAAATGAGGACATTAGCTTTATTTTTCTCTAACGAATAAAAAAGGTTACTTAAAAGTTCAGAAAAAGCGAAAAAAAAATTCCTCCGAATTAAAAATAAAAACAATTCAGCTTAGAATATTTCGAAATGGAAACAAAAACAGGAATTTTTTGATAACGTAACTTTTCAATTAAACGATCAGTTATTTCCTCTTTTGGTTTTCTGGTTTGAAAATAAAACAGTTTCAGATTTCAGACATAAGTTAAATCAAATATAACTTTAAATTTAAACAAACTGAATAATGAAAAATATTTTAATTAGTACAGTTGAAACAAAGCTATTATGTGGAATAAGTAATGTAATCGAGGTAATTATTTAAATAGATTTAATTTAATGTGATATGTTAATGGCCGTAACTCAGTAATGAAAAAGTGGTTTAAATAATGCTATATGTTGAAAGTCCGTATACAATATAATGTCTCCTTTGACAGAAGTATCCTAATATGGGCATTACTATTTCTTGACCAGGAAAGGTGTACACACATTTGGCATTTATATTTCTTTGGTCATTGGGAGTTGTACACACAGACACACGGACGCTACTAGTTTATATGTATTATATATATATAATACATATATATAATATGTATATAATACATATAATATATATTGACAGAAGTATATTAACATGGACATTAATATTCCATCACATGGAGAGGTGTACACACATTGCCTTTTTATATTTCTTTGGTCATTGGTATTTGTACACACAGACACACACACACACACACACGAACGTTATTACTTTATATATTGATGTAGAGAATATATATGTAGAGAATGTATATGCAGAGAACATATATGTATATGCAAGGAATATATATATATATGCAGAGAATATATATGTATATGCATAGAATATATATGTATATGCAGAGAATATATATGTATGTGTAGAGAATATATATATGTGTGTGTAGAGAATATATATATGTGTGTAGAGAATATGTATATGTGTGTAGAGAATATGTATATGTGTGTAGAGAATATATATATATACATATATATATGTGTAGAGAATATATATATGTGTGTAGAGAATATATATATATATACATATATATATATGTGGAGAGAATATATATATATGTGTAGAGAATATATATATATATATGTGTAGAGAATATATATATATATAAATATATATATATATATGTAGAGAATATATATATGTGTGTAGAGAATATATATATGTGTGTGTAGAGAATATATATATATGTGTGTAGAGAATATATATATATATGTGTAGAGAATATATATATATATGTGTGTGTAGAGAATATATATATATGTGTAGAGAATATATATATATATATATATGTAGAGAATATATATATATATATATGTAGAGAATATATATATATATATATATGTAGAGAATATATATATATATATATATGTAGAGAATATATATATATATACATATATATGTAGAGAATATATATATATATATATATATATATATATGTAGAGAATATATATATATATATATATATGTGTGTGTGTTCAGAGAATATATATATATGTGTGTGTAGAGAATATATATATATATATGTAGAGAATATATATATATGTGTGTGTAGAGAATATATATATATGTATGTGTAGAGAATATATATATATGTATGTGTAGAGAATATATATATATGTATGTGTAGAGAATATATATATATATGTGTGTAGAGAATATATATATATGTGTGTGTAGAGAATATATATGTATATATGTGTGTAGAGAATATATATATATGTGTAGAGAATATATATATATATATGTGTGTGTAGAGAATATATATATATGAAGTAAAATATATATATATGTGTGTGTAGAGAATATATATATATATGTGTGTAGAGAATATATATATATGTGTGTGTGTAAAGAATATATATATATATATATGTTTGTGTAAAGAATATATATATATATGTGTACAGAATATATATATATATATGTGTGTGTGTGTGTAGAGAATATATATATATATATGTTTGTGTAGAGAATATATATATATATATGTGTAGAGAATATATATGTGTGTGTGTAGAGAATATATATATATATGTGTGTGTGTGTAGAGAATATATATATATGTGTGTGTACAGAATATATATATATATGTGTGTGTGTACAGAATATATATATATGTGTGTGTGTACAGAATATATATATATATATGTGTGTGTACAGAATATATATATGTATATATATGTGTGTAGAGAATATATATATATATGTAGAGAATATATATATATATATGTAGAGAATATATATATATATGTAGAGTATATATGTGTGTGTAGAGAATATATATATATATGTAGAGAATATATATATATATGTAGAGAATATAAATATATATATGTAGAGAATTTATATATATGTAGAGAATATATATATATATGTAGAGAATATATATATATATGTAGAGAATATATATATATATGTAGAGAGTATATATATATATGTAGAGAGTATATATATATATGTAGAGAGTATATATATATGTAGAGAGTATATATATATGTAGAGAATATATATATATATGTAGAGAATATATATATATATGTAGAGAGTATATATATATATGTAGAGAGTATATATATATATGTAGAGAATATATATATATGTAGAGAATATATATATATGTAGAGAATATATATATATGTAGAGAATATATATATATATGTAGAGAATATATATATATATGTAGAGAATATATATATATATATATATATATGTAGAGAATATATATATATATATGTAGAGAATATATATATATATATATTGTTGTGGTTGCAAGGTTGAACAATAATTAGTAAGGAAATACAATGAAGACGCAAACAACAAGATAACGCAATAATAAGTGTATTAAAGAAAAGGTATATTTACAATATGTACAAATGACGGTGTCGAGTCAGAGAGTCTTGGTGGGAGGACATGTACGCTCTTCGGCGTCACTTCCGGTGGCATTTGAGTAAGACACACCAAGGCCAACCTAGGCTTGCCATTTATAGTGTTATGTTATTCGCATATGCAAATAAGTGGTTGCCACCACAACACCCCCCTCCCAAGATTTGAAGTCACACAGATTTCAATATCTTTTTCTTTTTGGGTTTACCATTAATGGTTCATTCACTTTTCTTTTCCTATACGTATACAGTGGGGGCTGCCCACTCGCTGTGTTCTATTTTTGATAGAATTCCCGTCTGTTCCAATCTATTTAATTCTTTATCAATCTTTTCCAACTCAGCGAACGGAACATTTCGCTTTTTTCTAAAAATTGGGCTGGCGTTTTCTTTAAGTTCAAACGAAGCCTTGAATTTATTGCAGCGACCTAAGTTAGTCGTGAATGCCTCAGGAAATAATTCTTTTAAATCGTCTTTTATATTTACTGTTGTTGGAGAAGAACATTCTAATTTTTTACAGAATGTATTGATTGGCTTATCCCATAGTCCGAATTTCTCAATTAAATCTATTCCAAACAGATTTTCACTATTTTTTAGTACGAATATTTTTAATTTCTTCGAAATCCCTTTCAATTTTATCGGGAGGACAACTTCTCCTTCAAATTTTATACCACCACCAGTTACCGTCCGGGCTGCTTTACTAGTTTTCATCATGGCCGGTTTTCCCAACTTTTTCCACGTATTCAGGTTTATTATAGAAACATCGGAGCCGGAGTCGAGTTGTAACTTTATTGATGTCTTAAATATTTCCACTTTTACGTATTTTCGCCGATCTTTGTCTAATTTTGTATTTGATTTTGTTTGCTGTACTCTCTTTCTGGTGTAATCTTTATATCTGCAGCAATCGCTTTTGTGTCCCACCTTCTTACAAATGTAGCATTTTTTCTTCTTATAAGGACAATCTGATTCCCAATGCTTTTCTGCACATCTCTTACAGTTATATCTAGGAAGAGGCTTGTTATATTGTGTACTATATTTATGGTTATTATCTTTGGAATATCCCGTTTCATTGCTTTTCTTTGTAAAGTTCTTGGTTGGTGCGTATGGTTTTCTAACTTTTCTTACATATCCCACTCCGGATTCTTCTATATTTTTTTAATCCTTTTTTAGTGTAATGGCCCTTTCACAGTCCTCTGCTAGTTTCTGGAGGGTTAAATCTTGCTCAGATTCCAGCTTAGACAACACTCGTCTGCGTATTTCTGCATTTTTCGTGGAAACTAACCCTTGAGCGAAGATTAGACATTTAAAATCTTCTACCGTTAGTTCTGCAAGCTTAAAATTATCGCAGTTTTTATTGACAACTGATGCGTATGTCAAATAATCTTGGTTGTTCATCTTTCTTAGATTCATGGACAGCCATCTTTTATGAAAAAGAGATATATTTGGATTAAATAATTCTTTTAGTAATTTTACAGCTTCCATGAACTCTAATTCCGCAGTTTTTTTTAGGTAATATGTAATCTACGAATTTGCTGTGTTCTGATGTACCCAATTTTCTGAGTAAGAGGCTCACTTTCTGACTATTTGGCCAATTTTTACAGTCCAGTTGAAAAACATCCTCGTATCTTGTGTAGTATGCTTCAAAATTTTTCTCTTCATCAGGCACATAATGAAATGTGTCCATGCTATTAAAAATAGTTGTATGGGAGAAATTAACACTATCGACATTTTCTCGATTACTCTTTAGTAGTTCCAGTGTTTTAGCAAAACGTTCCTCTCTTTCTTCATATTCCAATTGTAGTTTCTTATGCCTTTTTTCCTGTTCCAATTGCAGTTTTTTCTGCTTTAATTGCGCCATTTTCTGCTTTTCTTCTTGTTCCTGCTGCCATTTCAATAATCTGTCCTCTCTCTTTTCCTCGCGGTCAGCCTGTGCCTGTATTTGTGTTTGCAAAAGCTCGTTTTGTGTAGCTTGTCTGCGTTCATCCCGCTCAGCCTGTGCTTGTAAAAATTGCATGAACATTTTTGATAAGTCTTCCATTTTTTTTTTTTTTTTTTATTGTGTAGTTAAAATAAATATTGTACCATGTACCATATACACCGGTTTGGGTTACAACAAAAAAACAAATTGCTGTAAGCTCCTGTTTTCAATAATAATATCGCTGCTTGCAATAATATATTCTTTTTGCGAGTCACGCTGCAAAAAAAAATAAAACAGGTTTATCTGGAATCACGAAATGGAATTGACTTTCCGTTTTTAGGCACTTACTAATACGTAACTCTTTCCACAAAATAAAAGTTTTTTTTTTGTTTTTTTTTTAATCGAGTCACAATTGAATAAATGTATGCAGTACATTTAGTTCTTTGAGTTTTTTTTTCTAGTATTTTAGTAATTAAAATACCTCTTAAATTGAGATTACCTTTTTTTTCCCGTGACGTTTTACTGTATTATCCGTTATTCAGTGACAACTTCAAGAAAAAAAATCCTTTCCTTGAATTTTAGTTTTAGCTGTGGTATTTCCTTTTAGTACCGACGTCAACCAAAACATTAATTAAAAAGTCCTTTAGTTGTTGTTTTGTTTACGGAGAACAGAAATTAGAATCCACTGGTGAACTTTTTTCGTAGGTTACTTCCTTGCTTTTCGTAATACGGGTCTGACCTGTCGTTTTTGCGACAGAACAAAGTTCGCTTTTCGTTTGCAAGTTGGTCTTTTAGTAAGATTTGTCGTGTAGCGACAAACAAAAATTCACTTTTACATTCGTTTGCAAGTCGGATTCCCAGACAACGGCGTAAATTGTCGCTTTTACCACGTTAGAGTTTTTTTTTTTTCACTTGAGTTGAAACTTCTCTTTAGCGTAAAATCCGTTTGCTCGTCAACACTTTGCATTCCTTATAAAAAATGGTCAACCTTTGCGTTGTACTTTTTTTTTTAAATAGTTCTTCGTCAAACTGTTATATTTGACGCTTCATATCTCGTCGCCAACTGTTGTGGTTGCAAGGTTGAACAATAATTAGTAAGGAAATACAATGAAGACGCAAACAACAAGATAACGCAATAATAAGTGTATTAAAGAAAAGGTATATTTACAATATGTACAAATGACGGTGTCGAGTCAGAGAGTCTTAGTGGGAGGACATGTACGCTCTTCGGCGTCACTTCCGGTGGCATTTGAGTAAGACACACCAAGGCCAACCTAGGCTTGCCATTTATAGTGTTATGTTATTCGCATATGCAAATAAGTGGTTGCCACCACAACATATATGTAGAGAATATATATATAATATATAATATATATATATGTGTGTTTAGAGAATATATATATGTATATATAATATATATATATGTGTGTGTAGAGAATATATATATATATATATGTAGAGAATATATATATATATATGTGTAGAGAATATATATATGTGTAGAGAATATATATATGTGTAGAGAATATATATATATATGTGTAGAGAATATATATATGTGTAGAGAATATATATATATATATGTGTAGAGAATATATATATGTGTAGAGAATATATATATATATGTGTAGAGAATATATATATGTGTGTGTAGAGAATATATATATATGTGTGTAGAGAATATATATATGTGTAGAGAATATATATATGTGTAGAGAATATATATATATGTGTAGAGAATATATATATGTGTAGAGAATATATATATATATGTGTAGAGAATATATATATGTGTGTGTAGAGAATATATATATGTGTGTGTAGAGAATATATATATATGTGTGTAGAGAATATATATATATGTGTAGAGAATATATATATGTGTAGAGAATATATATATATATATGTAGAGAACATATATTTATGTAGAGAATATATATATGTGTGTAGAGAATATATATATATGTGTGTGTAGAGAATATATATGTGTGTAGAGAATATATATATATGTGTGTGTGTGTGTGTGTAAAAATATATATATATATGTGTGTGTAGAGAATATATATATATGTGTGTGTAAAAATATATATATATATGTGTGTGTAGAGAATATATATATATGTGTGTAGAGAATATGTATATGTGTGTGTGTAGAGAATATATATATATATGTGTGTGTGTGTAGAGAATATGTATGTATGTATATATGGTTGTGTAGAGAATATGTATGTATATATATATATATGTGTAGAAAACTGCCCAGTTGAAGGCGAACATATTAATGTTTTTAGCGAATTTTTCATTATTTGTCGTCTGAAAGGTCAACCTTCAAAACGAAAATTTTAGTCAGACGTGTAAACATGCATACATACATACACACATTTATATATTAGTAAATAAAAAAATTCGACCAAAACCGATTAAAAAGCTTGCCCTATCTCTGAATACCATTTATGTAAAATTTCAAATTTTTAGACCCGAAATTGTCTTAGTAATTTGGTAGAGGTCAATTTGTTTAACTTTGACCCCTATTATGACCCCTTAACATTTATTTTTTGGGCTCAAATCCAGTTATTAAGTTAGATCCATGTCCAAGGAACCTATATCTAAAATCTCAAGTGTTTAAACCCAAAATTGTCGGAGGAGTTTGGTAGAGTTCTCAAAGGTCAAATTGTGGAACTTTGACCCCCTTACCAGCCACACTTCTAGCCGAAAAAGGATCACAAAGATTTTCCCTTAAAATTGAAAGAGTTATTGCGTAGGGAAATGTGTACACACACACACACACGTTCACATTTATAGATATATATATGTATATGTAAAGAATATATATGTATATGAAGAGAATTTATATGTAGAGAATATATATGTATATGTAGAGAATGTATATGTAGAGAATATATATGTATATGTCGAGAATGTATATGTAGATAACATATATGTATATGTAGAGAATGTATATATGTATAAACGTAGAGAATATATATATATATATATATATATATATATATATATATATATATATATACGTAGATTTGTTGGTTGGTGGGTTTTTGTTTTATGGCATATCAACCCTTTTCCGGTTATTTAATGCCGAATCCAAAGATTTTGAAGAAAAAATTTTTTAATAGAATATATTTGTTGTTTTCATGTCGGTTTCTATTTAACCCATAGTTGGGACCCTAACAGGTACTACCACTCCGGGTCAGAGTGGACCTGGGAGCAATGGTAATTAAAGGGTGGCTCCACACTCCTCAAAGCCCACAAGCTGGGGCCTCACCACTGGATATAGTTTAAGGTCATATCTAGGACCTATATATACGTAGAGAATATACATATATATACGTAGAGAATATATAAATATATATATATAATGTGTGTGTGTGTGTGTGTGTGTGTGTGTGTGTGTGTGTGTGTGTGTGTGTGTGTGTGTAGAGAATATATATATAGAGAGAGAGGGAGAGAGAATATATATATAGAGAGAGAGAATATATATAGAGAAAGAGACAGAGAGAATATATATATATATATATAGAGAGAGAGAGAGAGAATATATATATATATATATATATATACGTAGAGAATATATATATATATATATATATACGTAGAGAATATATATATATATATATATACGTAGAGAATATATATATATATATACACGTAGAGAATATATATATATATATATATATATACACGTAGAGAATATATATATATATATATATACACGTAGAGAATATATATATATATATATATATATATATATATACATAGAGAATATATACATATATACGTAGAGAATATATATATATATATATATATATATATATATATATATATATACGTGGAGAATTTATATATGGAAGTTTTAAAAGCCAAAAACAATGCTAAAAAGACCAGAATCATGAGTGTAATGAAAAGAAAAACAAAGAAGTAGATTAATACTCACCACCAACGGACTTTATACGCACCGGACATATCAGCAACTTGGTTATAAAATAATTATTCAGACTTTAGGTGAGGAATGATAGATGAATAACCAGTTAGACATTTCTCTTCTCAAACACATCCGTCTACTTGTGTCTTTGTTTTTCTTTTCTTTACTCTCATGATTCCGGTCTTTTTCGCATTGTTTTTGGATTTTAAAACTTACATATATTGCTTTACCAACAATGCTTCAAGCAAACTACCACCTACTCATATATACGTAGAGAATATATATATATGTATATATATATATATATATATACACGTAGAGAATATATATATATACATATACGTAGAGAATATATATATATATATATATATATGTAGAGAATATATATATATATATATATGTAGAGAATATATATATATATATATATATGTAGAGAATATATATATATATATATGTAGAGAATATATATATATATATATATATATATGTAGAGAATATATATATATATATATATATATGTAGAGAATATATATATATATATATATATATATATATATATATATATACTAGCTGTACCCTGCCACGCGTTGCTGTGGCTCAAATTGGCGCAATGGAAAAAGTTCCAAAATGAGAAAAAGCATGTTTCTTATAGGATTAAATTTCCATTTTGCATGGGTACAGTTTTTGCTGTTCCATTTTAGCTGATATAGAGATTTTCCGGTTTGGTGACTCTTGAATATGTAACATAAATTGTCCATGTGAAAAAACAGTCAGTGTGTAACTGTAAGGCCCACAATTGTAAAGATTGTTCCCTGTGCTTTGTTGATGGTTATTGCAAATGACAATAAAATTGGAAAGTGCAATTTGCTAAAGTGTAATGATGTATCCGGTGGAATCATAGGAATTCATGGAATGAAGATATATTCATCTGTGAAAGGTCCTGTTAAGATTGTTGTTTCTATGATATTGTTTGTTAATTTTTTTTTTACTGCAAGCTATGTGCCATTGCAAAGCTTGGATTGGTTTATATTTCACAACATGATAATTAGTACACCAAATTTTAGTTGCAATACATGCGGTGGCATCCCTGGCAAATATAACTGTTGGATAATTAACCACTTTATCTGCTTTCACAACAGTGTCGATGGATTTGTATTTGACTACCTCACTTGGAATTTTACATTGAATAATAGCGTTAAGTTCATGGACGTCTTTGTATTGACCTGCAAGAATAGCTCATTCACTCAGTCAAATGGAATTCTTATAATTTGAATATCTGTAAAAACCTTTTAAACTAACTATTCTTTTGATGAAATAAACAGAAATTACAGAAGTTAAAAGTCAAAGAATTTTGCCCTTAACTCTGATCAGCTGGCACTTTTTCGTACCCAATTTCCCACAAGTGATGCAAAAGTTTTTGTGCGGATCGAACAGTCTGCAACTGTACATGCATATTTTGAGTTAAGTTCACATGGAACAAAAAAGTAGAGTATTTGAGGCAAGCATTTATTTCATCTGCTGGTGTTGATTGAAGAATAACAGGTAACATTTGTCTGAAATCTCCTGCAAGCAATATTACTGCATTCCCAAATGGTCTGACATTGCCACGCAAATCGACCAAGAGCCTCAAGTGATTTTTGCGTACCATTGTGCATTCATCCTAAACAATAAGTTTGCATTTCTGCAATATTTTTCCCCATATTGGATGTTTTGGAGATGTCGAACATAAGATTTTTGTAAAATTGAATGTTTTAAAGTAGAATAAATAATTCTTCTACTTGGCAGCAAGGTCGCCGGTATTCCTCATGCAGCAAGGGCTAAGGCTACGTCATTTTGTTACAAAATGGCTGCCAAAATCAATTTAATTAGAAAGGTCTTACCAGTTACTTCTGGTGCTGTTCAAGGTAGCAGTAATTTCCAAATAACTTCTATTCTCACAGTCAGTAAATTAGGTGACTAAAATAGGATTTATCCTTGTTTTGACAATGCCTTATTCACTGTAATTAATTTAGGAGACTAAAATAGGATGAGGGATTAGAGATGGACAGATAGAGAGGAACATATACAGATAGAAAAGAGACAGTGAGAGGAAAATAGAGAAAGAGAAGGAGATAGAGAGATAAAGGGATTGATAGATAAACAGAGAGGGGGAGACTTAGAAACAGAGAGGGATGAGACAGAGGAAAGGAGAGAGATAGAGGGAGTTAGAGAGAGAAAGGGGCTCAAAGAGAGATGGAGAGGGTGATATAGAGAGAAAGATAGATTGAGAGAGGGAAAGGGAGAGATGGATAAAGAGAGATATTAAGAGAGGAAGAGAGAGGGGGAGAAACAGAAGGTGAACTACACTTCGCCGTTTTTTTCCTCGTACAGTAAAGAAGAAATCTTTCGAGACTGAGGCAATTTAGATGTTTTGTTATTATCCAGAGTACCCCATTTTTTTTGGGGGGGGGGCTAGATTTTCCTCGCATTAGAAACCGACCGGGTTATCTGTACTTTCACTTAACAAATTAATAAAAGAAAAACATATTGTAAAATTTGAATTAAACAGGAAAATACTATTTTAAAAAATAGCACGATAACATAAGTGCATGTGCCACTTTATGTACTCCTTGGGCGTTGAGTTCCATGGCGACCAGCATAATTATTTAATGGTCGCTCCCTGGGCCCCCCCCCCTAGTCAAGGCTAATGCGTGCGCACGTAACATTTTTTTTATTTACTGACGTTGGCTTAGTAACTAAACGATTTATTGATAATTTCGTAACCCTTAAACGCATGCCGGAAGATTTAAATTGGTTCATTATTGTTGTAATGAAAAAAAAGTTTCATTCAACACAAAACCAAAAACACATTAATGATAAATGATTTATTATTCTATTCATTGAAATTTACTAATTTTTAAATAAAAAAGTAAAAAAAAAAAAAGTTAATAAAAAATAGTTGCTTATGTGCGCATAAAAAACTTGTTTTTTTTTTGTTTTGTTTTTTTTTTAGATTAGGTCCACCTTATAATCACCCCCCCCCCCCGCCAACCTCCTCATCTTAAGAACAGCTTCCGGAATAAACACCACTTTGGGTGGGGGGGGGTTATTTGCCAAATTTAACTGATATTTGCTGTCAGCATACTCACCCGAAAATACTATCAAAAAAAAAGGGGGGTTATCCTTTACGGAAATGGTCCCGACGTCCGCCTTGTTCTGAGTTCCGGGAGAGGCCGTTTAACCCTAAAATATGCGATATGTCACAGACAGACGCTTTTACAAATATTGTGAAACAAATCACAGAATTTTACAGGGTTAACTAACCACGTGGAACTATTCTAATCATGTGGACTGTTTTTTTTTGTTTGTTTGTTTTTAAATTCTAATTATTTGAACTGTTTATTTTGTAAAATTCCAATTATTTGAACTGTTGAATTATCAAAAATTTGAACTGTTTATTTTTTAAAATTCTAATTATTTGAACTGTTTAAAATAAAAATAAAAATTCTTATTATTGGAACGGGTTTTTTTCTCCTTAAGTTAACAACTTGGCACTTTATTGAAGTCGATAAAAGTCGTCATTTAAAAAGAAATTTAAAATTAAATGTTTGTAAAAGTGAGAAATTATTAATAAATGTTTAGTAACATTTTTCGGTGCTAATGCAGAGAGTGATCCGCGCTATTTTTTAAATCGTGTTTTTTTATTATTCAATTGCAAGGTTAAAGTACAGAATAGGTACAAAACACCCTCCCCTCCCCATGTTAAGAATGACTTTTTAAATAATAACGTTACTATTTCAGCGTGGATCACTCTCTGCATGAGTACCCATTTTTCTTTTAATAATCATAAAAAGTAAAACTTTTTTCAAAATAAATAAATAAATGTTTGTAAATGTGACAAATAATCGTTTAGTTACGGCAACGTCAGTAAATAAAATATGTTACGTGCGGGGTGAGGTGGGAGACTAAGAGAGCGACTATTATTTTTTTCTACTGGTCGCCATGGAACTTAACGCCCAAGAAATACCAAAATGTCATTTTTTTTGTCAAATAAATAAATTTCAAGCAATTTTTGCAATAAATAATAGATAGCAACTTCGTTAATTTTACGACTCGCCCCAGCATATTATAAACACCCTAACTTCCCCATGTTAAAACGGTTTTCGAAATCAACAACCTCCCCATATTAAGAACGGCTTTCGAGGTTTATGGAAGGGCGTTTTTTTTAACATGGGGTGGGGGTTAGGGTTTTTATAATACGTTGAGGCATGTCGTAAAAATGAAATAGTTTAGAAAAAGTTAAAACAAACTTTTTTATGTAAACAATGCCGTGAAAAGAAACGAAACAATTAAAACGTAATGTTTCATGAGTGAAAAGCCTTAACATAAATAAAATTAAAAAATTGGTAAGTACATAAATGAATTTAAATTTTTAAAATATGGGATTTATTTTTTTGTGTGTGTGTGTGTGTGTGTGTGTGTGTGTGTGTGTGTGTGTGTGTGTGTGTGTGTGTGTGCTAATGCAGAGAGTGATCCGCGCTATGTTTTTTAAATCGTTTTCCACGTTTAATTAAAGTTTATGATATGTTTTTATTCAATTGTAAAGTTGAAGTACAGAATAGGTACAAAACACCCTCCCTTCGCCATGTTAAGAATGGCTTTTTAAATAATAACATGATTTCAGCACGGATCACTCTCTGCATGAGTATGTTTTTTTGTTTTTTTTTACTTATCGAGTTAACAGAAAATGAAATCTTTCGTCAATTCGTGGCTGTGAAATGAATCGAACCGGAAGTTCAGTTTTACAACAGAACAGATTCGCAGTAACGGTTAAAAAAATATATTTATTTTATTTAAGATTTTAATAATTTGCGAGGTAAATTTATTTCAATAACATAAAAACATACCTCGACTCTAAAGATGGGTTGTCTAAAAATTTCAAATAAATTGGTAATGTAGAAATAGGGTTTTATTATTTTAGAACGAACCAACATTTACATTTTTTATATATATAGATATATATATATACGTAGAGAATATATTTATATATATATATATATATATATATATATATATATATATATATATATACGTAGAGAATATATATATATACGTAGAGAATATATATATATACGTAGAGAATATATATATATATACGTAGAGAATATATATATATATACGTAGAGAATATATATATATACGTAGAGAATATATATATATATACGTAGAGAATATATATATATATATACGTAGAGAATATATATATATATATACGTAGAGAATATATATATATATATACGTAGAGAATATATATATATATATACGTAGAGAATATATATATATATATACGTAGAGAATATATATATATATATACGTAGAGAATATATATATATATATATATATATATACGTAGAGAATATATATATATATATATATATATGGATTTTTTTAACAATCAATTTTAATACCTTTTAAATGGTATTATATTGATTATTGTACCAATATTAACCTCGGTTTAGCTCGATGAGAATTCAGAGCAATATAATTTATACAATCAGAAAAAACAACACCTTTTTTTTAGTAGTACACAATTTTTGTTTTTATTATTTTTTTATGACATGTTATTATATATTTTTTCTTAGTCTGACAGCTGTTTCGAAGGGTAAAAAGACAAACGGTTGTTTTAATTATAACATACCGAATTTTCATTATTTACCGTTCTCTTCGGAGACAATTAAAATCAATTTATTACAGTCAAAAAATTGTTTTTAAAACTCACATGGGGATGGAATTTTTTTATCGAGGTTGCCATCTTTAAAAATTTTCCATGGATCTTTTATAGATCTATATTTTCTTTTTGTTAGCCTTATTTTCGTATTTTTTTGGTTTTTTAATTTCTTTCCAATTTATGTATCTAATATCAATTATGTTAATTCTGCATTCTTATTTTGTTTCTTCTTTTATTACGTTTGATTTATTATTTACGAAATTATTTAATTAATTTTTTAACTTCTTCTTAAGCTAGTAATTTTTTCCTTTTTTTTCGTATCTCTTGGGTGTTTACGTTACATTTTATTTTTTAGCCGTCTATACGTATTTTTTTCTGTTATTGTTTTTTTTTTCGTATTTATTTTATTATTAGGCTAAAATGGTTATCATTATGTACATATTTATTATTTCTTATTCTTATATTATGTTTTTTGTTAATTATTTACGTTATTTCCAATTTATAATGTTTAGTGTCAAGTTTACGGTCTTTTCTGATTTTGTGATTAAAGGGAATTAACTCTATCAATTCTTTGTTTCTTATTTATTCAGTCATTAACTTACATCTTTAAGAATTTGTGCATTTACCTTATAATTTAGTAGTCAAAGGGAAATAACTTATTTATTTTTTGTTTCAATTATTAATCTTTGTCATTTTTGCTAATTTTTTTATTTATGATATTATTTATTAATCATGTATATTTATGTTGTGTTCAGGTTTGTTATTTATAAGTTTATTTGCTATTCTAATATTTTTTATTCATTTATCTTAAACTCGGTTTTTTTGGTGAAAAGAAAATATTTTTGTTCAGTTTTTTGTCTATCTATTTGTTTATTTATTATCTATATCTTGATATTAGGAACTTATTTTTATGCAGACATATTTGTATGTTGTCTGTACGGTGATTTAACAATGAGTTTTTATCAGATATTAGTATTTTGTAGGATTCTAGTAAACATAAGGAACATTTGCCTGATTTTGATGGATGATAACTTTTTGCCCTACCTATCACGGACCATTTCAAAGTGTACTCTATATTTTTGCTTTTTAGCTCACGTATCCATTCCCCAAGTGCAGTGTCATTATTATTTTTCTTTCTATTTGTTTCCTTCCCACTATGGTTATTATTAGTATTATTAGTGTTTGCTGTGTTATTTATTATATTTCTGCTACTATTATTGTTTTTGTTAAATGATGAAATATGATTGTTTAGCCGGGTTTTAAACTGAGTGCTCGTACTACCAATGTATGCTTTTACACCTCTATTAGTTTTAACTTCACATTTATATAAAACATCTGATACGAGGCAATTTCCTTCTAACGGGCATTCCATAGCTACACGGCAGTTGCATCCACAGTTTTCATTCCTATTATTTTCTAAGTTATTATTATTTGCTTTTTCTATTTTGGCTCTGTTCGTTCCTATTATATTTCTAATTAAATTTGGTGAGGTTGAGTAAGAAATTTTTACAGTGTTTTTGTTTATGATTTTACTTAATTTATTGCTTGGTGGAAAGTTTTTATCTATTATTTCATAGAATTCTTTTGGAATATTATTTTTAATATGTATAGAGTATGGGATGTTGAACCATGTTTGTTGCTTCCTCCTATTCTTTCTATTTGTGTTAGTGTTGTTCTCCCTTCTTATTGTTTTTTCACGAGTGCTGGTACTTATGTTGTTATCAGTTCTGTTATTTGTTCCTATTTTATTTCTATTTCTATTCATTACTCTATTATATGATACTATATTTACATTTGTCCTAAAGTTAGTGTGTTCAACATTATGGTTCTTTATGTACTGTATTCTTTTATTGTAACCTGATTTTTTTATTGCTTCGTTATAGTACTCCCTATTTTTGTTAAATTTGTCTTCATTAATTGATATTTTAGATAGTCTTTTAGATATGTTTGGTATTATTGCAGCTTTCATGGATGGTGGGTGATTAGATCTATTATCAATGTAGTACAATGCCTGGTTAGGTTTGTGGTAAGGTTCATAAGTTTTATTTATTATATCTAGGGTAAGGTCCAGAAAGTTAACAGTTTTGTAGTTTTCATTGAAGGTTATTGTTAGTCCTAAATCATTAAATATTTTCTTTATCTTAGTTTTTGTGTTCTTAACTATTCTTATACTACCATTTATGTAAAACAGAGCATCATCACGATATAGCCCACCTTTTAGCTCTGGAATCTCTTCACTTAGTTTCTGCAATATGTATAGGCCTACTACATCAGTTGCCTGACTGGAGTCTGCCGATCCCATCGTTATGTCGAAGTTTAGGTCCCTGTTATTCCTAGTCCAAAGTTTATTATCATATTTTATTATTGATCGTCTCGCTAAGTTAACTATATCTGTTTCTATTTTGGTTATGCTAGTGAGAGTTTTTGCAAAGGATATTGCATCTTTAAAGAGTTGTGGTGTTATGGAGGGATAATATGCGTCTATATCGAAGCTAATTAACATACTGTTACTTCTAATACTTATATTTTTGAACCAATCTATTACTTCATCTGAGGATATCCATAGGTGGTTTGTTATTTTTTGTTTAATCTTAGGTATAATGTTATCAAGAATTTTTTTACTTATATTTCCTATGTCAGATATACATGGGGATATAAGCCTAATGTTAGGGTTTATATTAAAGTTTTCTTTGTGGTCTTTCAAAGTAAATCTTGGGGTTAATGGGGTAAATACCTCTATTTCATTGCTAATGCCTATTTCTTCACATATTTCTTTAATGGATGTGTTTATGCTATCTAACTCACTGTTTTCTGCAATTCTATATTTTTTCCTCGGTTCTGTTAGGATTAAATCATTATATTTATTATAGTCTATGGAGTAAATGTTATATATATATATATATATATATATATATATATATATATGCGTAGAGAATATATATATACGTAGAGAATATATATATATATATATATATATATACGTAGACAATATATATATATATATATATATATATACGTAGAGAATATATATATATATATGTAGAGAATATATATATATATACGTAGAGAATATATATATATATATATACGTAGAGAATATATATATATATATATATACGTAGAGAATATATATATATATATATACGTAGAGAATATATATATATATATACGTAGAGAATATATATATATATATACGTAGAGAATATATATATATATATATATATATATATATATACGTAGAGAATATATATATATATATACGTAGAGAATATATATATATATATATATATACGTAGAGAATATATATATATATATATATATATATATATACGTAGAGAATATATATATATATATATATACGTAGAGAATATATATATATATATATATACGTAGAGAATATATATATATATATACGTAGAGAGTATATATATATATATATATATATATATATATACGTAGAGAATATATATATATATATACGTAGAGAATATATATACACTTGCGCCCGATATTATTCATACCCCTCGGATCTTTGAGATTTCTATAAGAATATTGCTCAAACCAGAAGGTAGACAATATTAAAGGGATTTCAAACAATAAATCAAGCATAAGCATTTAATTTAAACTCAACAAATAAATAAATTATGCAAGTTTGAAACATTATACAAAGAAAAACAATAATGGCACTAGTTCAAAATTATTCATACCTCTCTTACTAATAGTCAATAGCATGCCCTTTATTCTTAATAACTGCCTGTAACCGTTTGGGATATTTATCAACAAGGTTTTTACAAGCATCAACACTAATTTTTGACCATTCTTCAATGCAGTAGTTCTCCAAATCCCTCAAATTTCTAGGTTTCCGCTTTTTAACCTCAGTTTTCAATATGTGCCAGAGGTTTTCGATAGGGTTCAGGTCGGGACTCTGGCTAGGCCATTCCAAAACATTAATTTGATTATCCTCAAACCATTTCTTGACTATTTTGGCAGTATGTTTTGGATCATTATCCTGTTGAAGGACCCAGTTTGGTCCTAAATGGAGCTTCTCCGCATCCTGTCTAATGCTTTTCTGGAGTATCTCCAAATATTGCTCCTTCTTCATGGTTCCATCTATCTTGACCAAACTACCTGGACCACTAGCCGAAAAGGAGCCCCAAAACATTAGGCTACCACCACCATGTTTCACCGTTGGTATGGTGTTCTTTGGGTTGTAAGCTTCTCCTTTCTTCCTTCAAACGTAAGAAGCATCCATATGGCCAAACAATTCAATTTTTGTTTCGTCAGTCCACAAAATACTTGAGAAAACGGACTCTGGAGAATTCACATGGGTCCTAGCAAACTTTAGACGTGCTGCACGGTGTTTTCCGGTGTGCAATGGAGTCCTTCTTGGTCTTCTTCCTTTCAGACCATTTTCATGCAGAGTCCTTTGCAATGTTTGCCTTGATATTTTTATGCCAGAAGACTCCAGATTTTCTAAAATGTCCTTATTAGTGGTGGTTGGATTTGCATTAACACTTCTTACAATATTCCTGGTGGCTCTAGCAGACAGTTTCCTTTTCCTTCCTCTACCAATCAAGTTGTTTGTTGTGTGGTGGCTCTGGAATTTTTTGATGATGCTCTGTACTGTTGCTGTAGGGACCTCAAATTTCTTGGAAATTGACTTGTAACCTAAACCATCCTTATGTGAATTCACAATTTTAGTCCTAAGATCATTACTAAGCTCTTTTTTCTTCCCCATTCTAATAATTTTTATTCTTTTATTGGTTTTCAGTTGATATCATTTTAATTTCTGAAAAATGCAAAAAACGAAATGAAATTAATCAAAGGTTGTATAAAAGCATTCAAAATAAGAATCAAACAGAAAACAAACAGTCAGAAACTCGATTAATACTGAAAAAATAAGAGGGTATGATTATTTTTGAACATTGCAGATTTTATAAATAGCTGTATATTTCTTTTATTACAAGTATCCCGAGATTTTAAAATGACGAAAATGATCAGAAGAGGTTTATTAAGAATATGTATCAATATGGACGTAAACAATAAATTCTTACAAAAGTTACACCTAATAAACTCAATTTTCAAGGGGGGTATGAATAATATCGGGCACAAGTGTATATATATATATATATACGTAGAGAATATAGATATATATATATATATATATACGTAGAGAATATATATATATATATATATATATACGTAGAGAATATATATATATATACGTAGAGAATATATATATATATATATATATATATACGTAGAGAATATATATATATATACGTAGAGAATATATATATATATATACGTAGAGAATATATATATATACGTAGAGAATATATATATATATATATATACGTAGAGAATATATATATATATATATATATATATATATATATATATATATATATATACGTAGAGAATATATATATATATATATATATATATACGTAGAGAATATATATATATATATATATATATACGTAGAGAATATATATATATATATATATATATACGTAGAGAATATATATATATATATATATATATATACGTAGAGAATATATATATATATATATATATACGTAGAGAATATATATATATATATATATATATACGTAGAGAATATATATATATATATATATATATATATATACGTAGAGAATATATATATATATATATATATATATATACGTAGAGAATATATATATATATATATATATATACGTAGAGAATATATATATATATATATATATATATACGTAGAGAATATATATATATATATATATATATACGTAGAGAATATATGTATATATATATATATATATATATATATATACGTAGAGAATATATATATATATATATATATATATATATATATATACGTAGAGAATATATATATATATATATATATATATATATATACGTAGAGAATATATATATATATATATATATATATACATAGAGAATATATATATATATATATATATATATATACGTAGAGAATATATATATATATATATATATACGTAGAGAATATATATATATATATATATATATATATACGTAGAGAATATATATATATATATATATATATATATACGTAGAGAATATATATATATATATATATATATATACGTAGAGAATATATGTATATATATATATATATATATATATATATACGTAGAGAATATATGTATATATATATATACGTAGAGAATATATGTATATATATATATATACGTAGAGAATATATATATATACGTAGAGAATATATATATATACGTAGAGAATATATATATATATATATATATATATATATATATACGTAGAGAATATATGTATATATATATATATATATATATATATATATACGTAGAGAATATATGTATATATATATATACGTAGAGAATATATGTATATATATATATATATATATATATATATATATATATATATATATATATACGTAGAGAATATATGTATACATATATATATATATACGTAGAGAATATATGTATATATATACGTAGAGGATATATATATATATATATATATATATGTATATATATATGTATATATATATATATACGTAGAGAATATATGTGTATATATATATATATACGTAGAGAATATATGTGTATATATATATATACGTAGAGAATATATGTGTATATATATATATATATACGTAGAGAATATATGTGTATATATATATATATACGTAGAGAATATATGTGTATATATATATACGTAGAGAATATATGTGTATATATATATACGTAGAGAATATGTGTATATATATATACGTAGAGAATATATGTATATATGTGTGTGTGTGTGTGTGTGTGTGTGTGTGTAGAGAATGTGTATATACATATTTAGAGAATACATATAAATATACATGCATGCATATATGTAATGAATACATATATGTGTATGTATATATATATATATATATATATATATATATATATATATATATATGTATATGTAGAGAAATAGTGCGTGTGTGTGTGAGAGAGAGAGACAACATCCCCCCTCCTAGATGTATTTGAATTAATGGTTATATTTGATATATTTGACACCGGATGTTAAACCACTTCAAAGACATTTCTGGTAGATAATAAAAAAGATATAAAAAAAGAACAGAAAAACATGTATAAATCGATATAGAAAGCAAAAAGTAAAAAAGGAAATGTCCCATAGAAATAAAATAAATATGAGAGTAGGAGGTTGTTTGATTTTCCTTCCATCCTCTAATTTTTATGTAACGTATGTGTGTGTATATATATATATATATATATATATATATATATATATATATATATATATATATATATATATATATATATATATATATAATGATTTCCCTTCTCATTTAAACATTGATGTTGGTCCCTCCAGTTGTCTGCGTACGTTCAGATATCTGGATATATCAGAGGACATCTTTTAACAAAATAATAGATTAGTCTTGCCTGTGAATGTTAACTCGTGAGCAAAAAACTTTGCTAAATGGTGTTTTGACTTCTGACCTTTCAAAAATGTCTGCAATAGTTGGTAATCTTCTAATTTCCTGTTTTGATTGGACTATTTGTTAGATTGTTCCTGCCTTCCACAAACACTTGAAGAAAGCGGAAACGTTAAAATGATAAATCATGTAAATATTTACATTATTTCACACAATTATAGTTGTTACGGGGTGTCTTCAATAAGTTTCCAGACTTTTTCGTATGGGCATCTTTATTGATAGTACGCATGAAACTCTTGTCCCCTTCGAAGTAATCTCCTCTGGCTGCAATGTACTTGTTGTGCCATTCCAACAACGTCTAAAAGGCTCCTATGGAAGTCCTCTTGACTGAGCATGTCAATGACCCTCGTCACAGCCTCTAATCTCCTCAGTTGTCTCAACGACAGCCTTTGAGGTTTTTCCTTGAGCTTAGGAAATAACCAAAAGTCAGAGGGAACAAGGTTTGGACTAGAGGGAGGATGAGGAGCCGTCTTTAGGCCTATCTTAGACAAAAGGTCTGTGATAAAGATGGAATTATGGGCTGGGGCATTCATGCAAAATTTGCACATTTTCAGTTCCTCATGAATCATTGTGAGTACAGCTCACACACTAACATCAAATTGTACACTTATTGTCTCTAAACATACGACGGTTCTGATCCATGAAATTGTTTATTTGGCCAATCAACTCTGGTGTTCTGACTTCCTTACTCCTCCCATACCTCTCATCATCCCTTACAGACTCCCTGCGTTCCTTGAATCTCTCATGCCATTTAAAAACTGATGCTTTATTCATGCAAAAGCAGTCTGAAGTATTTCATACGTTTCTGTGGCATTTTTCCAACTTAAAAATAGAATTTTATTGCATATCATTCTTCTAAATTGGTCTCAGGTTCAGATTGCATTTTTGAAAATTCACCATCTGTGACAATCAGGCTTTAGTATTCCAATTCCTGTTGTAGTTGTTAATTTGATCCTGAAATCATAAAAATTAGTCAGTCATCTCATAGTGTGTATAGCAATAACATACTGAATCTCCAAGAGTCTATGACAATTTTAAATGCCATTTTAAATGCCTGTTCAAAAAAAGTCTGAAAACTTATTTAAAGCACCTCGTATGTTCACAACATTTATGACTGCTAAGCCCTACGGCCTTCTTTGTCTCTGAAAATTTCAAACTGAATACTTTGGAGCAGGTATGTCAAACATGTGTCCCATTGTAAGCTTCTTTGCAGCCTGCATGTCTAACTACTTTGAAAAGGTGGAAGGGAAGAATATCAGAATATCATAATATATAAAGACCAGAAAAATAGTGGGATTTTTTTTTTATTTATCCTCACTTTTTGAAATTGAATCGACTGGTCGAAACTTTGAAATGTTTTTTTAACTTATCACTATTTTTATTATATAAGTTACAGACATTTACTTTATGAAACTCAAGAGAGATTTACAATAATACATATCAAAACTTTTCAAAGAATAAGGTTGACTGACCATCATTTGTTATTTCTGATAAAACTTATTACTGTACAGAAATTTTAGCCTGACATACCAAAGATTGTCGACAATAAGAGATGTCAGGAAAAACATTCTGAACATTTATGTGCATTGAATTTTTATTGTTATATTCAGATGCAATTAAAATATTAATTTAAATTAGAAGTTATTTTGAAATAACATTTCTTTTTGATTCTGAATTTTTGAGATGAGAAATTGATGATGTGTTGTATTTGGATGCTTCAGACTACTGTTCTCATCTTGAGTGTGATTTGTGCAGCATTTCAGACGATATAACTGCAGTCTACAATGCTACAAGGACAAAATAAGTTGCTCTTTTGTAATTAAGAGCATAAAAAACAGTTTGTGTGCAGTCTGTATAGTTCTGTTTTAGACAAAAAGAATGAAGAAAAAAAAATGGCCACCTTTTCTCTTTATATGCCTGCGATATTGTCACCTAACATGCAAATGAAATACTTCTGGTTTGTTATAAAAAGCCTGATTTTTCAGAGACTGGATTGATTTTGGATTTGGATGTCAGAGTAGCAAGTGTTGTCAACAGTGCGTCGTGTTCTACATTTGAGTTTTTCTAGTGCTGAGATTTGGATTTTAGTTTTTACAGAAGAGTGCCGAGATTTGAAGTAGCGAGTTTTTGTCAGTAGTGTGTTGAATTTAACAGTTTTTAACCAACTTCTTCAGGTGTATCTTGTCGAATGGGGTTTTATTTTTTGGTATATTTTTTTAAACCACATGTATGTTTGTACTTGCATTTTTGAATAGGATCAAACCAGTTCATGTTTTTAAATTAAAAGAAAAAATATAGTGAAATTATTTTTTATTAAATGACTTATAATTTTAGAAGTACAACCCTTCTGACAACCTGAACTAACTTGTATGACCCACGCGAGTACGGTGACCTAAACATAGCGGATATAACCAACTGTTTTAAGGTACACGTTTTGTGTGGTGTAATCGTGGATAACACAGGCGTGTATTGGAAGAAAGAGAGAACAATACTGAAGAAATAGACTTGCATATATTACCTCTTCCCGAGGGAAGATCTAAAGTCACGTGGATAAACAGATTAAAAGAAACTGAAAAAAATCAACGGTTTTCATGGCAAAACAAACAAACAAAAAAAAAGAAATGTAGGCCTGTCAGGAATTATTTTTTTAACATGGGAATTTTAAGAAAACAGAAAGAGAGAACAATACTGGGTATATAATAATAAATATAATAAGTTTCAATAAGTTTCAATCTTGGTCAAATAGTCTGATCTTCTCTGAGCACCTTTGGACAAACTTTGCGCAAATCTTCCCCATTTTCAGTTCCACATGAAGAATTGTGTACAGTTCTAACACTGACATCAAACTATGCACATATTGCCTCTATAGACATGCGACAGTCACTATCCATGAAATTCTTTATTTGGCCAATCAACTCTGGTATTCTGGTTCCCTTACTTCTCCCATACAAAACAAAAAGAAAGAGAAAACGAATTCAGAGGGAAAAGGAGAAAAAGGGGGAAACAGATTTAGAAAAAGAAAAAAAAGAATTAAAAAAAGATATGGATTAAAAGAATAGAAGAGAAAAAAGGGTAATCTCCAGATGATAGAGGAAAAATGGTAATATCATCTAGAGAGGAGAGAGATTACAAATCTGATAAAACCACTGTGTGGAGATGCGAAAAAGACTTGCTTACTGACCGTAGAGTGCACCTTAGTTTTTGAGTTTCTGCCCAGGACTGGAGATCTAAAAGAGCTGAATGGAAAAGTAGCGAACGAATTTAAGTTGAACAGTCCTGCATTTAGAACTTGAATAATTTAACTTTCCTTGCATGATTATATCTGGAAATGTCTTAGAAATAATTATTTTCATTTATCGGAAAATTATCTCTGAGTTATCATTGATTATTGAATCGTTTTGATTTGAAAATACAATGGTTTACAGCACCGACACCACAACCAAGGTCAGACTGCATAGAGAGACGCCACTGATTAGAGAACCGCTCCTAACTGCAGCATCTAACAACATCTACGTGTAAAAGATATTGCCGTCACGGGCCTTGAATGAACAACACCAGCGTCCTTCCTTTGCACTGATGGAAGGAGTCTATTCTGGCAGTGGACGGAGTCGGGGGTTCTGACTGGGGCAGAGGTGTATTTTTGAACAACGGTCAGAAGTTTTTCTTCTCTAATTTTCCATTTTATTAAATTCATTTTTTATTTTAAACATATCTCATTTGCCAAAACAAATAATAGAAATACATGCAAATAGGGAGATCTGATGTTTCCCTGGATTGAATGAGAGTCAGCAAGTGTTCCACCTTTCCAATACTTTTACTGTCATCAAAATCAGTGTAAATCGATTGATTGCCTACTCCAGTCGGGAACCCACCATGGTTCACCAGGAGGAGGTTTCACATACCTCTCTACAGTGACTTAGTCCACCATACATTGTAGTCTACATTACACTCTAGAGAACTTACTTTTTTTTAAATCATTTTTATATAATGGCTTGAATTAAAGTTTAAAATGCAAAAGTCAAGTATTATGGTTCAGTTGTGTTCTAAAATGAAACATTCATTTGGAACGCACTGTTGTCTTATCAAATAACCGACTATTAATTTTTTATGCAGAACCCTTCTCCTTGTGCCGTGATAAAACTTCTCAAGTGTAGTTCTGATGTTAGGCTGTATCAGAGTGGTCAAAATCTGACTATTCCTTCTTTAATGGGATTTCTTCGATTATCGATTTTCGATACCTATCAGAGGCATTCTGATACAAAACCTATTCTAAGAGCATTCCAAAAACACATTAAATACATTTAGGTAAAATTATTTTTAAAAAATGGCCCAATCATTTCAGAGTCCATAGGAAACGAGCAGACACACACAGACAGCAAACACACACAAACAACAGACGCACACAATGTGCCATATATATATATATATATATATAACAAAATGACCAATGCAACGAAAATATGGAAAAGAAAAGTTTTAAGCAATACGTACCACAGAAGTTGTCCATCTTCGATTATGTCGGCTATCTGCAAGTGTAGAATACCAGTTTTATCCCAGGTCATCTTAGGAAAGTTTATTCCATCAAAGTAACTTATCGTACACTTTGAATAAGAGGAAACACGAAATCCTTAGATGAATTGATCAGATGGCCATTGTTATTGCAATCCGATTTGAGTGGACATAATGACCTGAAGAACCCATTGTAGAGGATAGGATGTGATATGAACTCACAAAGGATGTTTTATCTGGAAAGCAAGTTGACTGAGTGTAGGGCAGAGGAAGTCTTTCGCTTCCAACGGTAAAGAAGAGGAAGGTTAAATAAGAATAAAAAAGGGTTTTTAGGGTAACGTTAAAATTGTTCAGATCTTTTAGTTCTTACGATGTGTGTTGTGAAATTATGTAGCTTCATGGTTAGAACGTGGATTTGAGGCTAACAAATAAATTTACATTACTTCTCGTCGTATTTAGAATATATGAATTGTTTTTTAGCAAATTTACTTTGTTTTCTTCAGTTGAGTTTTGACAGTTGGCAACCAGTTTGAAATCAAAATATCTGAAAATTTTTAAAAAAATTTTATTTTAGTTCAATTGATTTTAAGAATAAACGGTGTGAATTTAGAAATAATACTAAAGGAATGAATCTATGAGGATACTAGCAGGTCGCCTAACATTGTCCAGTCATTAAATACGCTTAAATATGATATTTTAATTCATGCAAATTTCGTATTTATTATTATAAAGCCAGTTCTCTATTGATTATTATATTATACACAATATATAGTAGTGATTTTAAGTATTTTAAAAAATATACAACTTGAGTGCCAGCTAGAATCGAAACCAAAACATTTAGTTCTTCAATGATATTCGCTATCATTTAACCTAAGGACACATGGCTACTAAAAATTTAAAAATTAATGCAGTTGAATGTATAAATGTATATTTGCGCATGCATAAAGGATACACATTAACTCAACTTATGCCTACCAAGTTCCAATTTTTTAATTTTAACCCCTTGGCATCTATTTTTACCCAATAACAACCAAATCTAATATGTTCCACAGGCCCGAATCCCTTATATGTCAAGTTTGAAGTCTGTAGACAAAAAAAATTGATAGAGTAGTTTTGTAGAGACTGTTCTTCAGATAAACCGACAGGCGGATACACAAGGTCATTTTTATAATATATAAATATATAGAGAGAGATTTCGGTGAGAGTGAATAATATTTAAGAGAAATTGATCTATATATTCCTATCATGTATTCTGTGAGATTTCCTGGTACAAAAGTGTGCAAATTAAAAAAAATGAAATTTGTCAGGTGAAGGTCGAATGCCGGCATTATGAATATGCATATATAATGTAGTAGCTATTGGTTTATGATTTAATTTTTAGCCTTGCAGCAAACAAGTCTTCATAGTTCAGTCATTAACGGCAGAGGCAAAAATAAATCGTAAGCTAAACGTTTTGGTTTCGATTTCCAATGGTGGCGCACAAGTCATTTTTTTTTTTTTTTTTACTTTTTTAGATCATTACTATATATTGGATCCAATATAATATAATAATACACAAAATCTGCATTAATCCAAATATATTTAAGCATATTTTACTACCGGGAAATGCCGGGCGCCCTGCTAATATATATAAGTATATATAAGTGACCTTTCTATGTGTGAAACGTCTTTCAAACTCCTCTCTGAATATTTCGTTTCTCGACTTGAAATTCGATATATACAATATTTGGAACTAGGGGACATTTTCGATTTAGTTTTAGTCTGTAAAAATAGCTGCTAAGGGATCAAAATTGAAAAAAAAACACTTGACCTTGGCAGGAGTAAATCGAATATTTGGATCTAGGAGACATTTTCTATTGACAATACGTTTATTTTGGTTGTTGTTCAATTTTATCAAGTTTTTTTTTTCTTTATCTTTCCAATCTCTTTCAAGTGGTTAGAAAGTGTATATATTACATCTAATTCAGAAGCAAATTCTTGAACGGTTCTGCATGGATTGGCTTCGACTAAGATTCTGAATTGATTGTTGTCAGCATCTAATGACCTACTACTACGCTCACCACTAAGAAATTTCTTAAATCACCATTGTACTGTGTGTTCAGTCGTGATTCCTGCGCCAAACGCTTTACTGACACCATAAGCTGTTTCAGCAGCTACTCGACCTTGCTTGAATTAAAATAAGAAAATTGTGCGAATTTGCATTTTTTTTTTCCATCTTGTTCTGAAAAGAAGACAATTGTTTTAAAACGATTGTAAGTGAAACGATTAGATAGAAAAACGCTCTTTAAAATGATATATGAAATAAAGTTATTATAACATAAAACTTAATTGAAAATACATCATTTGAAGTCAAAATTAAAGATTCCGCAAGAACTTTTTTCTCAACCTAATACTTTTATGTATAGGATTTACTCCTAGACAAATCAGCTTGTCTTTATGAATTTTGGAACACAATTGCTAACCATAAAAAGTTCAAATGTGGGCTGTATTTAGTTTAATTTAGTTTTATGCAAAGAGGATAAAAAGAGGGTGAAAGCCTTTTATGAAAATTTAGATACCTCTAATTTCAGTGAAATTTTAATCAGTATTAGACATCAATTAATAAATATTCCCAAAATTTCCAATTTTAAATTTAAAGGACATTTGGAAGAACATAAGAACCTGTCATTTGAAAATTCAAAAATATCTGATTTGCATTAAATTTGATCCAAATTCAATAGACATCAATTAAGCAAGATTCTATGACTTTCTTAATCCTCTGAGTTGAAAGCCTTAAATTTTAGACATTTTTAAGAATCAAAATCATGTAATGGATTCTGATCAAAATTAGAAGAAGGATTCTAGACATAAAGTCTAGTGTCATTAAATATTGATTTTAATTTTTTTAAGGAGATATGAATGTTGTGCAAAACTGTTCTGGTCAGGAAATTAATTTTACTCGTCATGAGGCGGGTATTTCTCTCATGTGTACATAAAAATGGAGAGGAAATATCAGACATGCCCATGAGGTTTGGTTGTTTTGTTTTACGGCATATCAACCCTTTTCAGGTTATTTAATGCCAAATCCAATAATTTTGGAAATAGTATTCATGTTGCATTCAGTTATTTTCTAGAAGGTTTTTATTTTCCAAGCTCTTTGTCTTCATTCTCTAGTTTGTAGTGTTTGGTTTGGTTGTTTTATAGTGAATTTTATCTGGTTTTTTTTCCCCCTGCCCTGCAAACCATGAATACAATGGGAGAGGAAAAAGGGTTACAGTATTAATGTTTGGCACATTTTAAGTTAGGAAACCAATCAGGAAGTGAGGTAGATAGAAAGAGAAAGGAGAATGAAAAGGAAAAAGGGGAAAAGGTGGGTTGTTTTTGCTTTTCGGTTTGCATAAAATAAGTTTTGCAAAAGGAAGTATGCAAACAAAAAACATCAATGTTAGGTGCATTTCATCCCAGGAAGCCAATATCTTCAGACAACCTGATCTGGTAGCACCAGCATGCACATGAGTTTGATTTACTAGTGCTTCTTTGTTATTAGAGCGAAATTCGAAAGATTGAATTTCAAATACAACCAACGATATTTACTTGTCAGATCACAGTAATGAACATATCCAAGAATTTCGAAAAACGAGGAGGTAGAAAAATGAAAATAGTTTTGGAAGACAATTAGCTAACATTGAGCTTTGCTTAAAAAAAAAAAAGAAATAGGAGAGTTCGACTCATAACAAGGGAGGTAATACTTTTTTGAAATCTTAGGCCAATTTAGCAAAACTCAATTTTCGCTAATTGTTTTAAAAAACTGTTCTAATTAATTATTAGTTAGTATTCTACCTCATCGTTTTTCGTACTTTTCGGATATGTTCGTTATTGCGTCATGACAATTAAGTAGATATTATTAGTTTTACTTGAAATTCAATATTTCGATTTTTGAATTTCATTCAAATAATGAAGAAGCACTGATTTACTTTCGTATCGGTTTATTTACTCATTTTTTCCACTTACTCTCTCAAGATTTCGTCAGATTGAATCCAAGTTGCTTTCTACACATACACGCGCGCACACACATCGCATTGTTTTTCTATATTAAAAGTTAAAATGGAATTATTGTTTAAGATAAAAGGTGTATAAAAATACATAAATTGGATTTTTGAATGCATTTTTTTTCTGACTTATAAGAGGCAAGTTTATGGGCACACTCTTTGATATTCATGCAACAGAATTTGTTTTGTGGACAAAGGTTTTCTGTATTCGACAGCAGCTGGCATGTTTTCTTAGTTGACGACTCTGAGTCTAAGGATTTTTTTTTCTTATTTTGGAGAGGAGGTATGTGGGGGGGATTATGGCCGTGCTTATTACAGTCCACAGAAAGTTATCTTGGTTCAGCTGTCCTCTTTGCAATTTTACTTTCTTGCTTTTAGATGTGTCCATGTGTTTATATAAGAAGCTCTGTCTATCACGTGCTCGGTCAGTTGAAATGTTGGTCAGTCTGTCATGCTTCAAGTTGAAATCGCATTTTCATTTGTCTGACATATTTAAATTTGAAATAGCATTTCCGTTGGTCTATCATGCTTAAGTTTGAAATAACATTTTCATTGGTCCATCATGCTTAATTTTTAAATAGCATTTTTGTTGGTCGGTCACACTTAAGTTTGAACTAACATATTTTTCTGTTTGTCAAGTTTAATTTTGAAATAGCATTTTCGTTGGTTAATCACGCTTAAGTTTGGAATAGAATTTTTGTTGGCCAATCATACTTAACTTTGAAATAGCATTCCCGTTGGTCTGTCACACTTACATTTTAACTAGTATTTCACAATTAAAATGCTTAAGTTTGAAATGGCATTTTTTAGATATCTGGTCTGTTAACCTTAAATTTTAACAAATAATTTTCGTCAGGTTGCCATGTTCAGAATAGAATTATCAACAGTCTGTAAAACCTAGACTTGTTCACGCATCCCTGTAATAGGCGCTATATGTCCGTTTGTTAGTCCGTGCTTTGGTTCATCAGTCTGTCATGTTTAAAGTCTAAAATAGTATTTTCATCGCTAAATTCAAATAGAATGAACGCATTTTCAGAATGGATCTCTTCTATTTTTTATTTATTTATATATTTTTTTGCCCTTGCTGCAGGCAATGTCAGTGTCGCATCCGAATATAATCCTACAAATAATGAGAGTCTGTTCGTACTGAATGCCTCCTAAAATATGCACGAAAACATGCTGAGCAAATAAAGTTAGCACAAACTCAAACATGTTTCTTCTACAATGTTGGAATAACAGATCCTCAATTAACATCAATGACTTTAAAATAACAGTTTATTTTTATTGGACGAATAACCTCAGAGATCAGTTAGAACAAGTAGCCATATTCATTATCTAATACATAAAATTAAGTCGGTTGATCTTCCAAGTTAGATCTCAATAACAATACATTTGACACATCGATATTTGATGCTGGTTAACGAATTATTTCTTAGACATGCAGCATGTTTTTACAAACACACAAATAAATTTGTTTTTTAAAATACTTTTTCCGGCTGTGAATTTTTAGTTTATGCTCTAAAAACCTCCAGCATCAATGATTAAAAAGAAATTTCCACATTACTATATTTCTTTTATGAAGAAAATAACTTATATATGTGTATGTATGTACCATTAATAATTTATATACGTGTATGTATGTACCATTAATAATTTATATATGTGTATGTATGTACCATTAATAATTTATATACGTGTATGTATGTACCATTAATAATTTATATATGTGTATGTATGTACCATTAATAATTTATATATGTGTATGTATGTACCATTAATAATTTATATATGTGTATGTATGTACCATTAATAATTTATATATGTGTATGTATGTACCATTAATAATTTATATATGTGTATGTATGTACCATTAATAATTTATATATGTGTATGTATGTACCATTAATAATTTATATATGTGTATGTATGTACCATTAATAATTTATATATGTGTATGTATGTACCATTAATAATTTATATATGTGTATGTATGTACCATTAATAATTTATATATGTGTATGTATGTACCATTAATAATTTATATATGTGTATGTATGTACCATTAATAATTTATATATGTGTATGTATGTACCATTAATAATTTATATACGTGTATGTATGTACCATTAATAATTTATATACGTGTATGTATGTACCATTAATAATTTATATATGTGTATGTATGTACCATTAATAATTTATATATGTGTATGTATGTACCATTAATAATTTATATATGTGTATGTATGTACCATTAATAATTTATATATGTGTATGTATGTACCATTAATAATTTATATATGTGTATGTATGTACCATTAGTTTTCAAGCTAAAAGATAGAATCAATTTACACTCACATATATTGCTTGTTCTTTTTTTTATTATTGCTTTTTCAACCCCAAACAATGCACAGTGCCACTTGAATGTAGGGGGATACTATTCGGGACACAATTTTCGAGGACATTATGTAAGGAGTTGAGCAGCAAGATGTCTGTTCACATTACACTTGAACTTCTGTATGTTAGTTCGGTCAGGGAAGCAAGAACTTGGTAGATAATTCCAAAGTCTAGCAGTTTGAGGAAAAAAAAATATTTGGGTAAAGGGCTTTCCAGCATCTAGGGATCTATACTATGTAGGGGTGGGATTTTGCTGTTTATCGAGTTTATCAGGGGTATTTATGTCGAGGAGGTACAAAGACTTGGAGTTTGTCAGAGCACCTTCTGTTAAAATACTTGTAAAATAGATACAGGGATGCAACATTTCGTCGATAGGGCAAATGTCGAAATTTAGTTGACTGAGCGGGACCTATCAGATTTGAAATCTTTTTTTTAACCCTGTCTATGAGAGAAAGGCTAATAGCAGATGCACTAGTCTAAATGTAGCAACAATACTCTATACATTGGTTAATGGCAACCTTGTCGAGGTACAAAATACTGTCATAAGTAAACCTCTAGCATGGTAGAGAAAGAGCTGACCTTATTTGTAACAGTCTGTCAATACCCTCAATGTATATTTTCCAATTCATGTTTCCTGCGAATGTTAAGCCGAGGAGTTTGAACAAAGAGCTTACAGGTAGTGTAATATTATCAGGCAGTGATTGTAATTAATAGAAAGAAACTTAGTCAGCATTGAATGTGACCATCCATTTACATCCCCATTCCACCTCATACTGGAGGTCTTCCTCTAAGGTTTAAGCCATTTCCTTAGATATGTGTTCAATTGTTTTCTATCAGCAAATATACCCATCTCAGAGACATTTTTATCGGGGAGGTCATTTATGAATAAGAGAAATAATAAAGGTCCAAGGATCGACACCTGAGCACCACTTGCATTTATATCATGTTGATTTGATGAACAATCATCGAGGACAACCGGGGGTTTTCTCTTATTTAAGAAAAATTTCATTATGTTAAATATTCGTCCAGTAATACAGTAATTTTCATAAGAAGACCAAAGGCCTTAGATATATCTAGGCTACTGCCCTAGCCTTCTTTGTCCAGTGCACTTTTAATTATTTTTTAAATCTAGGTAGACGCCTAAATTTTTATTATATTGTATCTAACTCATGATTCGTTGGATAGCAGAAGATATTTTCCTCATATAACTAAATAAATCTTCAGAAACAAGTAGACATTCTTTAAAATACGCTACAAAGTTCAAGATATGGAATTAAAAAATGGAAAAAAGAATTTGGAGAAGAAAACGGAGATATGTAAAATCAATACTAGCACACAAGTACATGTATTTGGTCTACTTACACATACGCAACTGGTAGTATAACACATAGCTTCTCTATATCTCATTCCTTATCACAGATGGTTATGTTTCCGACACATTTCCTAGATCATCAAGATCAACATTCCTCACTTCTAGATCTATTTCTCACCATAGTACCCAATGTGTGATGAATACCCATAACCGTCTTGGGAATGCTGATCACACTGTAAAAAATCGCCCTAAATTCTCGACCTAAAATTGAAAAGCCATTGCTCAAAACTACAAGGTATTCTGAGAAAGCTGAATGGGAAGCCATCAGGAATTTCATCAGAGATGCCCCATAAGGAAATATCTTTTTTCTTCCCGCTGAACAGTGTCCAAATGAGACCACTGAATGGTTCAAAACGGCAATTGAAGCGCATGTTCCCATGCAGAAATTCTATAGCAAACCCACTCTTCCTCAATGGTTTACTTCTACTTGTGCAGGTTCCATTGCTCAAAGGCAGCATGCATACCACAGATTTAACTGACATAAGTCCCGTACAAATAGAAAAAAGTTTATAGAAGCTAGAACTAATTGTAAGAAATAGTGACAACTAAGAGAGAATACAACATTACTATCATAAAACGCATCAAAGCGCAGAAATTAGGAACCTGTGATTTCTGGAAAATCTACAATAGTGTAGTTAATGATGGGCAATCAACAATTCCCCCACTATCCAACAATCATGAGGTTGTTTGCACGGCAACCAAGAGGGTTAACATGCTTGCCAGTCGGTTTGCCTCTAACTCCACATTGGACCCAGCAAACCATTCCCTCCCTGACTTTCCTTTGCAGAGAGACGCCACTCTAGATGATCTGAAAATCACCCCTTCTCAAGTGCATGATATCATAAAAAAAACTAGATACCTCAAAAGCATGTGGACCCAATCTCATCCCGGTTGTGCTATCATAAATATCTTCTGCTGAGGTCGCTCCAGTCCTCTCCAAACTTTACAACAAATGCCTTAACGAATCTTGCTTTCCTGACTGCTGGAAAACTGCTTCTGTGGCGCCAGTTTACAAGAATTTTAGCAAAAGCGTGACTAATTAAATTATCGTCCTATTAGCCTCGTCTCGCTTTTCACCAAAATATTTAAGTCCGTAATTAACCAATGTCTAGACCATCATCTTACAGTTGCTAAACTTCTGACCGACCCACAATATGAATTTAGGCAAGTCCATTCTACAGTCGATATCCTAACTGTAATCTTTGAACATATATACCATACGCTGGACAAACAAAGCAGGGGGGGTTGATAAAGCGGTAGCCCTAGATATATCTAAGACTTTTGAAAGAGTTTGGCACGATGGTCTCAGGAAAATCAGATCCTATGATATCACTGGACAAATACTTAACATAATTAAATCCTTTTTAAACAAGAGAAAACCCCAGGTTGTCCTCGATTATCATAAATCTAAACAATGATTTAAATGCAGGTGTACCTCAGGGGTCTGTCCTTGGACCTTTATTATTTCTAATATTCATAAATGACCTACCCGATAAAATTGTCTCTGAGATGGGTATATTTGCTGATGACACCACACATGAGGAGAAAACAAGTGAGCACATATCTAAGGAAATGGCAAAAATGCTAGAGGAAGACCTCCAATCTATAGTGGAATGGGAACAAAAATGGAAGGTCACATTCAATGCTAACAAGACTAAGCTTCTTTCCTTTAATAATTACAAGAAACAGTCTCAACCACCAATAGCTATGGCTAATGATAAATTACCTAAAAGTACTTTTTTCAAACTCCTTGGCTTAAAGTTCACAGGAACATGAATTGGAACAAATATATTGAGAGCATTGGCAGGGCCACTGCCAGGAAAGTGAGCTATTTCTACTGAGCTAGACAGTTACTTAAGTCTCAAAGTATCCTGTACCTCTACAAGGCCACCATTCGCCCATGTATGGAGTATTGTTGCCACATTTAGGCTGGTGCATCTACTACTAGTCTCCTGCTCCTGGACAGGATTCAAAAGCGATTCGCCAATCTGATAGGTCCTGAACTATCATCTAAGCTTAAACCTCTGTCCCATCGACAAAATGTTGCCTCCCTCTGTCAGTTTTATAAGTATTTTAATGGTGGATGCTCTAATGAACTACAAGCCCTTGTGCCCCCTTGACATAAATACCCCCAACAAACCCGACAAGCAGAAAAATCTTACCCCTACACAGTAGAGATCCCGAGATATAAGAAGGCCTTCTGATCTAATAGCTTCTTCCCTAGAACTGCTAGACTTTGGAACTCCCTTCTGGGTTTCTGCTTTCCTGACTCTACTGACATGCAGAAGTTCAAGTGTAATGTGAACAAACATCTTGCTGCTCAACTCCCTACATAGTATCCCTGCAACTTATGGCCCCGATAGTAGCCCCCTACATCAAAGTAGCACTGTGCCTTGTTTGGGGTGAAAATGGAATTGAAAAAATTTTTTTAAATCTCTGAAGCGGAAATTTAAAATATTTACTTAAGATAATAAGAGATCCCTCCCTCCAAATAATAGACTTCCGAGACAACATAATATCTCACAAAGCTATATTGGATATATATATATATATAGACATGTCTAATTGAACACGACAGAGTTATTCCTTTTTCCAATCTTTCTGAATATCTTTTCTATTTGCTGAGCGGTCTTTTTTATTTTGGCAACATATATATATATAGAATGGCGCCCAAAAGTTGTTGTTTGGGCATATTTTTCTCCAGTGCTTACTATCTGTGCATCCGATTATCATCGGGATCAAAGGAAAAGAAAACAACAACAATTGCTCCTGACGATAATCAGATGTCGTGTTCAATTAGACGTGTCTAAATAATGACTTGCTACCAAAATATACAAATATTTATATATTACTGATCTGGCAAGGTGACAGGCGAGAACACCGAAGCAGTAAAACTAAAGTTGGATTGCAGGATACGATATACGTAGGCAAATATGGGTATATTTTATTGGTTTGAAAATATAGGTTCGTTTTTACCAATTGTCATAAAATGTTAATCATACATTATAATCTTCAAAACACCTGCAAATTTTCATGTAGTTTCGATTCATAGAACCAAAGATATGAGCATTTCAATATACAATTTGGCTATCAGTATAGATAGATCCATATATAGATATACCACCTTTTTCAGCAATTTTATAAGTTTCAAATCTCAGCAACTATTTATCAGAATTTAACTAATGAAGGCTCGTTGGAAAGGTAATGACCTGAATTGTGTAGTAGGTTATGTGAGATTTGCCCTTATGGTCGGATATTGAGGGGATCATCCATCATCCACAACCTATTTTTGGCACTTTTTTACAGGCATAAAACGTTTTAATCATAGTAATTTGTTTTCCTAGATTTGCATATGAATTACAAAATATCTAATAGTTGCCCAAAACCTCTGGTCTTTATGCAGGGGAGACTAAAACTTGCTGCTATGGTTTCAAATGATTTGAAATAACACACAAGGGGGGATTTGATTCCAAATATTTCTCATGTTATATCTCCCCTGTTTTGTTTTCATACATAAAGTAAATTTCACAGTGTATAAGGATTATCTAATATTGGAGATATTCATAATCGTACTCTATTTCCAAAGAGGGAAGATATAACATATGAGAAATATTTGGAATCAAGTCTCCCTTGCTGTTATTTCAGATCATTTGAAAGCATAGTCACAAGTTTTAGTCTCCCCTCGAACAAGGCCAGATGTTTTCGGGGAATATATATATAGACCAGAGGTTTTGGGCAAATATTAGATATTTTGTAATTCATATGAAAAACTAGGAAAACAAATGACTATGATTGAAACGCTTTATGCCTGTAAAAAAGTGCCAAAAAAAGGCTATGTATGATCCCCTAAATATGTGAAAACATCATTAATTCACATCTCGCACAGCAGCCACCGATTAGCGTAATGGTTAGGAGCCTTGACTGTCTTACAGGCAGTCGTGTTTCGATCCTGGCTTGAGGGAGTTGCCTATCTAGCCGCACTGATGAGCTGTGAAACAGCGAAACAGTACTGTATGTAGATGACTATATATATATATATATATATATAGCATGTCAGGAGGCTATGAAAAAATTAAAGTGCTTGATCGTGGATGTGAGAGCTGAAGAATTATATATACATATTTCAAATATATGTATATATAGTTTTAAAGTATATATATATATATATATATATATATATATATATATATATAAGAGGATTAAAGGTTTCTTTAAATGTGGACCTATCAAGATGTGTAAAGCTCAACATGTATGATGGAGCTTAAATATAATAATAGCATTATAGATAAGACAATGCCATATATTCGTATACATAGGTTCATTTGTTGATGTAATAAGGAAAAGCTATAATTCCTTTATATGCTCTTTATACCTAGGTATTTCGAAGCCTAATGCTTCTTATCAGAAGAGCTAGAGTCTGGGTTGCAGACATTTCAATGCAACATCTAAGGGATAATATGGGGAGTATTCATGTATCTGGTACATAGGGGAGTGATGGACGAGGGGTGTGCAGGGTAGATGGGGAGGTTAAACTGATGTAGGTGAATTTAAACTAACTGGAGACTTGAGAGAAAAAAATTGGAGCTAGAAGAAATAGGGGATATGAGAAACAGGAGGATAATATAATATGAGGGGAGGATGGTGATATAGAGAGAAGACACAAAAAGAGAGGGATGTATAACGCGGTAAAGTACATATTCAATGAACAAAATTACGTACTGATCCATTTAAAAATGTAATACTTTATATGGCTCAAACTTTGACGTAGAGAAATTTCTTTTCTCTGTTAAATTATTTTACAAGTTTAGGATAGGTGCGAGTTTGAGTGGGTGCACCTACTTATTGGTAAAAGTTACAAAAAATAATGTGCTTATGTTACTCACCAGGTTACCAAGAATATATGTTCAAAAATTCATAATGATCGGTTCATTACAAAATTAAAAAAAAATATATGTATAATGTTAAGATTCACAAAAACATGATGTGTCAATATAATCCACCGTGTTGCCCAGATTATATATTCCCCGCTCATTAGTTTAGGAAATTAATTTCGTTTGTTATTGTTTTTGGCAATAAACACAATTGAATGGATTCCGTCATCTTACAGTGAAGCATTTTTTTATGCAAGAGGGAGTCATTTCCCTTGCACTGTCTCGCACCCTATCCATGCAAGTACATATATTATTATTATTATTATTATTGTTACTCACTAGGAGTCTTCTCACTGGTCATTATCAGAGATTGGTCACTGATGATAATCAGTGATGTTACCTGGAGTCTGGGTGACAACATGTCTCCTTACTCTTCACGTCTTTCAATAACCTTTGCAAATGACTTTGTTTTATCACAACGGCTGTTTACCATTGAATTTTCGCTAGCAACAACTTTTACTCTTCACTAGAATTTGGGTGGCAATAAGCCTCTTCAACGCCCCCAGCTCTCTTTGCACTCATTCAGTGGAAGTCTGGTTAGTTTTTTCCCTCCTCAGTCGTTCTGTTCTCCTTGACCCTTCACAAATATTTTGTGCGGTACCAGCCCAGGCTAATGCCTTGGGGGAGGAGACAGTTTACAAGATTTCTTGCAGTTTTATTTCCCTTAGACTCATTTGATGTTTCTTTCATCTTTGTTTTGTTACAGTTCCAATGTGGCTGTTTAGTAGTTGTAGTTTGTGGATTACATTTTGCATTCAAGCATTTTTATTAAGATTTTAACTGTTTACATTAATACCGTCTGCTCCATAGTCTCTATCTTTCCTTTGGTTCCAATTTCTCCTAGTCTTTTTTCCAGGTTCTTCAAAACTATCCTTACTGGTCCTGCAAATATTTTTTTTATGTTATTATTATTCCTATTATTATTATTGGCCCACAAGGAACTTTCACAATTATTATGATTATTATTATTATGTCATATATATATATATATATATATATATATATATATATATATATATATATATATATAATTATGTGATTGAATGTATTGTGTAAGACTTTAATTATTTATTTCAACAGTGTTCAATATGTGAATAGAGATTAGTAGTAAAGTATGAAAACATATTATGCTAATTAAGCTACACAAAAGCGTCCACGTTTCATTACTGCAGAAAATCATCAGGTTAAGTGCATGGACTTTTCTTATTGATTATTTTTATATCCATGTGACTTTTAGTCTAACTAATTAACCAATTAGATTTGTTGTTATTTCCTTGTTTTTTCATTAATCAATAGCCGAGCTTCTCTTAAACAAAGACTTGACTGACTGCTATGTTGTTTTGTTTGGATTTAGCGTATCCCTTTTATGAATGTGACAAATTAACAAGTGACTTTATTTTGCACATGAAGGATTGGAATAATATCCTTTATATTTATTTTGTTAATCGCTGCTATATTAGATGTTGATTTAGTTTGGCTATTTTCATTTTATTTATTTTTATGTATATAGTTATCCTATTATTCTGTATATACAGTTGGTTGCTATTTCACTTTTACAGTTTTGTAAGTTTTTGAGATCTTTTAAAATTTAAACTTTCAAGCTTCTCTATCAAACATAATTTATAAAGGTTGTCTAAATTTCTAAATGTACTGGCCAATTATATTATTTTTTATTAGGTCATTTGCGAGTTTCCACTTTCTTTGCATTTTCAGTAATGGTTCGCTAATAATATTTTTTTAATCTTTTTTTATTGAATGTGCTTTTATATGGTTATACCTAGTTTCGAGGTTATCCTTAATCATTTTGTTATGTGGGTTTTCTTTGTCAAATATTGTGGCTTGGTAAACAATGACTTTTGTTAATCAGTTATTGTGTAATGGGCAAAGAGCATAATTTTTGTGGTTATAGTTTTTTCTTCATTATTAACTTTCTTACATTTATTTAGTTACATCTTATTAGAGTTTGAGTTATTACTATTTCTAGTGGCTATATTATTGCATTTTCTAGCGCTCTTTTTATTGGCAAAGTGTTGTATAGGGATGAAATGTGGAAGCCTCTGCATAACATAATTTCCATAAATATATTTAAGTTAAAGCATACTTATCAAAGTATTATTATGTACATCTATATCAAAAACACTTGTAAACGTTTTTTTTTAATTTTTCAATTTTTTATTTTCATACTTTGTGGACCGGCGCGTACGCAGACCCCACAATTTTTATGAATCATCATTATTCCAGATCAAACATACCCATTCCTGTGTCTCGATATATCTTCTATCATTATATGTGATCAGTTTTCTATAATAGTCAACCATATAGGAGCCTATTCGGGACCAGACACACACAGACGTTCAGCTTTATATTATAGATATTTCTGTAGAAATATATTTTCTTATTATATATCAATCCTTATATAAGAAGCTCAATATAATTACAGAGCAATATAGAGAATAAATGACAAAAAAGTTATATTCCAAAATTCATGATGTTGACCATCTTATAATGTATTCCTTTAATTCAATTGACTTATACAATTCTTGCAAGTAGTGTATTTCCATTTTCCATTCCAACTAATATATACATATATATAGTTGGACTGGAAAATGGAAATACACTACTTGTTGCTATCAATCAGATCTTTGTCTTGATTTTTTAAAAACAATATATATATATATATATATAGGGTGTCCACAAAGTCTGCCTACATTATGTAGCCAGACTTTGTGGAAGCATCCTGTAGATTATATAGCCAGACTTTGTGGGCACCCTGTGTGTATATATATATATATATATATATATATATATATATATATTAGAAGGGAGACGTGATGTTGCCCAGTATTGAATGATCAACGAATGTTTCACACTCCCACATTTTTATTGTCATCGAAATTAGTGAAATTGCTCATTTTTCAATCAAATCGATTATTTGCCTGTTCTAGTTGTGGACTCTTGACGTGGCATAATCCACAATGCATTGTAGTCCACATTGCACTGTAGAAAACCTACTATTGCTTTTATAAAATTATTTTTATATAATGGCTTAAAGTTTAAAATACAAAAGTCAAGTATCATGGTTCAATTGTGCTCTAAAAAGAAACATTTATTTTGAACGTGACTTGTCATATTAAAGAACCTACTATTGATTTTATATGCCTAGCCTTTCTGCTTGTGTGTTAATAAAACTTCTCAAATGCACTTGTGATGTTAGACTGTATAAGATGTTAGCTATGATGAAAATCGCCTGTTTTATTTTCATCAAATTTTTTTTCGATTATCAATCTTCAATACTTATCAGACATTCCGATACAAAATATATCTAAGAACACTGCCAGATACATAAAGTATATTTATATGAAATTTCATGAAATCCTGTCTAACTGTTTCGAAGTTCATAGGGAATGTATTCACACAAAGTGCCTTTTATGTAAAAAAAAAAAATAATAATAATAATAATATATATATATATATATATATATATATATATATATATATATATAATGTTAATCATTTACTTTAAACCTACTCTGTTTGTATATACCAATCGTAATGGATTAAAAAAAACTTTCATAATAAACTGTTTTATAATGAAAGATGTTTTTTTTTAATATAAATTTTGAAAAAAAGTCCAAGCTCAATGAATGCCTTTTTATTGGGTTCTACAACATATATAGTGTAATATAATAATAGTAATATAACTTAAAAGTTATCCATTACAATGTTTCGTATTGCGACTAACAAATCTGCAAAATTATGTTATTGCTGCATATTTAGTCACGTACTCATCATATGATTACCTTAAAAACCTTATAAAGCCACTATTTTGGACAACTTACATAGTTCATGTAACCAACATACTCTGCCGTTCCTTCTCGTTTCGAAGATTATGGTCATACTGCTACATACATAAAGTACATTTGTATGAAATTTCATAAAATTCGCCCTAGCCGTTTTGGAGTCCATAAGAAATGAACACGCACACACATAGACAAAGTCCCCTTTATGTAATAGTATACACACACACACACATATCTGATTATGACAACATAATGCTTCAATTGTGTTCTAAACAGAAACATTCATTTCAAACACGCCCCTGTCATATCAAAGAGCCTACTGTTTTTATATGTCGGGCCTTTCGGCTTGTGCGGTAATAAAACTTCTCAATTGCACTTGTGATGTTAGGCTGTGTAAGGTGTTAACTTTGATCAAAATTGTTGTTCCTTCTTTCATCTGATTATTTCGATTATCGATTTATATTGAAGACATTCTGATACAAAACCTATCTAAGAACACTTCCAGGCACATAAAATACCTTCGTGTAAAAATTCATAACATTCAGCCCAGCTATTTCGGAGTCCATAGGGAACTAACTCTCTCTCTCTCTCTCTCTCTCTCTCTCTCTCTATATATATATATATATATATATATATATATATATATATATATATATATATATATATATCTTACAAACACACACACATACACACACACAGTTCCTTGTATATACTAGTAGAGAGATAAACATTAATATATAATACATAACAAATAAAGAAACAAAAGATACTTGATCATAATATCTGGAGACTTCAGTTTCATGGTTGTTTTTTCATTATTCGGAAATAGTTTAATACCTTCCTGGGTAATTTTATGCATATATAATGTAGAATATCGATCGAGAATATTTCTAAAAAATAGACAAAAAAACATGCAACCGTAGTAAAGTTTTCAAATAAGCCCAATTGCTTATTATTTGGATTCTTCGAATTACTATTCTCATCTTGAGGGTTATTTTCACAACGTTTCGGCCAATGTATCCTCCAAACTTCTTCAGGTGTATCTTATTAAACTCTGAAATCTTCACAGAATTTCGAATGGAACCCTTTGTTTAGTTCACAAAGGTAGCAATCTCGTTCTGTTAGTCACGTCCGGGTAGAATTCAAAATTGTATTCTGAGTATTGCCCGCACTGAGGATTGAACCTTCGATCTCTAGAAAAGTGTCACAACTAAATTTTACCAAGTATTTATCTGTTATGCAATGTGTCTGCAAAAAACGGATTAAATAAAAATTTCCATTCCAAATTCTGTGCAGAGTCTATCAGAAAGATTCCCAAGTTTGACAAGATACACCTGAAGAAGGTCAGATATTACATCGGCCGAAACGTTGTGTGAATAACACTCCAAGATAAGAACAGCAGTCCAAATAATCCAAATAACACAAATTATCAATCCTTACCTACAAAATTCAGAACCCAAACGCTTTGAAAGGGCATTAAACTTTTTATTTGTACAAAATACCAATTCTAATAATTTGGACAAACGTTATTGAGAAGCTGATATTTATGGTTGGTACTCATGCAGAGAGTGATCCGGACATAACTCAGCGCACGCCCGGCTTGTCCCCCCCCCCCCGAACATAGCGTCAACAGCTGGAGTAAGCCGAGCGTCGCCGAGGAAATTAAGCCGAGCGTCGGCGATGAAAGCATAACAAGAAAAGAGAAACCTACCTTAAATCTAAAGTTTTATTAACTGTAAAAGAGAATGTTATAACAATGTTTTCTTTTTTTATATTTTTTTGTTTTTTTGTAAAATGTAACAGATTTTTTTTTTATACAAGAAAAGGCTCAAAAGTAAGTAAATTAAATACTTTTTGTGTTCGTAAAGTTTTTATGTATTTTTTTTTCAATAAAACAATTTTTTTATTTTTTATTTTGTGTTTCTTTTTGTTTGTTTTTTTATTTTTGAAAGAAAAACCCTTGAAACTAGGAAAAATAAAATAAACAATCCCACCCAGTTTTCTTTATTTTATTTTATTTATTTATTTATTTTGTACGAAACAAATTTTGGGGAGGTTTTGTGTGGGCGGGGGGAGGGTGACGGAAAAACCTGGAAAGTGGAAAAAGATAGAAAACTGGGTGAAATATATTTATTTTTTCATTTTAAGACAGATGTTGTTGTTTCCTCAAACCGTTGGAGGGCATCACACGATGCCAAAGTGGACGCAGAGGTTATAGCGGACATGTAAGGAAGCTCGTCATCAACCGGGTAGCTTTCGGCGATGTGAGCTAATATGGAAACAAACGGCGCTTTACCAAATGTTTGCCTCCACATAAACTCTATGAGATATGTGTCCAAAAGCTCCCGGTTGGTACCGCATTCTACTTTGTTGCGTTGTTTAGCTTCCTTCCATATTCGCTCCACATGATTCGTCATAGCCTTCGTTTCGGGATCTACGAAGTGAAGGCTGTGGTTCAGTCAAATGGCGATACCCCTCTCCCCCCACTTTGTTGTATGCCTTTCCCGGCAGAATATATTGTTTGATTAATGGAAGGAGCGTTTCGGCATTCCGGTTTGATACACTCACCAAGAAACCCTCCTTTTCGGCGGGGTCGTATCCATCGAAGACCCAGGCCGGTGTGAGTAACCTACCGACGTTATGCTTTCTACTGTTAAACAAAGCCTCATCTACCTCCACCGTATGGCCTGGGCTCCCTATCTGCCGGGGATTCCTTAGAAAATATTCCCCGCAAATGTCTCTTAAGAAATTCTTCCAGTCGGCGATGGTGTGCATCAAGCGAATTCCACATTCGCGTTGGAGGTCTTTTTGTATTGATCTCTCGAACGCCCACAAATAGATCAGTTTTAGTATTATGGCAATTGCCAGCCTAGATTTTGTGAAAAAAGTTCCTGTTCGGATAGAGGTCAACGTTTGGCATTTGCCAGCCTGGCACCTCCAGGCATAGCCATCGCTTACTTTGCTTCTTGCAATAAGAGCGCATCTATGGCCACAAGAGGGACACACGTTTTCGTTCGTGCAAGCAATCTCCTATCCTGACAAAATTCCAGGACTCCCGCTGCTGTTTTTAACTGCTCAGATAATTCTGTAAAATTCATATGTTCTTCCTACGCAAATGGTGTGTTTATTTTTTTTCTAAACTAACTTGTTTTCTTTTCTTCCTTTTCATGATTGTCGTCTGCTGCTTTGAATTTTCAACTTGCGTAAACGCGCGTCCTGTTGAAAAACATCGCGCTACATTGTCATTGGCTCAGCTTTGTTACGTCAAACGCCTTAATTTCTTCGGCAACGCTCGGCTCACTCCGGCTGTTGACGTCATATATATATATATATATATATATATATATATATATATATATATATTAGACATCAGTTGCCTAGAACCTCACTGTATGTAATATCATCGTCTACCGTGTAATAGTACTTTCATTAAATTGAGAAAGCGACCGAGTGTAGCCTGGAGAAATGGGTTGGTTGTTGTTGTTGTTGCTTGAAGTAGAGAAGAGAAGCAAATAATGTTTTTCATAGTTGAGGAAATATGAGAGATTTGGTACGGTAGAAAAGAAACGAATGATTCGGGGCAATGGGCAGACAGGACTTTAAAAAAAAAGCAATACAAAAAAAAAGGAAGGTTAAGAGGAAATATCATTCTCGTCATCATACAACCGCATAAACTTTGTATATGGAGATTGTAAATGCAGTATATTTCTTTCATGCGCAACCAATTTTTTTTTTACGTTGGTTTATGTCTTAAATCTCTCTTTCTCTCTCTCTCTCTCTCTCTCTCTCTCTCTCTCTCTCTCTCTCATCTTATTATAATGTAGATTATGTGTCTGTCTGTAGCAAAAACTCAGTCAATACCTAGGTTTTACCACTTATTTCAAATGATTTTATTTTTTATTCTTAATCATCCTCCTCCTCCTCCGTTTTACATGATGACATGTGTTGAACGGCTTTTAGAAATTATGGTTTGATATACCTTATTTTGCATATTAATAAATTAGCTGTTTAAAAAAGAACGAATTCGGAAGAATTGCAATTAAGTGGTTGGCATCGAAGAGAACACGTCGGAATTTATGAAGACGTGCAAATGTTTCAATCTTTTTTTTTTATTAGATCTAATTAGATTACAAAATAACAATAACTCTAATCTATCTTTGTCTTAATCTTTATTAATCTCTCTTTCTCTCAAGTCCATTCTCATCACTTCCTTTCATGTTTTCCTTGGCCTTCGATTCTGAAATAACGATGTTATCTCAACTGCTGTGCATTTATTAATCAAAGAACTTTCATCCGTTCTTCCAATGCGGCCATATATCTCTCTATACTGTCGAGCTTTAATCTCCTTCTGAGATCACCAAATCTAAACTTGTCTTTAAGACTCACATTACACATCCATTGTATTAGTCTTATATCATTTCTCTCCATGCAACCCATGTCCTCAACTTTCACCTCTACACATTATTACACTGCATTACTGTTTAGTAATTGCAGAATTTTCTTGAACTTTCTCCATTCACTCCTAATTTTTGCAATCATACTAGCACTTTCTTCTCCATTCGTCCATGCATGCTGATGGATCTGTTTCACGTCTCTCCTTCTTAGACAGGGTCCCATAAAGAGTCTCCAATCTAATAGGTCCCGCACTATCATCCAAACTCAGACCTCTGTCCCATCGCTGTAATGTTGAATCCCTATGCCTGTTTTACAAGTACTTGAATGGAATGTACTCTGATGAATTCATAGCACTTGTGCCCTTTCGATGTACATACTCCTGAATAACCCAACAATCAACAAAATCCCCCCATTCATTTTCGCCCCAGATACCAGAAAGCTTTCTACTCTAATATTTTCTTCCCTCAGACTGTTGGACTTTCAACCTGCTAGTCATTTCACTGCGCTTCTTGTGTAACCAATGCTTGCAAATAGCACAAAAAATACACTGGGTTCCCTTTTCACAAACTGATCAGGAGAACATTTTTTCTTTTGGGAACTTTTCAGCACTATACACAATCATTACTTTGCTCTTGATAACATTCACTCTCAGAGCTTCACTTTTACAGCATTCCTCAAAGTTTGGCACTGCTGCACCGCTATTCATCAGAAGATGCATGTTTTGCTAACACAAATAGAATCTCATTCTTGCAACTTTAACCGAAAAGTCTTCCTCGGTGTTTACTTCTAAACCGCATGGTGAAGTCTCTTCATCTTTTATAATAGAAACCAGTCAACCGTTCATAGATTTGGCTATACTCGATCCCATAAGCAGATTAGTTAATAGGTGAGAAAACTGAGTGGATTGGAATTGCAGTTGCACAAGTGTTAACTGCAGACTTATTTCTCATCTCGACATTGCCACCACACAAACAATCCAAAACTGCTTCTATCATAGTCGCTTTAGTACATATCTATAAGAAACCCAAACTAGGGAAATCACCATTTGCTTACATACATACAAATATTATTCTTGCGAAACTCGCCATTTGGATCTTTGTTTTGCAATTTATCAGTGATATTCGACATATCTGTTGTGAACAGAATGCAGTGGCAGATGCGTTTTTGTGTCACCTTCCTTATAAATTCTTTCTTCTCACCTTCCGATATCGACCTAAAACAAATGGTCAAAGACTAGCCATGGGTATGGACACATTGGATCTGTCTTCACCTGAATTTGTCATTGGAAAATTCACATGTCTACCTTTGTCCACTTCGGACACACAAATCATTTGTGACACCTCACTCTCATCTCATCATCAAATGATTCGTCTTAGGGTTGTCTTTGATCCTCTCTGGCATACCCTGAATTTAAAGTCACAATGAAGCTTATTTCAGCTAGATTTTTCTGAACAAATACATGGCGACATCATTGTCAAAAGTCAAAGGTACACAAGCATATCTGTGCACCTCAAACGCTCGGTTCAGCCATGTTCATATAGATCTCATCAAATCATGGCCAATCAGTCAAGGATCTATTTATTTCCTGAATTGTATAAACGACTTCACATGGTGGTCTGAATACATTCCCGTAATCAACATTTTGGCTGAATCTATAGCGCTTTATATCAATTCTCACAATATAAACTGTGGTGGACATTTCGAATCCCATCTCTTCCAGAAATTTCCCTGGATTTTAGAGATCGGACATATCCCAACTATTAGCTATTACCTATCTTTTACTGAGACGATAGATCGCTTCCATCATCGATTGAAAGCTCGAACAACGGCGATGCTGTCATTCTTGACTGTCATACAGCTATCAACCAGGATCTGAATACTCTGTAGCCGAGCTCGTTTATCTTTAACTTTGCCAAGTTAGATGTTAACTCAGATAGATTTAACGGCACCAGGTTCAGCTCTGTACATAAAAAGACTGAGCTTATTTTAGTAAACTTTCGCCTATTCACCCCCGGCAGTAGATCGTAAAATATTTGGATTCGAAACACATTTTCTCATAGACATATTTTTTTTGTTTGTTTTTTTGTTTTTGTTTTTTTGAAAAGACGATGTTAAATCCCTTCTTACTCCATCTTATACTGATCGTTATCGCATGCTTTTATGCACTGACAAACTTTTCACCCTTGAAATCGATGATAAAAAAGAAACTGTTTCTATTGTCAGAATAAAAAGGGTCTTGTTATATATTCCTTTACATCACCCAACTCTTGCACCTATCAAAAGAACGTGTGGTTGGCAGGTACATTCGCCACAGAAACTGTGCAAGACTCTCTCAATATATATATTCTTAAAAATAGGGTTTAAGATTAAGGGGTCATTAGAAGAAATTGGCCTTCAAGGAATCTTAATTGTAGATTATGTCTATATTATACGCTCTAAAATCCTTTAAAATCAAAAGAAACTTAAATTTGGAGAATCAATGTACTATTCTGCTTGTTCCGTCTTTAGTTAGTCCATACATTACGCTTTGAATAAGGCCAATTACAATTTTGAAAAGCTAGACTGCTTCAAAAAAAAATGTTAAGCTTGCAAAATTTGGCTTTAAAAAGGTCAAGTTCAATTTGGAAACCACGGACAAGAATTTTCACGAAGAGCTTGCATCTAACTAAATATAACTTACACACTCTTATGCTTAGCAGCTGTGTTCCAACGTCCATGATGAATTTTTGAAAATCATTCTAGACAAAGCATGAAAGCACTTAATGTAAGGAACTAACAAAAAGAAAAGATGGCTATTGTAAAGACAGGAGGTGCCTTCAAAACAAAAAGATTAAAAGTAAGGGGGAAACAGTGAGCAGGAAGAGAGTTCCACAAGATTGCAGTTCTTGCAATGAATGTGGGGTATATACAAAAGAATAAAGGTACCGTTAAAGGCTAGGTTATGATTAGAAACAAAAACAACAACAAAAAAGTAATATACGACGTACCGGGCGTATCTGCATCGCTCTTTGGGAAAGAAGGAAAGGATGGCTAGCTCATTTATATACACGAAGGGAATCTTGGGAAGGCAGGGCATGATGGGAGAAGCTATTTTTTTCTTGTCTCTTCCTTTTTTTTTTTTTTTTTTTTTTTTTTTTTTTGATAGCATATAAAAGCTGGGAAAAATTCCCTGCAAGACAGAAAAAGAAGAGAGTCGTGAACATCTTCTCTTGAAAAGTATTTCGTGTTGCTGACGTTCAGATTGTGTGGTGTGACATTGGTGGCGAGAGGCCAGGTGTGGTCGACTGGAAAAGAAGAGGCCAGAAACGTGCTGTTGTCGAGCGAGTGGCTCACTCCTTCCCGAACACCCCAGAACCGAATCCTGATCGTAGCCTTAGAATGAAACTACTGGAATAGGAAGCAGTATTTCAATGACGTATCAAAGCTGCGAATTGATGGAGACCACTAAACCAATGATTCAAATGAAACAAAAGAAGCAGGGAATTGATCAGACAATTCTGAAGAATATGTGCTATAATAGTATTTATAGAAAGACTGAGACTAGCAATATCACGTTTATGAGAGAAAGAGATTGCAGAGAAGAAGAAAGGATGAGATCAAATTACGGACACGTTTCTGCACATTACCAAGAACTTTCAAATGGGACAGTGATTCTGTCAATTGAAGTGAATAATGTACATACAAATACAAAAAAAAAAAAAAACTATCACAATACTAAAACATTTTTTGACTTTCCAACGACTTTTTTAATAGAACAAGGTTATACTTTTCATCACGACAAAAATATTTTTTCAAATATTTTACTGCTATTTTATTTTTTTCAGTTTATTCAGCCAGAAGAAGTCTTGGCTGACGGCACGAAAGCATGCTATCTCCATATATTAAATAAAGAGTTCCGTGCAGATTCCCAAATAATACCAATTACCAATCGTTACCTAAAAAAAAAATTTAAAAAAATCAGAAACATAATTTTCCACCGCTAATTTTTATCTGCGCTTCATCATTGATACGTCTAACGTTTTTTTTTTTTTTTTTTTTTTTATTAAATGACAGCAAACAATTTTTTTAACTTATTAATTTCAGGTCTATTTCAATTTATTCATCCATAAGTCCTGCAATAAAGATGAAACGTTGATGGCGAGTGACTTGGTTTGTTCCTTTCTATCTCTCTATCTCATCGGAATACTTTTTCCATTATTTTCAACATACAAATACACAACTTATACGCACATTATTGACTTTAGATATAACTTATACACACATATATATGTGTGTGTGTGTGTGTGTGTGTGTGTGTGTATGTGTGTGTGTGTGTGTGTGTGTGTGATTGTTACTTTCGATTAAAAATATTCCAATTCATTTTGCTCTGAAATAAAAAGCAAATAGGCATAAAACACAAATAGAAAATTTCCAAAGTAAATAAAGACATTTTAATATTTAATTAGAATGAATAAAAATGACCAAGCAAACCTCTTCCATCATGTTAAGCTGACATTATTTGTGAGATATGCTGCCAGGGTTGTAGAGTGGAGCTGTAGTTAGAAAATGCTTTTCCTTCAAATAAAAAAATAACAGTTTTTACAGTTAATTTATGATAATTTAAAGAATCTAAATTTAAAAGTTATACTTTAATATTTGGAATTGCCGTTCCAGAAAAGTTTATGTGAACATTATAAATATTACATTTTGCCCAATTGAAAGAATGACCAAATTTGAAGAACGAATAGTAACTGTTTTTTAAACATAGATTTCATGTATTGGTAGGACATAGAGTAATGTTGCCACAGCTGAGCAAGAGTTTCATAAGTGGTGATTCCTATGTAAAAGAAGGACAAAGTATAGCGACGTTTTCCTCCAGACGTTAAATTTGGTGACTAAGACTGAGAAGTGATTCCGTAATTGCTACACTCTTGCATTTCGAACCCACATAGGTCACTCGAATTTAAAATATCCCCAGCATTCAAAAGAACTCACGACAGAAAGCTGAATTAAAACAAGCAAGTGTTCAGAAAACACTGATGAAAAGAGAAAAAAAAGGAACTTGTGAAAACCAAATACGTGTGTGGACATAAAAGTGTGAATTGCAAACTCGTGGAAAGTAAGAATATTTTCATATTTTATTCTTCTCTTTGCTCGGCACTGTCACGACATCTGGGTGCACTCGTAAAATACAAAAGAAAGAGAAATACTAATTATTTGTGGGTTTTTTTTCTTCTCGCGTCATTAAATACATGTGTCAGCAAACTTCTTGTTTGGCTTACTAAAAAAAAAAAAGAAACTACGGTTTTCGACCTTTTTCTTCACTGTCAACATTTTTTCTGTTCTATGGAAAAGACATTTGTTTAAAAACATTGAATATTTCTGTCGGCATATTTTTTCCTCTCGGCTATGAAAAACATTCTTTTTGGAATAAATATTTTTCCATGGAATTTAAAACTGTATGATCAACGTTATTGAAGGAAATGAATTACTGTTCCCTTTTTCCCCAGTTGTTCTAAATATACTAAAATCTAGTTTTGATAAATTTTCATAAATTCTGTATTTTACCCATCATACAAGGATAGCTGCCTTACAAAGTACATGGGAACAATTATTAAAACCACAAATTGAACAACAACAACAATAACACTTACTATTAGGTACGTGCAAAATGAATGCCGATGCTCAAAATGTATAAATATTTTGATTTCTCCCTTTACTTAAAAATTCACCAAAAATCAGGAAATTAACCAATTTTAATGAAATTTTCAGTATTTATAAAATAATGATCAGGAGATATAATGAATCCATTATTTTTATTTAAATCTTAATGGAAATGTATTTTGTTTAAACAAAAAATACCTTTATTAAAGTTATAGAATTCTGTAGTAAAAAAAAAATGAAAGAATTTATTTTTGCTTTTTTTATGAAAATGAAGCATGGTAAATTGTAAAAAAAATTTTTTTAATTATTTAATTTTTCCAGGAACATTACAAAAAAGACCCTAAAGTCCATATTAATGAATTTGATATAACTCAGAGAAAAATGAATTTCTCGAACTACCGATATTACCATTGAATTAAGCATTGTTTACTTAATATTTTCACACAAAAAATTATAATAGTAAAAAATATTTCTGCCTTTTCTTAACTACAGATTTCGCATAATTTTTATATGCAAAATTTTAATAATTTCTTTGCTCGCATGAATGTGAAACTTTCGGCGTAACATATATTTTAAATAATCTCGAACAATAATTTAAAAAAAATTAATTTAAAAACAGGAACATAAAAATGATTAAAGTAAAAAATGATAAAAATTGATATAAATGTTCAGAATAGGAATGTACGGATTCACGTCGGGGGGAGGGAAGAAATCTGACACCCCTGCCTCCTTTTAATGTCATGACTTCATTTTGAAACAACGTTTCGATTGGCTCAAATTTTGGGCTTCCATAAAATCGTGTTTACAAACCTTTATTGGTTGCGTTTTTGACGGACAGCAGAATTACTTGCTTTTTGAGGGCTAAGTAAGCTATTTTTTGAACAAACAAGGTGTTTTTTTTTTTATTATTTAATTCAATATCTTGGGACTTTATTTTACTAATCATATTTTAAATAGACCCAGAAAACTAATATTTATCTTTTACAGGATTTTTTACAATTAATTTATTTAACTTCCAAATTTAGCTGAATTGGTTAGCTCGCCGTGTAAACATTTTTCATAACTTTTTTTATTCACATGTACAAATATTTTTTTCCTTTTGGAAATCAACTTTAGTCTTTAATCTTTCAAATACAATCACAAAGTAGTCGGAAACCTACAAAAGAATTATGATAAATCGGCTTTCAAGATTATGTCCCTCTATCTTTATCCACCCATTTTTACCCGTACCTACCATTTATTAAGCACGCAACAACAATTATTGAAACCGTCAGCAGACAGACAATTTAAAAAACACGTAAAAAATAAAGCACAAGTTAAGGGAAAAGGACTCACATATTGATACATAGCTTAGAAAGAATTCGAAGAAAGAAAAATCCCATCTACATGTAATCGATGTGTTAATTTGCATTGGGTTAAGAACTGTCCATTGTTATCAGGAAAATGTTTAATATGTATTTAAAAAAAAAAAAGTAGGACTCATTGCAGAAATAAAATTAAATACAAAATCCGAGTGTTTGGCGGAGACTGAAAATAACGAAGAAGAATTGCGAAAATATGTGACTATAAAAATTCATAAAGAAATAAAAATGCAACTCGATTCGGGTCCAGACCTTTCCATAGCAAATTTAAATACTTGGAAAAAATTGAATAAACCCATAATACTGACAACACGCAAAACAGCAAATGCGGTTAACAGTATGCAAATTAACTTCGAAGGTAAATTTTTAGAAACTTCACATTATTGGGAAAGACGAAAACATTGAAAGGTTATGTATTACCACTAATCTACTGAGCTCGGACTGGATTCATGAATTTAAATTATGGAACCTGCCAATCAATCATTTTTGCAAAATGAAAATAAAAAGTACAACAGACGTCCATGCTTGAAAAACAAATTAAAAGGAAACTTTTCTTGTTCTAGGACACGAAAAGCTAAAGCAGAAAGCGCAAACAAACCGATACTACTGTAGATCAAACAAAAGTAGCTTTCCCACAATGAGAAGTCTCTAAGCACAAGTCAAGAACCAAAATAAAGCATATATATATATATATATATATATATATATATATATATATATATAAGCTGTGTGTGTGTCTGGTCACGAATAGGCTCCTATATGGTTGACTATTTTAAAAAATTGATTACATATAATTATATAAGATGTATCGATACACAGAAATTGGTATGTTTGATCTGGCAGAACAGTGGTCCATTAAAATTGTGGGGTCTGCGTTCGCGCCTGGTCCACAAAGAATAAAAATAAAAAACTTAAAAATTAAAAAAAAATAAACGTTTACAAGTGTTTTTGATATAGATATACATAAGAATACTTTGATAAGTATGTTTTAACTTAAATATGGATGGTATAATAAAATTGTCGGGTCTGCGTTCATGCCTAGCCTCCATAGAAGGGAAATAGACACAAATTTTAAAGACTTTTCATATCTATCTGCGAAAGTATACTTTGATCATTGTTTCAGTTTGAAGAAATATGGTATAATAAAATTATGGGGTGTTCATTCGCATCTGACCTCCATAGAATGGAAATATGTCACAAAGTTTAACAAGGTTTTTTTAATATAGATCCACAGAATATTGTGATAAGCGTTTCAGTGTGACAGGTATGGTATAATAAATTATGGCGTTTATCTATTTTATTTTTACTTTCATCATATTTTGCTTTGGTTTTGATATCCCCAAATTCGAAGCTATCTCTTTACAACCCTTCCTTTTCATAACCTATCATACTTTCATAAATCAGAGTCCATTTTCTGTAGGCTGTTTTTGAACCCAGTCAACGACGGGTACTTTTGCTAGTATATATATATATATATATATATATATATATATATATATATATATATATATATATTGATACGGCCTCCGCTAATCGAGCCAGAGATGTCTCGTGTCGCGGGGTTCGAATCGTTCGACTGGTAGTAATCGTGACACCCTGCACTGAAGAATCCCGAAAGGATGAAACACTAGTGTCTGTAGGTATTTAATTATTATAGTAAAAAAATAATTATGACAGCCCCTTTAAGAAATACGTTTCTTATCGTTGAGCACTTTCCGTTGAATTAAAAGTCGGTCAATTTAGCTCTTATGCGTAGATCATCGTATAACGATTTGATCACTGTCTGTCTGACGTAATGAACATTTAAATTAAAATGTTTAAAATTCAACGCTATTTCATACGGTTAATAGTAGCCGAATGGATACGGCCTCCGCTAATCGAGCCAGAGATGTCTCGTGTCGCGAGGTTCGAATCATTCGACTGGTAGTAATCGTGACACCCTGCACTGAAGAATCCCGAAAGGATGAAACACTAGTGTCTGTAGGTATTTAATTATTATAGTAAAAAAATAATTATATATATATATATATATATATATATATATATATATATATATCCATTAATTGACAAAATCATAAAGACATACTTCTTATACTCTTGTTTAACTATTTCTTATTTTTTCTACATCCTTACACTTGGGGTGGGGAAGGGTCGTGATTCATAGAAACAAAGAAAGAAAATGGGTGCAGTGTACATGTTAGCCACCAGCGGCAGTCTATTCGAGTTTTAAAAGTATTTTTTTTTTTTACAAGTTACACCTTCTTTTCTACGTCACACTATCTAATTTCTCCTCTATTCTTTAATAATCTCGACAAAATGTGAAAAAAAAAATAAGGTTCTTATACAACATGGGACACAAACTAAAATCTCATTACAAGTAAAAAAGATTTTCGATATACTTACTATCGTTCAAACATATATATCCTCATCATAAATTAAGGAAAATTATCGAGTAGAATATTAATTAAAAATAAAAACAGTTTTTCGTATTTTGCCGATCCACTATTCATTATAACAGAGTTAAATGGCAGACAAACTTATCTCCCTATGATTTACGAGGTTTTCCCTCTTATCAATGGCAGATCAGCAGAATATGATTTTTTAAATTTTTAATTAAAATTTTTCTCGATAATTTTTAATAATTTTTGGTGTAGATACTTATTTTTTGCATGATACGTAATCATGTTAAAATGGTTTCCTGTTAATTTATTTCCGTCTTGGTTTTTGCAAATAATTTCAGGGTGTCCATATACATTAGGTGGTTCATTCTTTCATCTGTATTTGTGAACTTATATCCGGCTTGGAATTTTCTTACTATATTGTTCAAGGGCATCATGGCTATAATGAACAATAGTGGTGATAGGAAATCACCTTGGAAGATAAGTCTTTGTATTTTAATCTCAGTTATGCATTGTTCATCAACTTTCAGTTCAAGTATCCATGTTCTCATTGCATTTTCTATCAAATTGATAATCTTGTCTGGCATTTTGTACATTCTCAGCTATTCTATTATCTATGCTTGTTTTGATCCATGCCATGACTATATTTTTTTCCTACTTTTTACCTTCTTGGGAATCCTTTAATCTATGTATAATAGGTGATCTAATCATCTTTTTCCTTTCTGGCTTCCTTTCTGTTCTTCCACAATTATGAAAAGAATGATAAATTTGTTTCCTCGGTTGTGCCGTTAGGCCTGTAGTTGCTTTTTTTTTTTTTTTTTTTTTTTTTTTTTTTATTGAACCAGTATGGTTCTACCTTTGTTTATCCATTCTGGCATGCCTGCTTTGTAAATACATCTTTTCAGGTTCTGAATTAGCTTTTCATGTAGTGTTGTGAATTTTTTAAACCCAGAAACATTCCATTGTGGCCTGATGCTCTCCAGTTTGCCATTTTTCGGAGGGTTGTATTGAGAGTTTCCTAGCTGATTTCCTTATCTGTGCCTTCAATTTGCTGTGACTATTCCGTCATGTCTTTCAGCCATTCGGCATTTCTATTATGACCCTGTCACTCTTCCCATATATTGCTTCAATAGCGTTTTGTTTCTGTTGGGTCTGGTTGTTCTGTTTTTGTTTTTCCTACATTTACATTTTGGTAGAATTAGCTTTCATTGTTTTCAAAGGTCATATTTTGCTTGCACTGTTCAGATTTGTAATCTTCCCTCTTTTGCTGCTATTTTGTTTATCGCTTTGACTTCTTTTTAAAATTTTTTGATCTGGGTTTCCAGCCTTACTTTCCATCGAGGTTTTGTTGGTCCATTTTCTTTCCCTGCCTTTTTTTTTCTACTTTAAACTTCCTACGTACTATCTTGGCACCTGCATAAATTAAATTGTTTAAGTCTGTAATAGTATCCTTTTGGGATGTCTGGGAGGGGCTTGTTCACCTTCTCTGTTTCAGCTTTTAATTTTTCCCACTCTTGGTTCTTTAATGATGGGAACTTTGTTTTTTTTCTTCATTCATAAGTTGTATTATGATTTATATTTTGTATTATGTTTTTTTTGTTTTTTTTTTGTTTTTTTTACTTTAGCTGCTTCATTCTCGTTGTGTTGTGTTTTTTTTTATGCGTTTTGTGTTGTGTCTGAGTTTTGCAGGCCTTCTACATCTGGAGTTTCTATGTGTGGTGTTCCAGCCAAGGATGTTTCTTGATCTGTTCCATTATTTGTATTCTTTGTTGTATTTCTATCAGTTCTAGATTTTTTGAGAATAAGTTCCACTTGGTCCGCAATTCTTTGTTCCGACCTATGGTAGTCACTAAACATGTCCCACAACTCTTTCATCCGTTTGCGATATCCTCGGTCTTTGAGGTGACTTATGTAATAGCATTCCATTACCAGTCTATTCTCTTTTAGCGTCCATTTCTTTTGTTGTTTTTTTGGTCTATGTTGGTAAATTTGGTTCTCCTGTGTTTGATCTGTATTGTTTTGGTACCTGAAATTAGAGAGTTGCATATTATTTGTAGGTTGAATATTTCATGGTGTGGTGTTTGTGGCAACACCAAGCCCAGAATTGTTTTACCTCTCACCTAGATGCGAGGTAAGGTACACTATCACATGTATATAAAGGACGTAAACAGACATATACAAACATACGTGGAAAAAGGTGACATATTACATCTACTTATTATAAGTTGGTTATTCTATTCCTGCCTTAATAAAAAAAATTCGAGAATAGGTTCCCCTCCCATATTTACATGACAGCTTGTAATGTGGAATAAAGAGGGGACTGTTAATTGGTTTTAATCTTTTAAGCCTACCAAAAAAATATATATATAAAATAAATAAATAGAATTAAATAAATAAGTAAATAAATATTTACTACTAAATCCGACAAACTAGAGCATTCTTCTTACGAGAACAGTGGCCTTTGCCAGCCTGTTTAGTTTTGGGGGACTCTATTTGTGCTTCTTCCTTTTTTTCTGATTAAAAATATCATCTTAGATCTATTGACTAATATTTACATGCATGCACATTTGGGATCTGATTGACATGCATTCAAAGGTATTATTATTATTATTAATATCATTATTATTATTATTATTATTATAATTATTAATATTATTATTATTAATATTATTATTATTCAACACCATTTTCTACATTTTCAAATAGCATTATCAACAATACAGCTAAGTATATAGAAATACCTGCAGGCAGTAAACATCTTACCTTCCATTATTCAAGATTAGAACAGAACAAAGTTCAACACGTCTCACCTTGCTTTCATGTAACGGAGGATCATCGTACACGAATACATCTTGCCATAAATATGAGTTTTCTCTTCTCATCTGTCAAATCATGTTGTATCAGAGCTACAGATGTTGTTCGCTTCTTGGGGCCATTACACCTGACTACGGACATATTTCCTTAACTGTGAGTTACTTATGGCTATCACCTGAAGGAAGACTAGATATCTAATCGCCTTTATCTAATTCTTACGGAATAAATCAAAATGGTTCTCTTTTTTCCTATTTACTTGCCTCCCCACGAGGGAAAAGCTAGCTGCAAGTTCAGTCTTTAATCTATACAAATAAAGCAGTGTGTGTGTGTGTGTGTGTGTGTGTGTGTGTGTGTGTGTGTCTGACCGATAAACTCTTAAACTATTGGTCACATAACATTAAAATAATACTTAAAATTAACAGGAAATAGTAATGATATACCAAAGATGGTTCGTTACGAGTAAAATTTTTGTTTGGATGGATGAATAATGTGTACAGAAATATGTCAGCAAGTTGAAATGAAAAATGTTCATTTCAACTTGCTGACATAATTCTATTACTTTTTCGCCTGCGCAAATTCATTCATAGCTTGAAGTGGTTTTATTTTAAATTGTTTTATCTATCTGTTGATAACTCAAACGGTAGAGAACACGACTGGAAGCACTGCATTGTGTGATTTCACTTCTAGCTAATGGCATCCAAGTATTTTTTAACTTTTGAAATCAATACTATATATATATATATATATTCAGTAGAGAATTGGCTCTATAATAATAAATATGAAACCTGCATGAATTGAAATATATTTAAGAGTATTATACGATGGGGCAAGCCCCCCATCCCCATCCACCAGTGTGGAATAAAATTCTGCTCTCCAAAAAGAGGTACTCGAGATAAAAAATAATAATATAATATAATAAAAATTGTCTCAGTCTAGGAGGACTTCTCCATCACTGACAGATGACAGAATAGACTAAGTGTAGCATCAGAACAGATACTACACTTTGTAATATTTATTTGCAAAAAATATTTTTAAATTACATTTTAAAAATTTTAAACAAATTAGGAATAAGGCCATTTGTTGGAAAATGGGTGCCCTTGGTCATCCTTTGTCACCATGCCTAGAAAATATCTATCCTACTCTTAGCTAAAATAATCAATCACCAAAATGCAACACTTACTCTAGGAGCCATCTTATATAAATTTCCCAAATCTGGGTTGAATAGAAAAGTAGTCAAACACTTCAGCAAAACCTCCTCAGTGACATGCAATATGGTTTCCGTTCTGCTAGATCTACAGCTAATGGTTATATCACATAGGATTAGTGAATCTCTCGATGGAGGCTTCCTTTCTAGGGAAATTACCCTTGGCATATCAAAGGCTTTTGATAGGGTGTAACATAAAGGTCTACTTCACGGCATAGCTGGAAATGTCTTTCCAGTTATCAAATCATTTCTCTCTGATAGGTTCATAAGAGTAGTTGTTGTTAGGCAGAAATCAGAAGTTCAGAGTATTAATGCTGGGGTCCAACTCTTTTCCTGCTCTTCATAAATGATATCCCAAATCACATCCTAAGATCATTTGTAGACATTTATGCTGACGACACTATCATCTATGGCAAATTTCCAAAGGTCATAAACGATCAGGTTCTCTCTGATTCTCTCTCCTCTGATCTTGATCACATGGTGCAATCAGGAAAGAGGTGGCTGGTTAATTTTAATGCATCTAAAACCAAGCTTCTATCTTTTCATCATCAATGCCCTGATCCCTGTCTGGCATCAATCGAAACGAAAGGTTCATGTTTTAACAAGCTTCTAGGTCTGACCTTTACTCCTGATCTGAGATGGAACACACACATCAAATCCGTTGCCAAGATCGATAGAAAAATGGTGGAATTGTTCTACCACGCTAGTAGATATCTCACTACTGATACAATTCTCTAGCTGTATAAGAGCCAGGATGAAATACTGTTGCCACATATGGGCAGGAGCTGCTAGATGTAGCTTACCTGCCTTGACAGAGTTCAAAATAGACTTTGTAGCTGAGTGGGGGTGCCCTTTTCTCTTCCCTGCAACCTCTTTTCCACAGAAGAGACGTCAGGAGCCTGTCTGCTCTATCGTTATTTCCATGGCAAGTGCTCGTCTGGGGTCCAATCTGTGGTCTTCCCTTTGCCAAACATTCACGAAAAACACTTGTCTAGCTGAAAATACTATCAATAATTTCCTCCACTCTTTATCTGTGCCTAAACCTAAACGTAGATTCCATGAACAAAGCTTTTTTCTTAGAACTGCACGTCTGTGGAACTCTTTTCCGTTTTTCTACTTTCCAAATTGCTACAATATGGTTGTCTTTAAGTACAATGTGAACAAATTCTTGATGAGCCACCCCTTTATGTAATCCAATATACCAAATTTACTAACGATTACTACGACATGGTCCCTTTGATCACTGTACACACATTAACCGTGATCCTCAAATGGCCTCCAGGACTTGATATGTGGTAACCCCTTTGTTAAAAAAGAACATGAATCTATTTCCTTCACTGTAAGTCACTTCTAACTAATGTCTGGTGTTACAAAAGCTCATAATTATCTGGAATTTATATGATGCTTCTTCCTTACAAAATTAACTGCTACTGTTTAAACTTCAAATCCCTCCGTAGCATACATGTCCAAATTAATTAATCCATTATCATATTAGTTGATAGATAAAACTAGATGTCAAATCTTATCAATGCTAAGTAAGTAACTTTGTGTTTATCAAATCATTGTCCTCTAACATCAAAAGAACACTGATAAGCTGTATGTATAACAGTTGGAGATATTAATTTTAATGGTTGAATAAATAAAAGTGATTTGTTATCAGAAAACATACTGCCAAGTTACACTCCATTAATTTACTTTAAAGTCTTATCAACATTAGTTATGCTTGAACGAATGTAACTTGGATCTTATTGTAACTGGATTTACTTTTAGGATTTATCACATTCAATACAATCGTTCATGAGATGATCTTACTGCTTTTCTACTTGATATTTATGGAAGAAGGGCAACAAGACAGTTTTATAACTATATATATTTTTTAACACTTCGCTATGGATCCATTTCTGTAGCTATGTAGTTGTTTCTGGCTGGATAATTAGAAGAGATGCGAATGGTCTAAACACCCCTATTTATCCGGGTTTTACATAATCCTTTTCTATTAAGTTTTAAACCACCACTGTTAAAAATCACTTGAGATCACATGACTAAAACTCAGCCAATGAGATATCTACCTGGAAACAGATGAATCTAATGTTAAATCCTGTCAAGCACACCTTTTGCATCTAACAAAACATATCTACACTTAACACCAACACATGTAACTGTAATAAAACGTAGAATAATGTCAAATATTTTGTTTCTCAAAATCTTGATTAATTTGATTAAATGCTGCTGAGACTTTTCTGATCCTGCACAGCAACTTTCTTGTTTATGGACCTTCGTAAGTTTTTTTTTTTTTTACATAAGCATCACCACACATCAAGGCTCAGAGGCCACTGGAGGATACGGGTTAAAGAGTGTACAGTAGTCAATTGGACAATATAGTAATAGTTAGTAATAGAAATTCGGTAAATTTGTTAAATTAAGTGGAACGGCTCATCAAGAACTTGTTTACGTTGGACTTGAAGACAACCATATTGTAGTCAGCTGGAAAGCAGAAAAATGGAAGACAGTTCCACAGGCGTGCATTTGTCATGAAAATAACGATAAAGCAAAGACAAACTTGCAGCATCTCTTCTCCTGCCCAGATGTGGCAACGGTACTCCATCCTTGGACATACTTGGCTCTTATATAGATAGAGAATTGCATTAGTAGTGAGATATCTACTGGATCGATAGAAAGATCCCACCATTTTTCCAGCGGCCTTGGCAACAGATTTGATGTATGTGTTCCATATCAGATCAGGAGTAAAGGACAGGCCCAGAAGCTTTTCAAAACATGAGGCCTCCCCAAGACGAGAAACATTCATTTCAATTGATGTCATATGGGAACCAGAGCGTTGATGATGTAAAGATAAAAGCTTGGTTTTAGATGCATTAAAAGTAACCAGCCACTTCTTTCCGCATTGTACCACGTGCTCAATATCAGAGGAGAGAGAATCAGAGAACTTGGTCGTTTACAGTTTTAGATGTGCTACCATAGATGATAGTGTCATCAGCATAAATGTCTGTAAGGATGTGATTTGGAAGATCATTGATGTAGATCAGGAAGAGAGTTGGGCCCAGGATGGACTCCTGAAGGACTCCAGCATTAATAATGTGATGTGCTGATTTCTGCTCATCAACTACTACTCTTATGAATCTATCAGAGAGAAATGATTTAATAATTGAGAAGACATTTCCAGCTATATCATAGATGGAGATCTTGTGAAGTAAACCTTTATGCTATACCCTATCAAAGGCCTTTGATATGTCAAGAGCAATTGCCCTAGAAAGGATGCCTCTGTCGAGAGATTCATTAATCCTATGAGATATAACTGTAAGCACATCTGCTGTAGATCTAGCAGAACGGAAACCATATTGTGTGTCACTAAGAAGGTTATTTTTGCTGAAATGGTTAATTACTTCTCTATTTAACACAGATTCCAGCAACTTACTTATGACGCACAGGAGATATATTGGCCTGTACTGAGAGGGAGATGACCGATCACCTGAATTCTTAAATTCAGGGCATACTGATGAGATTTTCCAGGGTGATGGGAAGCAATTCTCTCCAAGACAACGTTTAAACAGTTTTGTAAGTATGGGTGCTAGTTCAGCTTGAAGTTTTTTTAGTACTCTAATTGGAATACCGTCATGGCCGGTTGCTTTACTGGAATCAAGGTTTTTAATTAGCTTGGACACATCACGTACAGATATTTGTATATCACATTGCATGTTTTCTGATACAGGAGGAAATATTGGGGGTTCGTAGCCTTGGTCGCAAAGGGTAGAATTAGCTGCAAAGTTCTTGGCAAAGCATTTGACTTTGTCTGATGCTGACGAGATTACCTCAGGTCCATTGATGATAGTTAGGATAGAGCACACGCTTCTGTTCAGGATTCTGTTTGCTATTTGCCAAAACTGGTGAGAACCAAGCCGCTGCTCAGCTACTTTGAACTTGACGGACTTAGCATACAACTCTCTTGCATTCTTTATTACCTTTTTACAGTGGTTGCTGGCAGTCCTGAAAGCGGCTTTAATCTCAGTGCATCTATTACGTTGGAAGCAATGGAAAAAGTGATTTCTGTGCGCAATGGCAGCAGCACATTCTGGAGAGACCCATTGTTGGCTGTTAGGTTTTTGTTAGGCTTTTGCTTGAACTTTTTCGAGGGTATGAAACGGTCTATACCTACAATTAACCATTCCGTCAGGTCTGATACTGACACATTCTTTTTAAATCTGAAACACAGAGGTAGATCTGATATAAATGCATGGAAGCTATCCCAGTCATCCATAGAGTTAAGTTGTTCTTTATGGTTGATAAAAACGCTTGTTGGTGGCTGATGTGTCCCAGAGTCTGTTTTGAAATATACTACATAATTGCCCTCCAAGAATTTTCTTTACAGTTAATTAGTTATATTAGTTTTGCTCGAACGTTATTTGTGATTGGAAGAAATTTAAGAATGTACTATATCAAATAGAGGATCAAATTATTATTATTAGGTTGTTGCATAAGTCCCCGCCGTTTTGTTTTTTTAAGAAAATCAAAGAATTTTAAAAGCAAAAGTAAGTTCGTGTGGAACCCAAGCTCTAAGTTTTTGTGTGAATCCCATCAAGGGAAGGTAGCGTGAAAATCACACTTATCTTTTCACCCATGAGGTCAAAGTTGAAAGAGTTGAACTTTGCAGACTCTACCAAACTCCTTCGCCAAGTTTGGGTCTAAACACTTGAAATTTTAGATGTAGGTTACCTGGATATGAGTCAAACTTTTTAATATATATACACTAGCAGTTCAGCCCGGCTTGTCCTCCGTGTGAATACTCTTTATGTAAAATTTCAAATGTTTAGACCAAAAATTGTCTGAGTAATTTCATAGAGCTCGTAGAGATCAATTTTTTTTAATTTTGACCCCAATTTAGCATCTTGGTGTCAAAACAAAATAAAATTTTTACCCATATCTAAAATTTCAAATCTTTAGACCCAAAATTGGCAGAGAAATTTAGTAGAATTTGTAAAGGTCAATTCTTTCAACTTTGACCTTTTGGCAGTCAAATTTTCGCCCTAAAACTGACAAAAATGCTTGCACATGTCTGAATACCCGTTATGTATAAATTTCAAATGGTGAGACCCAAAATTGGCTAATTTGCTAGACACCACAAAGGTCAAATCTTTCTAACTTTGACCGCTTGGCAGCTTAAATTTTCGACCCAAACTGATTAAAAAGCTTGCCCTATCTCTGAATGCCCTTTACATAAAATTTCAAATGTTTAGACTAGAAATTGGCTGAGTAATTTGGCAGAGACTGCAGAGGTAAATTTTTTTTTTAATTTGACTCGAATTTTGAGCCTTTAACATTTATTTTTTGGGGGCTCAAATCAAATTATAACGTTTGATCCCTGTACAAGTAACCCACATTTAAAATTTCAAGTGTTTAGACCCAAAATTGGTGGAAGAGTTTGGTAGAGTTTTCAAAGGTCAAATCGTTTAATTTTAACTCTTTGACTGCCAAATTTCTGGCCGAAAACCGATTAAAGATTTTCCTAAATCTCAATACTGCTTATGTCAAATTTTGAGTCTCTAGACTAAAAATTGACAGTTATTTAGAAGGGAAATGTACACACACATACACACGGACATTTTATCTTTTATAGATATATAGATATGCACATAAAGTTACGAACAGTATATAGGGCCCGAGCAAAGCCAGGCTGAACTGCGAGTATATATATATATATATATATATATATATATATATATATATATATGCAAGTTAGAAAAGCATTTCATCAAAGGCATGAAAATTGTTAAACAAAATGTTTTTACTATAGGCTTTAAAAATAAAGGTAAAGATTCAATTCGAAATTTATTTATCTTCAAAGTGCACTTTTATAAATTTTAAAAAGTAAGGTATAAAAATTTAATTTAAATTGAATCCAAAAATTAACTTGGATTTATTTTATGCAATTTACATTCTGTTGCACTTTTTAACAAAAATCATTGAAAATTTTATATCTATATCATTAATATATATATATATATATATATATATATATATATATATATATATATATATATATATATACTAGAAGACAAACTGAATATTGAAATGCTCATATCTTCGGTTCTATGGGACGAAACTACATGAAAATTAGCAGGGTTTTTAAAGATTATAATACTATTCCATGGTTAAAATTTTATGACAATTGGTAAAAAACAGCCTATATTTTCAAAACAATAAAATATACCCAAATTTGCCTACACTTGTATATATAGTGTCCTGGCAGGTTATCTTCAGTTTTGCTGCTTTAGGATGAATTTTAATTAAAGTTTTTTTTTTTGGGGGGGGGGGCTTGGTTGTCTCCCCTATGGCCTTTCCAGGCCACTAATATATATGTATGTGTAAGAATATATAACAATGAGCTTTTAATAGTTTTGACAAATGTCTAAGTTGTGTGGATGTGCGTCACACATAACTATATGACGACATATTTGTGGGGCAAAATTACCACCATCCACTCTTCCCTGTCAAGGTTTACAATGGGTGTAGCAACGCATCTTTATTTATTACAATCTATGTACGACATTTGATACAGTGTCAACTAAAACCTTACAAGCTGTGAAAGCATTTGTCGGTACAGAAGGGATAGTAACGTGAGGGCTATCTTTAAATTAATTAGGTTATGAACATTTCTTTTATGAAAAAAAAAATAAAAAAAACTTCTTTGTGTGGCTAGATATTGTAGGTATATTTAAATGGGGTTGAAGGTTACAGAATTGCGTGGAAACATTTAGGGAATGTGAAATTGAAGAGAAAAGGATAACATTATTTCGTTTTTACTATTCAACATTAACCGCCAACAAATAAACAGGCACAATGAATTGGAATTTTGAGTGTGAATAGACAAGCACGCTGAGATATACATGTAAGTTATTTTATGAGACTTTAGAGTGTGGACCGAGATAGCATTCAAGCTGACATGTCGGACTTTGATTCTGACTAACCAATTTTCATTTGTCATTGTTGTATCATGTTATTGGCACTAAAATGACGTACTTGGCTTTTTTTTTTGTACTAGAAATCATCTACAGATACATGTTCTCCACATTTATCTTGCTCTTAAACTGTAGTATTATATCTTAGAGGACACCATCTATTTTCATATTCTATCCCAATCCGTTTTATTTTTGACCTTCCACTTAGACCGCACTTCAATTTAGAGACTAACCTGCTTATTTTCTGAGCATGTGGAAAATGGTGGATGGTTTAACACTTTACAGAGAATTGGGAGGTTAGGGTCTTTCTAACCTACAATACGTTTTGTTTTTATATCTGTTGACCCACTCCTCATGATGAATTTTTTGGTAAATAAAATTATTGCAAAACAAACTGGAGATCATTTATCTAAGTAAGATCGAGTCATAGAATAAATGTGAAAGTATCTAGCTTAGGGTAAGCCAAACAGTTTTTGACAAAATTGAATGACGATTGATCCAAACATACTTTGCTATAGTTTATTTTAAAAACTGATGTAGTCAAACCTGAAAAAAAAAACTGAAAATTATCAAGGGAAATAATTCATATTTTACTTGAATAATATAAAAATGTTGCTCACTCATATATTTTTAACTGAAAAATATGAAAATAGTTGTCTCCCTTGGAACTAAACCTTTATTTCTATTCTGTATGAGTTTATAAAACATGCAAACAAATAAAAACTAAAATAAATTCTCTGCAACCCGAATAACGCCAAGTAAGTACATCTAATGGATATATAAATACATAGATAGCAATAAACCGGCAGAGATAGCTAGGTAGATAGGTAAAACACACTAAGGTTGATATAAGGATAGACAGTCACAATCCAATCACATTAGATAGTAGATTTTAACTACCTGGATCCACGGTTACCTGGTGCAGAATTCATCCTGGTCAGATTCAGGCGGTTTTCTTTGAAAGAAGAAGTTTCCATGGAAGATTAAAGTAACAAGTGGTCCCCAAATGTATATTCTGGTCAGAGGATATGATAAGGTTTCAAGTTGTCGCCATCCTTCATCATACAGTGCTTGGTATTCCCAAATGGTCATCCATTTATTATTGACTGGGCTCAACTTTGCTTAACTTTGGTGATCTTACAAGAACTGGTGTGTCAACCTGATTATGACTTTTCTGTTAATTTTCTACCTCCAACTCTTGAGCAATGCCTCCTTCTTCTCCTATGTCACAGTCACACCAAGTGGTCAAAGCATGGCGGAAATAACCAGTTCAAAGCTTTTTTTTTAGCTTCTTGTAATGTCCCTTGTGTTTGAAAAGCCAAATTTTATCCAACTTAAATCCATATCTACCAATATACTAAAATGTGTGTGGGAAAGTTAAGTGTTGCGACTAAACATTATTTAACCATTGTCGATTATTATAGCATTGCCCATTATATTTTGAGCAACAACAGGGCGAATTTGAAAGAAATCCGCTTGTTACTTAATATTACTGTTTAAATACGCAATAAGAAATGTTGCGAGTCCATCTCTGCTCTATCCGTATTTTGATGTCAAATGCTCAACTGTTTCAAGCTATGGTCAGTCTCTACAACACATTCACAACAAACACTCTAGTTACGACCACTGTCAACAATTTCCCCCACTCTCTATCTGTACCTAAAATTAAACGTAAATTCCATGAACAAAGATTCTTTCCTAGGACTGCCTGCTTGTGGAGCTCTATACTGCGAGTTTGCATTCCAACTGATTACAACATGGTCGTTTTCAAGTCTGATGTAAACAAGTTATTGTTGAACCATCTTCTTAACCAAATTCTACCCAATTTCCATTACCATCATTGTCTCACCGACCACTTTACACTCATTAATCCCTATCCTCGAATGGCCTTCGAGTCTTGATAAATGGTGACTCCCATGTTCAAAAAAAAAACACTTCTATTGGATGCTAAGGGCACATTTGATTTAAAAAAACAAAAAAAGAACTATGATTAAGTTAGGCATATGAATAACAATACGTTTTTTGAGATCACTGCTTTATTCTCATAGATCCTTTTGTTACGGGCATGTTACGTATTACCACTATAGTGGTTGTTGTATTTATGGTATAAATGTCGATTTGTGTAGTACGAGTATTGAAAATGGTTTTGTGTTTGTTGAAAAATCTTCTGATAATTTGTCCAGTGGATTTAACGGTTCCGAAGCCATGTTCAGTTAGAGTATTGCATGATTGTTTGCAATGTATGTTTTAGATTTGGTTATGGATTTGAGAATGCAAGTAGAAAGGAGCATGCTCCCTTATAAATATAGTAATTAATATAACTATATTCATTAAAAAAAAAAAGAATTACGTTATTTGCATCGGTGTGCCTTATAGCTATATAAATCTCTCAATATGTTAAATTTTCTGATGTAATCACACGTTGCATCCATTTTCATATTTACATTTTCCCATTAGGTGATGTATTCTCCCTCCTTGCTATATATATATATATATATATATATATATATATATATATATATATATATATATATATATATAATTATTTTTTTACTATAATAATTAAATACCTACAGACACTAGTGTTTCATCCTTTCGGGATTCTTCAGTGCAGGGTGTCACAATTACTACCAGTCGAACGATTCGAACCCCGCGACACGAGACATCTCTGGCTCGATTAGCGGAGGCCGTATCCATTCGGCTACCATTAATCGTGTGAAATCGCGTTGAATTTTAAACATTTTAATTTAAATGTTCATTACGTCAGACAGACAGTGATCAAATCGTTATACGACGATCTACGCATAAGAGCTAAATTGACCGACTTTTATTCAACAGAAAGTGCTCAACGATAAGAAACGTATTTCTTAAAGGGGCTGTCATAATTATTTTTTTACTATAATAATTAAATACCTACAGACACTAGTGTTTCATCCTTTCGGGATTCTTCAGTGCAGGGTGTCACAATTACTACCAGTCGAACGATTCGAACCCCGCGACACGAGACATCTCTGGCTCGATTAGCGGAGGCCGTATCCATTCGGCTACCGTTAATCGTGCGAAATAGCGTTGAATTTTAAACATTTTAATTTAAATGTTCATTACGTCAGACAGACAGTGATCAAATCGTTATACGACGATCTACGCATAAGAGCTAAATTGACCGACTTTTATTCAACAGAAAGTGCTCAACGATAAGAAACGTATTTCTTAAAGGGGCTGTCATAATTATTTTTTTACTATAATAATTAAATACCTACAGACACTAGTGTTTCATCCTTTCGGGATTCTTCAGTGCAGGGTGTCACAATTACTACCAGTCGAACGATTCGAACCCCGCGACACGAGACATCTCTGGCTCGATTAGCGGAGGCCGTATCCATTCGGCTACCATTAATCGTGTGAAATAGCGTTGAATTTTAAACATTTTAATTTAAATGTTCATTACGTCAGACAGACAGTGATCAAATCGTTATACGACGATCTACGCATAAGAGCTAAATTGACCGACTTTTATATATATATATATATATATATATTCGCTCCTTGGTTACTGTACTGTTCATAATTTAAATTAAATATTTTATTTTTATATATGCATGCCTTGAGCATGTTTTTATATTTCTATTTTTCAGTTTATTTTTCTGTAGGTTGTTTAAAATGTTTTATATATATATATACATATATATATATATATATATATATATATATATATATTAGTGCAATTTGTTAAGTTCTTTGTAAATGTTATTAAGCCAGTTTCTATCTATATTTACATTTTGTATAATTCTTATTGTTCTGCTGTTATAATAAAGTTATATGTAACTTTTATTATTCATCTTTTACTCAAGATAATATGTATATTCTTATAACACCATAGAATTGCATCAGTAATTTAATGTTTTTATATGATCATGCTCATTCATCGTTGTTTTGTGGATCTGTAGATGGCTCATCAGTCCGATCCAAGTTCTGAAGTATTTTTCGCATGTAGGAATTATTCTACACTAGATGTTAACTGTTCTGTCTTTTGTAATAGCATATTTCGTCTCATGTTCCTCAATGTGTGCATATTCGACAATCTTGACCTCTTTGTGGCTTGCAGTACGCCAGAAACGTCTGGTTTTGACTAGGTTTTCCTATGAGTCGGAATACAAAGAGAACTGTTTGAGGGACAACTTCAAGCCATCCTTGAACCATTTCAACTGTATTCCTGCAGTTCTTGTATTTTGCCAGTTCACCATAAAGGAACTGTTTAGGGATCTTGAATCTACAGACCATTGAACATACAGTTTTTCATATATAAACAATTAATTTTTTTTATTATTGTATCGTGGAGGATTCCTTTCTGAATTCCTTGCAGGTTCCGAGGTTAGGGTTAGGACTTGCTATTTGTTTTTATGCTGTGTCTTATCACTTGAAATAGCTTCGTCCAGGGCTAGAAGAATGCACGTGTTTTACTTTCTAACTTTTGTGATAGAATGGTAGTATATATATATATATATATATATATATATATATATATATATATATATATATATATATATATATATGAAATGTACTATGTACATGCGAATATTATGTTTTTTTTTCTAAATACTTCATTTCTTGTAAGTAAAACATACTGGAGATGAGATCGAAACCAAAATCTAAAGACAATAAATCAAGTACGATAGCCATTAGAATAGCTTGCCACGTTTTAAAGTCTATTCAAACCTCGTGAAACAGTTGACAAACAGATAAAAATCCGATGCCCTCCAAGTTCCACTTTTTCGATTTTGATCTCCCTAGCAGCCCTTTCTTTCGGAAGAAAACCGATTAAAGTTTTCCACATGTCTGAATACCCTATACACTAAATTTCAAGTCTGTAGATTAAAAGTTTGTTGAATATATGAGTTGAGAAGTGTCCTCACACACGCACACATTCTCACTTTTCAAGATGTCTAACACAATATATAACAACATACATTATATATATATATACACACACACACACAAATATAAATACCAATTGGTCTTTATTATAGAGCAAATGATGTCGTGACCAAATCAGACTAGAGGGTAAAAAACGTTTCAAAATACAACTAGCTAAGGTGTTCCCATTTACATTCCAAAGTATACATAATGTTTTTTTTGTTTGTTTTTTTTTCCACTTTAAAAACTAACAAAACACATTTGCTACAACTTCTGACAGCAAAGAAATAACCCATTTAAAAGAAAACAACAAAAACCCCAACAGCGACCTTTTCAGATATTGGATAAACTGTAAATTTCATGACTGGCTGCCTTTCTTCATGGTCGGCGCATAATCGTCCTGTTCTAATCTGCAAGCATGAAACTAATTTATATAGATTAGATTAAAACGACAAACTAAAATGTCCCATCGACACAGTTGTGATAAAATCTATATCACAAATTTCAGAGCAAGTACAAAATTCAACCTAATTCACAAGCAAAAATACAGAAATATCTTCATGATGTACGTACCTGTTATGGAACGAAAATGCCTTATTCCAAAAATCATATAACTTGCGCGACTAGATTATTGGTTTTTTAAACTAAAAAAATCAATTGTTCTCAGGAAGCAAGAACTGTGTGCCTTGATTCACCATATTTAATAAATAAAGGGAGACAACTTAATTCGAACTACTGAGATTTTTAAATCAACCTTGTAATGGCAACGATATACTATTAATTACTTCAATTGTAAAAAATGATTTCCTATATAAAAAAAAACAACTACTTGATCAATTTAGATAATTTTTGGAATATGGCATTTTCATTTGATGACGGATATGTACATCATAGAGATTTTTCTGTACTTTTGTTTTTTTATTTTTTAATTAGTCTAAACAAAGCTTATTACCACTTGGATGTGAAGGGCTACTTGTCTAGTAGGCGACTGAGGAGAGTTGAGCAGCGAAATGTTTGTTCACATTACATTTAAGCTTCTGCATGTTAGTGCAGTTAAGGAAGCAGGAAACGGGGAAGGAATTCCAAATTCCAGCAAAGTCTGAGAGAAGAAACTATTAGGGTAGAAGACTTTCTGGTATCTAGGGACCTTAATGGTGAAGGAGTGAGATTTTGCTGCTTGCCAGCTTAATCAGGAGTATGTATGCTGAGGAGACATAATTGCTATGAGTTCATCAGAGCACATTCTATTTAAATACTTTTAAAATAAGCATAGGAATACGACATTATGGCGATGGGACAGAGTCTGGAGCTTGGCCGATAGTGTAGAACCTATTGGATTTGAAACTCTTATTTGAAATTTGTTTAAGACTGAAAGAATAGAGGTAGATACTCCAGCCTAGATGTGTCAACAATACATGGGCGAATTGTGACTTTGTCGAGATATAGGGTGCTCTCTGGTGTGAGCAATTTTTTCACACGATAAAAGGGAGCCCACCTTTTTTGCGCCAACCTTGGCAACGTCCTCAGTGTATTTGTTCCAATTCATGCTGCCTGTGAATGTTAGACCGAGGAGTTTAAAGTGTTCTAAAGTAGTGTTATTTGTCATAGCAATCAGTGGTTGAGAATGGTTTTTTGTAGTTATTAAAAGAAAGAAGCCTAGTCTTTGTAGAACTAAATGTTACTATCCATTTACGTCCCCATTCTACCACCGACTGAAGATTCTAAGATTTTTACTATTGATTTAGATATGTGTATTTTCATTTTCCCCCTCATGTCTATTATAGTGTAGTGTCATCAAAAAATATGCTCATCTTAGACACAATTTTATCAGGGAGGTAATTTATGAATATCAGGAATAATAAAAGTCTGAAGTTCAAACTCTTCTCTCTCTTTTGCCTCTTTCTCCTTTTTTTCTCTTTTGCCTCTTTCTCCTTTTTTTCTCTTTTGCCTCTTTCTCCTTTTTTTCTCTTTTGCCTCTTTCTCCTTTTTCTCTTTTGCCTCTTTCTCCTTTTTCTCTCTTTTGCCTCTTTCTCCTTTTTCCTCTTTCTCCTTACTCCTCTTCCCCCTTCTCCTTCTCCCTCCTCTTCCCTCCTTTCAATATCCTCAATGTATTTGTTTCAATTATTTTTGCTTGTGAATGTCAGGCCGGGGAGTTAAAAAAAAAAATGTTCTAAAGTAGTGTTATTTGTCATAGCAATCAGTGGTTGAAAAGGGGTTTTTGTAGTTATTAAAACAAAGAAGCCTAGTTTTTGTAGAATTAAATGTTACTATCCATTTACGTCCCCATTCTACCACCTACTGAAGTTTGTTTTCTAGGGTTTCTGCCATTGTCTTGGATATGTGTATATTTGTTTTCATTCATGTCTATTATAGAGCATGCAATCATCAGCAAATATACCCATCTCAGACACAATTTTATCAGAAAGGTCATTCATAAATATCAGGAACTAGCTTAAATATAATATTTCGATTAATACAGATTTCGTATTTATTACTATATTTTATTGGACTCAATATATAGTAATGATTTAAAAAGCGAAAAAAGAAAATGACATATGCGCCACCACCGAGAATCAAAACCAAAACGTTTAGCTTACAATTTACTTTTTCCTTTGACGTTAATGCCTGAGTTATGAAGACATGTTTACTGCAAGGCTAAAAATTAAAACATGAACCAATATTACGCTACGCCTGTGCATTCATAATGCCGTTGTTCGACCTTCATCTGGCAAACTCCATTTTTTAATTTTCACACTTTTACACCGATTTTCCCAGGCTAAAACCTAAATATAAAGTTTCACATGGGTTTGAATAACCTGTATATTAAGTTTCATGTCTGTAGACCAAAAACTGACAAAAGAATTTGGTAGGCAAAATTTTTTAAACAAAAATATATATGCATACATATATATATATATATATAGAAAGATGTTTGTTTAATATAACCTTTTTACACAAATATTACACAATTATAAATCATGTAGAATATCGGCATGAATAATTACACGTAATAGATAACTAAAGATGATCATATGATAAGGAAACCGAAAAAGCTAATAGGGAATTAATTAAAATGAATGTTTGAAAGAATATGCAAGTTAGCTCCCATAGAAGAGACGTTGCGAGCCTATCCTTGTTTTATCGTTATTTCCATGGCAGGTGCTCGTCTGAACTCCAATCTCTGGTCGCCCCTCGCCAATCCTTCGCGAAAAACACCCGTCTAGCTGAATCCACTGTGAAAAATTTCCCCCACTCTTTATCTGTGCCTAAATCAAAACGTAGATTCCATGAACAAAGCTTCTTTCTTAGATCTGCACGTCTGTGGAACTCTGTTCCGTCTGCCTGCTTCCCACCTGACTACAACTTGGATGTCTTCAAGTCCAACGTTAACAAATTCCTAATGAACCGCCCTCTTAAGTAAACACTTCATTAAATCTCCACACTAACGTACTGTACTTGCAATAACCCTTATCCCTGAGTGGCTTCTGGGCCTTGATAAGTGGTGACCACCGTGTACAAAAAAAAAAAAAGCTAGATCTTTTGCAGATGAATGCAATTCCACAACCCATATATAACAAAGTTGTATTTTCTTTTTAAATAAATAGAAAAACGTTTTTTAATATGAATATTAATACACACAAAACAAAAATATAGGAGTATAGATAATAAAGGTTTAAAGATCGATATTTAAGGCACACCCACATCAATATCATGCTGCTTGAACATACGGCCATCGAGGATAGTTTGAATTTTTCTCTTGTCCAGGCAGGATCTGATTATGTTGAGTATTCATTCAGAAATAGCACAGGATTTCATTTTCGTGCGAACCCCTTTATACCAGACCTTGTCAAAGACTTGGAATATATCAAGGGCTACAGCTCTAGCTTCCCCTGTCTTATTTAGTGCAATATGCGTTCAGTTAAAATATCTACAGTAAAAGAGAAGAGACGTTGCGAGCCTATCTTTGTTTTATCGTTATTTCCATGGTAAGTGCTCGTCCAAGCTCCAATCTTTGGTCCCCCTCCCTCACCAATCTTTCACGAAAAACACCCGTCTAGCTGAAACCACTGTCAGTAATTTTCCCCACTCTTTATCTGTGCCTAAATCAAAACGTAGATTCCATGAACAAAGCTTCTTTCTTAGAAGTGCACGCCTGTGGAACTGTCTTCCGTTTGCCTGTTTCCCACCTGACTACAACTTGGATGTCTTCAAGTCCAACATAAACAAATTCCTGATGAATCACCCACTTAAGACACTTTATTAAATCTCCAATACTTGCGATTACTACGATACTATCCCATTGATTACTATACATGCAATAACCCTTATCTCCGAGTGGCTTCTGGGCCTTGATAAGTGGTGACCTCCATGTCAAAAAAAAAAAAAAAAATTGGCTTATATAAAGTCATACTGCTAATCAGGAAGAAGCTTAGAATTTACAAAATGAGACTAATTCTTAGTTGATTAAGGACTCAAAGGTTTTAGCAAAGAGAAGCAGAAGACTGATAGGGTGATACTTGAACAGGTCAGTACTGTTGGCAAAATTTTTGAATACTGATATAACAGAAGCAATTTTCCAGGTAGCATGGAAGCAAGACTTGGCTAGACATTTGTTGAAGAGCTTGGAGAGGACAGAAGCTAGCTCAGTGGAGCATTTCTTAATTAGTATGACAGAGATGGGATCAGGCTCACACGCCTGGGAGGTGGCTAAGATTTTTATCATGGGATGAGAAGCGGAGATTTTCAGATTTACTAGTGTTATTCTGTCTGCAAAGAGAAATTTGGGAGGGAGTGGTTTGAAGGTGAAGTTGGAGGCAAACCACTGAGTAAGCAGTTCAGCTTTCTTACTTGCCATGCAAGCGACCTCATGCTTGTTAGAAAGTGAGGGAATTGCTGATTTCCATTATTCAGCACACTGTGATAAATTTTCCAGGATCAGGAATTCCTATTTTCTGCAACTCGATATATTTCCTGGTCACTTCTGTATGCTTTCTCTTAGCTATTTCATTCTTACAGTTATTTCAAACTTTTTGCTTATTTGTACTTGACTTGCGGCAGACAAATTGTCAAAATGCATGCTGTCTTTGTGCAATGGAAGCTGCAAAAGTTTGAGCAAACCATTGGGATGAGGTGAGTTATACTTCTATATGGGAACATAACTATGACGAATCAGCTTTTTTGAAACATTTTGTCCTTTTGAGCAACTGAGCAATGGCTCTTCAGTTTGGAGTCGAGAACTTAGGGTGATATTAACCAATATAAAAATGTGATCAGTGTTCCTGAGTGAACTATGAGCATCTGTCACTCAATCCTGTGATATTGTGGTAAGTAATAAGTCTAGAAGTGAGGCTTGCTGTTCTTCATGATCTGGGAGATGGGTTGAGAATGTGACTGTCTATTAGGGAATGCAATACAGAGAAGCTATGCATGCTGCTACCAATTTTATCTGTGTAGAAAAAACCAAGTTAACTACTATTAAAATGAACATTAAAATCCACAAATACATGTATTAGGGCATTAGTATTGTAGGGAAACGTGCGACTTACCTAATTAGCACGTGTGCATAATTCAATGGGTCGGTCATGGAATGAAATGAATGAAGAAGAAAGAAACAAAAATGGCTGCCTTATCTCTTTATATGCCTGCAATGTGACCACCCGATATGCATATGAGATGCTCCTGGTTGGAGATAAAAGAGGGTTGATTTTTTAGAGGGCCGTTCATTTTGAAGTTGGATTTCAAAGAAATAAGTTGAATTAGCAGAAGTACGTTGGGAGTTGAGAGAAGGTGCGTTACGTGTACAGAAGTTGAAAGTTTGGACAAAAGTGTTAACCTTACCCTGGAAATTATTGGTGTGACGGGCGGAAGAAATAAAACTCAAGTTATTGAGTTATAAATATCTAAGTAGAATGCTGCATCTACACTGTCAGAGACAGGGTTGATTAGAGTACAGTTCTGATTCGAGGGAGAATGGTAGAGAAAAGTTAAGTAACTAACACAGTCTTATAAAACTAGCCTAAAACACATGAAGGCCTGGTCATCTGATTCAAAGTTACAGTCTCTTGTTAAGGGGAGAGTGTTATGAATGTAGACACCAAGTCTGTGCATATATCTGCCTGAGTACTTACAGCAGAGAGGAAGGTATTCTATCATGTTAAAGCAATTAGATGGGGATTGAGGAGTGTAGGTTGATTTCACTTAATGTTAAGATATCCGATGAGTTTATTAAGAGAAAAGATTCTACATCATCTACATTACTTCTAATCCCACGGATATTTGTGAACTTAAATATATTTTAGTAATTCTAACTCTGGAAGTCCATTCCTTAATATTGGCATTGGAACTCCATTCTTAGGTACGAGTTGTTTCCGGTTGAACTATCCTCACATACGGTTTAACTAATCTTAATTCTTGAGAAACTCGTATGCTGGGACCGCTAAATTTACTATTTGGGATTTCTTATTTTTTCTTGACGATTTTTACTTTAATAAGTTTGTCTATTTATAATTTATTTGACTTTTTATTTTATGCTTTTCATTTTCCAATACTGTCTTTGTTTATGCTTGTAGCATTTGTCTGCATGTTTTAAAGTTTAAACATTTGCATAGTTCCCAGTGAATTCCTTCCCAACACAGTTATGTCTTTTTTTCATGTCTGCGTTTCTCGTTTGGACTAGTTTGATGCATTCTTTTATTGTTTTTGGATTGGTTTGTTGCATCCACTAAATTATTATTGCGATTATTATCGATATGTCCCGCAAAATGGATGTATTTGTTTGAAGTAGCTGAGTGGTCTTGACTACCATTTTCAGTGATATTCTAGTAAGTTATCTTAATGAACGGGTGTTCATAGAGCTGGTATATTCTTAAGCACAAGGTTACCGGCATATCTTTCAATGTCCCCCTCAAGCTGCTCTACTATTCTGTATTCATAGCTTAACCAAGCAATCATTCTTGTGAGGAGGAACACGGTTGTACTCATATTCATTAGATTATTATTATTGGCTCACAAGGAGCTTTTACACAGGTCTTCAGAGATCTTTCCCTGAAAAAAGGCCGGTGGAGTTCTCCGGAAGCTGAGTGACAACAAGTCTCCCCAGGTTTCCAGTACTCTCCATCTCTTTCGATAAGATTTGCAAATAAATTTGCATTATCGCAACAGCTGCTTGCCATTGGTTTCTCATTGGCAGCAGCTATTGGTCTTTGCTGGGATTTGAGTGGCAATTATTATTATTATTTACTCACTACAGGGAGGAAGAATAAAAGTTGTCACCCTAAAGAAGACAAAACTACAGCTTTATTTTAAAACTTTTACTGAAAAAATCAATTCAGGTAAATTGAGTATGTAGTAGAGCTGACATCTATTCAATGTAGCCGTCTTCAGCCTCAATCACAGACTCGATATAGGTCCAAAACTTTTCCACAAGCGCTGGTGGGAGCTCGGTGAATACTCAGCGGATGGCGGCGATCAGGCAGGTTTTGGTGTTGTGAGAGGTCATGTTGGTGATGTTCTCGACGTATGACCAAACAAAGTAGTCCACCGGGTTCAGATCGGGGGAGGATTGGGAGGGGGTCAGTTAGAGAAGGGTACAAAGTTGTAGCACTCCTTCTAAAGCCATGCCTGGGTTTCTTTGGACTTGTGGGCCAGTACCGAGTCCAGCTGCCACGCCCAGAGTCTGCCAGTGACCACCTGATTGCACCAGGGGATCACCATACTCCAGGTATACTTTGGTGTTGATTTTCAAGCCGACTTCGAAAATGTGAGATGGCATGATAGGGCCCTAACTTGAAATCACACTATAGACCATAACCATGGCTAGAAACTTTGTTTTCATCACCCTAGGCGCGTCTCTCTTATTCATGGCAATCCAGCGATGCATTTTGAAGGTGCTGACAATGTTGTCATAACTTGAATTGGTAAAGAGCATGACACATTTCCGATCTCACTCATTGAACATTGTGTCACTTTCAGACATGATAGAAGACTCCTATCACTTTTGGAATTTGTACATAACTGACCAACTAATAGATGGTCAGCAACAAAAAAAGAAAACCGGTTTTTATCAAACTGAAATAGAATCATATTGTCTTTTCTATGGCAACAATTTTAACGTTTCACCCGGTAGAAGTTTTAACTGGCAATAACATGTGATCTTCCTTGGAATCTTATTGATTATATATATTATCTAAATATTAATTTACTTGTCTGTACATCCAGTGTCACAAAAAAAAAATCATCGCAAATGATTCCCAGTGTACTGCTCTCCCCACTTGGTCGTGCCTGTTTTTATATTCATTTTGGGCCAGTTTGCTGCATTCACTTACTATATGGTTTATCATTTCGTCTCTTTGTCCACAGAGTCTGCATTTGCTGTTTTCTTATGTTTTGTTGATTTTTGCTGTGATATGGTTGGTTCTTATCGAGTAATCTTGTGCTGAAGTTATTAGGGAGTCAGTTTCTCAGTTTACATGTCTTTTTTCTCATCCATGTTCAGGTGTTTTCGTTATTCTCATCTTTTGTCATTCTTATGAATCTTCCGTGTAGTTGTTTCTCTTCCCAGTTTTCTTTTCTCGTTTTATCTTTGTCTCTCTGTTTTCTGTTTTGTTGATTTCTCCCATGCCTCTTGCTGCCATAATTATCCTTTCAGTATTTTGCATTATGTATTTTTCTAGTTCTGTCTGCTTCCAGAACTCCCAAGTATTTATAGGCGTCTTGTTACCCTAGTGCCCTCATTTCCTTTTGGTTGGGTAGTTCCATGCCTTCTGTTGTCTCCAGTTTTCCCTTTATTATGACTGGTAGTATGCACTTTTCCATTCTAAACTCATTATTATCATTATTATCATTATTATTATTATTATTATTATTATTATTATTATTATTATTATTATTATGCGTCATTGTTTAGTTGTTTACTCAAATAAATATTTTATTTAGTAAAATCTGTTTCTTTCCTATTCTAAACTTTCAGTTGTATGGGCCGTAGACCCAAGTAGTATCTCTGCTGGATCAAATTTGAAAATCTACATGAAGAGTGTCTTTCCAGCTTGTCCTCAACCATATGAAATGAAATTTGAAATGTGTTATTATTAGCATAAATAAATCTAATTAGCGATGCAAGAGACGAGAGACGAGTTTTCATGTTAATTGTTAGTTTCGCATCATGGGAAATCACAAACTGTGGTTTGATGTGCACTGATGAGCACGATGATTATGTGAAACTGGCAATTACAACGCAGTCTTCCTGCCTAACCTATTGTTGCTAATGCTTATTAAATAGAAAAAATATGGCCTCAAATAATGGAAACATTTCTTGGTAATATTCAGAAACTTCTTAAAAATGTCGTTCAGATAAGAATATATCCAATGTTCAGTCAAATCTCAATAAAAAAAAAAAAGAACGTAGCATTATTTTTGTCCTTTAGTTCTTACACTCCATGAATGATATTTTATACAAAGGGGGAAGAATTCATGTTTCTTGGTCGCAATCTACCCATCTAACACTTATTGTTCGCTAGTTTGTGAACTGAAAGGTATTTTTTAGTGCCCTACATCAAGTGGCTTTATGCTTTGTCTGAAGCGATTTCTATTATAAAAAAACATTCATATTAAGCATAGTTTTTTTTTTTTTTTTTACAATAGGGTCACCACTTATCAAGGCCCAAAGAAGGCCGATCGAGGATAAAGGTAAAAAAGTGGCATGTAGATAGTGAGACAACACCGTGATGCGCGTCAGTGGCGGATATTGGGTAAAAATTAATTATTTTATTTAATTATGAGAGAAGATCAATAAGAATTTATTTACATTGGACTTGAAACGATCATGATCAGGTTTCTGAAGAAGGAACAAAACAGAATGTTTAAAGTTAGTGTTCGAAGAGACATTGTTGATAAAAAGGAACATTATAGTAAACTTCCAAAGAGACGATGTCGGTAAAATGTTATGAAAGAAAGGCATGGTGGGGGCAGAAGAAAAAGGGACAAATACTAAATTGTGTAAATGTTAAAAGTCTTTACACAGCTTCAAAGAAAAAAGAAAACCCACTTATCATTTCAAAAGGCTATTGTCTTAGATCATTTTTCAACTATAATTCATTATTGTTAAAATTCAAATCAATAACTGTAGTTGAAACAATCAAATGTTAAATTCAACATACTGTTGCCAAAAACACGCTATTCTAAATCTCAGCGCTCTCCTGTCAAAACTCAACTCCAAATCTCGACACTCTCCCGTCAAAGCTCAACTCTAGAACACGATGTACTGCTGACAATGCTTGCTACTGTGAAATCCAAATCAAAAATCCACTCTGTCTCTGAAACATCAGGCTTTTTATATCCAACCGGAAGCATTTCATTTGCATGCTAGGTGACAATATTACAAGCATATAAAGAGAAAAGGCAGCCATTTTTTTTCTTCATTCTGTTTGTCTGCACATAACTCTACAGACTGCACACAAACAGGTTTGTACTTGGACTTAATGACGAAAAAGCAAATTATTTTGCCTTTGGAAGTATTTTAGACCACAGTAACAACAACAACAAAAATTATAACGGCAGTTTATAGAAGATAATACAATGCAAAGGTGTAACGAATAAACACAAACAAGCAAATTAACATATATAACGGTGGAATATATTATGCAGATTCATCTTTTATAAATACAATATTTATGTATTTTAAAAATATTTTTTACTTCCATTGTGTTCTTAGTTGCGTCAGAATGGTCAAATGGATGTTCTGTATTGTATGATATTTCGGAAAAAATTTTCTTCCTCAGAAAATTTTACTGACGCAAGTAAAAAGAATGCAGGAATATAATGTCAAAAAAATAAAATCAATAATTTTTTTAAATATTGTACAAGCAGGCCGCCCAGGTTTGCCCGGTCATAAAATATGCATAAATATTATATTTTAATTCATACAGAAACTGAGACATTTGCATGTGAGTATTACGTTTTTTTTAAACAGTTCACTTTCTATAAAGTAAAAAAATAAAATACTCCAGTGGAGATCAAAATAAACTTAAAGACAGTGAGTTAAGTACGATAACCATTAGGCCGGCTTGGAATGATCTTTAAAAAGTATTTCCAAACCTACTTATTCTTAACAAAATGAATCTGTCATGTGAATGATTCATGCATACGCATTCATAAAACAGTTGACAAACAGATAAAAATCCGATACCCACCCCCACATTTATAAAAATTCAATATGGCGTAATGGAAAAATATAAAGGTAATTGCAGCTTCTCTTCCAATTTTTGGATTTTTACCATCTCAAGTCACATTTCAATTCCTTTTGACAGATTGATTGTTTGATTGTTGCTATTTCTTCTGATGAGTTAAGGGCATAATAGATTCACTGATTGATATAATGATTAAGTGATTGATTTTGCGCTACAAAGCAGATACTGTCAAGAATTGTATAAGTCAACTGAATTAAAGGAATAAATTATAAGATGGTCAACATCATGAATTTTGGAATATAGCTTTTTGTCATTTATTCTCTATATTGCTCTGTAATTACATTGAGCTTCTTATGTAAGGATTGATATATATTATAAAAAAATATATTTCTACAGAAATATATATATATATATATATATATATATATATATATATATATATATATATATATATATATATATATATATATATATAAATATATATACTAGCAGAAGTACCCATCGTTGACTGGGTTCAAAAACAGCCTACAGAAAATGGACTGTGATTGATGAAAGTATGATAGATTATGAAAAAGAGGGGGTTGTAAAGAGATAGGTTTTGACACTCAAAAAATTTTACCCTAAGCAAAATATGATGAAAGTAAAGATAATTTTCGCGAAAATATATTTTTTTATATCAACTTTGTTTCCATTCATAGACAAGAGTGACCAACAAAATGATGTTTCTTTACAAAGAGAAAATGTTATATATATGATAATATAATTATGATAATAAGGATATATCACCACCCTTCTTTATTGGAGGTATTCTGTCAAAAAATAAATTTTTACGTGTAAATCTCCGGTTTACAGTCTTTGTTTTAGCTTACGGTGTATATATATATTAAAATTAATGCCTTGTTTGTTATGAAACGGTGTCACTTGGCTGTTTTACCTAGATGTATTACATCAGGCTAGAGGTTTAAATGGGGAAAAATAGCCAAAATCAGTCAGGGGGCCACATAGTTTTTGGCTTCTTCTTTTCTCAGTTATGATAAGTAATGAAATGTACTAATAATATTAAAGCGAAGATGAACCCATACATATCAAATTAATTTTAAGGAACACTCTCAAGTCTGTGTTATACCTTCATCTTACTAGGAAACTAATTATTCTATGTTAACAATTTCCTCTCTGGAATTAAAGTGGGAGGAGCGTGAATACCCTGTCAACCTTCTTTTAAATTATATAATAAAAAAAATCAAATATTGATCAGGATAAAATATAAAAATCGAATAAATCGATTAAAACTAAAATTTTATTTTCTAACAACATGGATCATTACATGCCGCAAATCACTAATTGAACAGATTTATGTATGTGCCTTTTTTTTTTACACAAGCTATTGAACATAAATATAGGGGAAAATGGCTTTACTTTATGTATGATATATATTACAGTTGTGACGAAAAAATTAGAACTTTTGGGGGGTATCAGAATCGGAATCATAAAACTTTATGCCTATTTTCTGATACCCAAAACGATTCTTTTTTATTTAATTTGTTTGTTTTTGTTTAAAACATGGCTCATATTAATAATGAAATGATAAATATTTATTGATTTTAAACTGAAATCCATAGATCATCACAAGTGTATTTTTATATTTGTGAAAAAATATGTAAATATTCCATGTCTTTTGGCAGTAATCCTACACCCACCCAAATAAAAACAATTTAAAAAGAATCGGAATCCGTAATTGCATCAGAATTGGGAATTTAGAACAGAATTGGTTATTCGTATTATTTGGATTCATCAGACTACTGTTCTCATCTTAAGCGTGATTTTCACAATGTTTCGGTCAATGTAACTTTTGATCATCTTCAGGTGTATCTTGTCGAACTCGGGGAATGTTTCTATCAAAGTCGGGAATTTGAACAGAATTTCGAACGGAACCCTTCATTTATTCATGGATGGAGCATGCTCTTGTTCTGTCAGCCATTACTGGATAAAGATGCTAAGTAATTCACCCCCTCAGCATATATTGTTTTGGGCTCAAATCAACCTTCCGAAGAATATCGCTTTCACAATTGAATTTTCCAAGTACTTTAACCACTGCGCCACGGTTTTGCAAGGAAGGTTTAAAATACAATTGCAAATTACTTAGAATCTCCATCCATTCATGGCTGACAGAACGAGAACATGTTACCCTTGTAAAGTAAATAAAGAGTCCATTTGAAATTCTGTCCAAATTCCTGAGTTCGACAGAAACATTCCCAAATTCGAAGATTACATCAACCAAAATGTTGTGAAAATCACACTCAAGATGAGAACAGCAGTTCGATGAATTCAAATTATAGGAATAACCAATCCTCATCTCATTGGAATCCGGAAAAATATTGAAATCGTCCCATCACTAATATATGTGTGTGTCTGTATGTGTGGATGTGTGTGTGGATGTGTGTATGCAAGAGAAGGGACTAAATCTACTTTATTTACTTACATATTTTTGTTAATCTGTTTGATATAAGTTTTATATCTCATAAACGCAGAAAGCAATCAAAATGTTAATTTTAGAATTAAGATTTGCTTTTGATTTTTTCTTTCATGCCAAACGATATCATCCAGAGCAAATTGTTTTAGCGCAATTGCAAGTAACCGTCTGGCAGCTGTACGAAGAAAACACACACCTAAAATGTAAATTTAGAAGAACGGCCTGCCATCTTGGATCGGATACAAGACAGGTTGATAAGCATGTTTGCTGAAGCCCAATGGCCCCCTGCCAACTACTTTCAAGTCAGGCCTTTTCAACCCGTAAATCCTTTGTTCGTCTTCTGAGCACAGTGAAAACAATCTTTAATATAGCACCATTCGCAGTAGTTGTTTTGGGATTTGTCCCAAGAAGATGATTAGACTCTGGGCATAACCATCTTCAAAATAATTCAAAGCAAAAAAAAACAAAAAAAAAAACTTGTACTGTGAGATAAACCTTATACGATTGATGTTAGGAAATTGAATATATGTTCTTATTAATTTTTATGGAGTAAGCTGGTCTACCAGTTTGAGGAGGGGTAGACTTACCCAGAGATTATAAATAAAGTTACATCTAACATCTTATTGGATAGCGACACGTGGCAGTTATGGTCCCAGAGTCATGACGTGTACTTCTGTAGCATACTTTTGTTAATGCACATTTTGTTAATTATACCAGTTTACCTTGATTAATACCGTATCCCGCAAGGCTACAACATTAATAAAATTCGCATTTTAAATGAAAATTTAAAAAATTAATTCAACTTTCACTCGTTTTTCTGCGTATGATGTCTTTGTTTCTGGGTACACAAATGAACAAGACTTGGTATTGCTTGTTGGATTCCTACATAATTAAAATGACTTTCAAGTGTATATTTTCATTTTTAAAATATCCTTATGTTAAATATCTTAAAGGAGTTGTGTGTCAATTAAACATATATTTAAAGCTTGCAAACTAATTGGATTCGGACATTTTAAAAAGGTTTTTGAATGTATCATAAAAATATCGCGAAATAAATTCCATATTAAATATACTTGCATTGAATAATCATGCTGTTGAAACGTGCACACATTATACAATCTTGTGTTGTCTTTGTCATATGTGATCAGATCACAAGATGCAATCTTTTTTTTTTGGGGGGGGGGGGGGTAGAGGCTTTTATTCCTGGGAGAAATTTACTCGGTCAACATTTACATTTAATCATAATTATTAATTTTTAAAAATATTATAGTTATAAGATTCCTTTAAGAAAAAGAAATAGAGGCCTTTTTAGAGAATTAAGAATAAACACACAATGTGATATTCCGACGTCAGTCGTTGAATACTCTCTGGCTGTTTACTCTTTTTACTTGCTGATCTGGCATTTACAGATACTTAATTTCCCTCACTTCTCGTGTTAATGTCTAATAGTCTGTATGTGGAATACCAGCCCATGCAATCAAGGTTGACTTTGTGACTGGGTTCGAATACTCCGACTGCCAGTAATTATTATTTCCTACACTAAAGAGAACATAAGTTCGAAACGCATGTGACTGTGGGATCATACATGTCTGTATGTTTTAAATCGATTATTAATAATATTGAAAAATATTATATTGTATGCAGGCTCCTTCAGTCTTGGACAGACTATGGACACCCACGAAGGGTTGCTTGCGCGTGAAACTTTTGTGACAGGAGGTGCACAATCTCCAACCACACCTCTTCAGACGACATTGTTAAATATCAGTGACAGGTGAAGTACAGGACGACTGGAAACAAATGCTGAGATAAGCGGAGAGCACATACAGCGCCTAGAATTCCAAAATGGTCACCCATCTGGTACTAACCAGGCTCAACATTGCTTAACTTCGGTGATCTGATGAGAACCAATGTGTCAACGTGATTATGCCATATATATATATATATATATAATCGAAAGCTAAAACAAAGACTGTAAACCGGAGATTTACATGTAAAAATTTATTTTTTGACAGAATACCTCCAATAAAGAAGGGATGGTGATATATCCTTATTCTGCTGAGTTTCAAAGAACGTAATGTTCTTTTTTCATCAGAGGAAAGAAACTAGTCAGCAGGTCATAAAGATAGCAGAGAATTTGACTAGTAACTTCCCCCATTAGTTACTTGAGTGTGTGTATATATATATATATATATATATATATATATATATATATATATATAAAGAGTCGGCAAGAGTTTACTTATCTTGGCTCAGTGCTCACTGACTCCTGTGACCTAACAAGTGAGGTCCAACGGCGCATTGGTCTGGCTGCTGCAGCCTTTGGTAGACTCTCGCACAGAGTTTTTATGAACCGTAACCTCACCACCACCACCACCAAGGTTTCTGTCTATAGAGCAATATGTCTCTCCATCCTCTTGTATGGCAGCGAATCATGGGTGCCTTATAGACGCCACCTGAAAAAGCTAGAAGCATTTCATACCAACTGCTTACAGCGTATACTAGGTTTAAAATGGTGGCACAGGGTGCCACACAATGAGATACGCAGGCGCACTCAAATGGACCCACTTGAAATAATTCTAACTAATAGACAACTTAGGTGGCTTGGTCACACCATCCGGATGTCAGCAGAAAGGCTTCCACGCAAGGTCCTCTACGGGGAACTTGCAGAGGGCAGACACAACCCTGGGGGTCCACGTAAACGTTTCAAGGACCAACTAAAAACATCATTGAAAAAGTGTGGCATAGAATCCAACGCCATCGAACATGCTGCTGCTGATCGGAGAAAATGGCGAAACATCTGCCAAGAGGGCTTGGAAACTTTCACCTCCACCTATAACGACCGAGCAGAGCGAAGAAGACACCAAAGGCACGCGGCGCAGCAGGCAGATGGCATCTTCCCTTGTGCTGCCTGCGGCCGTGTATGCAATTCACGAATTGGACTCCACAGTCACCAGCGAGTCCATCAGGCGTAATCTATCTGGGACTGTTAGGCATGGTGCAACGTCATCGTCGTCAGCGACGGACTACTGAAGAGAAGATTATATATATATATATATATATATATATATATATTCTTATAATATACTAGCATTTCAGCCCGGCGGTGCCCGGGTGTTTGGAGATGTATGTTGAGCAAAAAAAAAAAAAAAAAACGGTAATCTTTTTAATGTTGACCCCTATTATGACCCTTAACATTTATTGTTTTGGGTTTAAATCGAGTTATTAAGTTAGATCCATGTCCAAGGAACCTATATCTAAAAGTTCAAGAGTTTAGACTCAAAATTGTCGGAGGAGTTTGGTAGAGTTTTCAAAGGTCAAATCGTTGAATTTTGACCCCTTAACAGCCAAATTTCTGGCCGAAACCCGATCACATCGATTTTTTCGAAATCTCAGTATCCTGTATATCAAATTTAGAGTCTGTAGACTAAGGATTGACAGTTATTGCAAAGGAAAATGTACCCAGACAGACACACAGACACGTTCACTTATATATATATATATATATATATATATATATATATATATATATATATATATATATACTAGCAATGGGTGCCCGGCGTTGCTCGGATGTTTGGAGGTGTGTGCTGAGCAAAAAAAAAAAAACGGTAATTTTTTTAAACCTTGACCCCTATTATGACCCCTTAATATTTATCGTTTTGGGCTCAAATTAAGTTATTAAGTTAGATCCATGTCCAAGGAACCGATATCTAAAATGTCAAGTGTTTAGACCCAAAGTTCTCGGAGGAGTTTGGTAGAGTTCTCAAAGGTCAAATCGTTGAACTTTAACCCCTTAACAGCGAAATCTCTGGCCGAACCCCGATCACATCGATTTTCCTAAATCTCCGTACCCTGTATATCAAATTTCGAGTCTGTAGACTAAAAATTGACAGTTATTGCGTAGGGAAATGCACACACACACACACGTTCACTTTTGTAGATATATAGATACTAATCCTTATTTAAGAAGCTCAATGTAATTACAGAGCAATATAGTGAATAAATGACAAAAGACTATATTCCAAAGTTCATGATGTTGCCCATCTTAAAAGTTATTCCTTTAATTCAGTTGAGACTTACAATTCTTAACAGTATTCGTTTCGTAGCACAAAATCAAATCATCAAAATGAAATAAAGTGCGTTTGGCATAATTAAAATCCGAAACTTGGAAGAGAAGCTATAAATACCTTATAATATGTTTCATTATGTTTCCATTATGCCATTTTGAATTTTAGAAATAAAGTCACTAAACCCAACTAATCGTACTAACATTTTCTATTAATTTGGGAATATTCTACCAAAATGTTCTATTTAATAATTAGTAAATTTATTAATTCTAATTAATGTATACATACTTATGAAAATAACATCAATAATTATAAACTATTATGCATGTTTGCATATACGAAACTAAACTAAAATAAAAAATAAGTTTATCATTTACGATTATATTAAATTATTTATTAATTTGAATTGAAACCATACATACTCCAGTTCATTTAACTGTTATAATCAAGTTTATTACTATTTCAATTATAATTCTTAGTATTAGTTAATTCTTAACCTATACTTATGTTTAGTTGAGATTAAAAATAACGCTGAATAGTCAATTGTTTACCTTAACCGTAAAAAGTTAAAATTAATTTAATTTAAAGTATGATACTTATCTCCCTTTACAACAAATCCCTTATTTTTTGTTTTTTTAACATTCATTCTTTTAACATACATAACCCATTTTCATCTATCCTTCTAATAAGTAATGTTTATACAGTTCTAATGTCTTTCACCTAATATTATTCAATGATTAATTCAGTGTATATTATAAATTAATTAATACGTTTATATAAAATGTTAGTGTTAAAACTATTTCAATCGATAGTCATAAGACATTAAGTTATCATCCATTTCTACTTAATATCTAATTATAAATTAATTAGTTCTTACATTTACCATAATTTTTTTTTATTTTTTTTATTTTTATCATTATTATCAATATAAGTTATTTTGAAAATAATATTTTTAAATTTCACATATTTTTACTAATTCAATATTCGACAATCTAATATTAATAAACATTTTTAGAACTAGTTACTTAGTTAAGTATAATTTTAGTTTAACATTGAATAATTCCCTAATAATTAGGCTTCAGAGTTTCCTAATCTCATATGTTCTTTTAGTTTTAATTAAATAAATGTATATTTAAGTGAAATCTGATTCTAATTTTACTTTAAGTTAATTTAGAATTATAAATGTTATTTAGACATAATATTATAGATTATGTTTACTTTCAATTCCTTTTACTTTAACCCCTTACCCTATGCATCCCTTTTTATTTATTTATTTATTTATTCCTCCCTCCCTTAAATTTAACTTATATTCCGAAATTAATTTATAGACGTTTAGTTAATGAATATATATATTAAAAAATATATAGTTTATCTTAATAGATGTTCAATAGATATACCTTATTATAACTATAATATTGTTTTTACATCCATTCTAACAGTTAACACATTTGGCTCATATATATTTGAGACCACACATCAATCGAATAATAATCAACATGTTTCAACATATACAGTTTGGTTTTAGATTAATATTTGGAATATGATTACTATAAATATATTTTTAATATTATGCTTATTACAAATTTAACTTTTCTATCCATAAATTAACTTACTTGGCAAACTAAACTATAACATTTCTAAACATGGAAGTTTTACAGTAATACTATAGTATTTAGAAATGTAAAAAAAAACGGAATTTGGTAATTGCATCTGCTTTATCGTAGGATGGGTTAGGATCAATATAACATAAAGTATCTTACCACAGGATGTCCAGCCTTCACGTGGGTATGTTTGCAGCATATGATGAAAGAATGGAATTATTATGAACAAATAAGAAAATCACTCGCTGTTATATGGCGATATATGTTTATTATGAAGACACATGCACACGTAACGACAATTCATACATGGAAGGTTAGAAGTCCAAGTATGATAACAGGAACGAACGGGAATGATGCTCATTCTCCATTTTGAAAGTCACTCTGTTTTCCCTCCACTCTCTGCTTCCGGTTGTTGATCTCGCGAGAAGTTGCGAAAATTTAAAATTTAGGACTCGGACAAGAGGAGGCAACTTTGCCCAAACAAGTAAAGAACTACTCCCCATGCATTATACTTTTGTATCGTCCTAACAGTATCAGAATCGGGAAAAATATTGGAATCGTTCCATCACTAATATATATATATATCTATACATTGCTTGGTAAAAATGGCACAGGTAAAAATGACACCGGAATAAAATAGAGTGGTAATTTTTCTGTACTTTTACCTAATAATTTAATAAATAAATAAACTTAGGAAATTGAAACTCTCGCCAGAAGTTATATTATTGATGAAGTTTAATATCACGAAAAAGATCTGGTCAAACATCGCTTGCTGCTAATTTTGAATAGGATACTGTTCTGGTTTGCCAATATTTATAAGATTATCATTGCTTTTATTTTGTTCTTGTTTGTTTGTTTTTCCTCAATTCGCAATTATAACATTTTGTGATGAAAGAAAATTAGCTATTACTTGCAGAGACCCGACGTTGTTCGGGATTGAAAAATGATCAATGAATGTTTCACACTCCTATATTTTTATTGTCATCATGAAATCGGTCAAATCGTTCATTTTTCAATCAAATCGATTGATTGGCTGCTCTAATTGGAGACCCATCCTGAGGAAGCTTCACATGCCTCTTCGAGGTGACTTAGTCCACAATAGACTGTAGTCTATATAGCAACGTAGAGAACCTAATGTTGATTTTATAAAATCATTCTTATATAATGGCTTGAATTAAAGTTTAAAATGCAAAAATCAAATGTCATGGTGCCATTATGCTCTAGACAGAACATTCATTTCAGACACGCCCCTATCATATCAAAGAACCTACTGTTGATTTTATATGTCTGGCTTTCCACTGGTGCTGTGATAAAGGCTTTGGTACGGTTATAAGTTATGGCGAACATTCAAACAAATAGAGAAAGAAAGAGAGTTGATATAACAGCAATAAAGTTTTATAGTCCTTACCTTTATTTTCTCTAAAAACTTTTCACACCGGCTTGCTAAAAGAATCGGTCAAACTAACAGAAAGCGTTTTCAGTTTTACGTTGACCTTGATTAGCACCTATTAAAAAAAAAAAAAAGCCAAGCCCCACTCCTAACCGTGTAAATGTCTACTAAAAATATTTATTTAATGTTTTGGGGTTGGGTAGGTATGATTAGTCCTATTTAAAACTTGAGGAATTAGAGCTTAGCTCTAACGAACGGACCTACTTTTCTTTGCCATTTTTACCTATTAATTCAGGTTTGCCATTTTTCCGGTGTTATTTTTACCTAAATTCATATCTTCTATACTCCTATAAATTTGAGGTTTTGTGTATTCATATTCATTTTAATAACCGTTTTTCTATTTATTCAAAAAGAAAATACAACTTTGTTATATATGGGTCATTGAATCGCATTCATCAGCAAAAGATCTATCAAATTTGCATATTCTTTTAAACATTCGTTTTAATTAATTCCCTATTAGTTTTTTCGGTTTTCTCATAGGATGATTATATTCATGCAGATATTCTACATGATTTATACTTGCGTAATATTTGCATAAAAAGCTCATAGTAAACACAAACCTCATTCTATATATATATATTTATGCATCAGTGTATATATATATATATATATATATATATATATATATATATATATATATATATATATATAATGTTTGTATAAAAAATTCGCCTACCAAACTCCTGTTAGATTTTGGTCTACAGGCATAAAACTTAATATATAGGGTATTCAAACTCGTGCAAAACTTTATATTTGGGGAAAATCAGTGCAAAAGTGTGAAAATTAAAGAAATGGAATTTGCCAGATGAAGGTCGAACGACGGCATTACGAATATGCATGCGTAACGTAATAGCTATTAGTTCATGTTTTAATTTGCAAACATGTCTTCATAGCTCAGATTTAAGGTCAAAGGAAACAGTAAATTGTAAGCTAAACGTTTTGTTTTCGATTCTCGGTGGTGGCGCACGAGTCATTTTTTGTTTTAACGTTTTACATCAATACTATATGTTGGGTCTGATATGATATGATAATAAATGCGAAATCTGCATTAATCAGAATATCATATTTAAGCGTATTTTACGATCGGGTAATGCGGGGCAGCGCATATATATATATATATATATATATATATAATATATATATATGTGTGTGTGTGTGTGTGTGTGTGTGTGTGTTGTTGTTGTTGTTGTTGTTTATCAGTGTTCTTTAATATGCACCAGGAAATCTCACAGATGCAAATATTGTTACAATCATAAACGTTCACTGAATAAAGAATAATTTATTTCCCCCGACATAAATACGGTCAACAGGTTTTATTAATATTCACAAAAGGAAAACGAGAAAGTTTGTGAATTACGACAATAAATTCAATTTTCTTTGGATAACTTTCCGCTGTTCGTGAGAAAAAATCCACAATATGAGAGATAAGAACAATATGATAATATACTAAAGAGGGCGGGAGGTTAGATGTTGGAGGTTATTTTTATAAGTCGCGCATCGGTGGTCATGTGATATTAGTAATAGAAACGTCAACCAATGAAATAGAACAAAATAGGAAACGTTGTATCTGTACCTAAAACTAAACACAAAGTTTTTTTCTTTGCTAGAACTGCTCACTGTAGAACTCTATACAGCAGGACTGCTTCCATGCTGACTACACATGGTCGCTTTCAATTCCAATGTAAACAAGTTTTTTAGCCATCCTCTAAAATAATAAAATTCTAATTTTCATCATTACCGATCATTACGCTGTTGTCTCATTGACGACCCAATATCCGTTAAGCCTGATTCTCGAGTTGCCGTCAGGCCTTGATAAGTGGGGACTCCCATGTAAAAAAGCAAACTAATATCATGCCTAGTCATATATGAAGTGCTTTTAGCGAGTATTTTTCGTTACTTTTAATAGCTGAAAAATAAATAATTTTTTTTACATAGGCATCAACACTTAGCAAGGCCCAGAGACCACTCGAGGATAAGGGTTAAAGAGTGTACAGTAGTCAATTGGACAATATAGTAATCGTTAGTCATGGAAATTCGATAAATTTGTTAACAAGTGGAACGGCTCATCAAGAAGTTGTTTACGTTGGACTTGAAGACAATCAGATTGTAGTCAGCTGGAAAGCAGGAATACAGAAGACAGTTCCACAGCCGAAAGCTTTGTTCATGGAATCTATATTTAGGTTTAGGCACAGATAAAGAGTGGGGGCAATTATTGATAGTGTTTTGAGCTAGACGAGTGTTTCTTGTGAAAGTGTGGCGATAGGGGACCATAGATTGAAGCTCAGTCGAGCACTTGCCATGAAAATAACGATAAAGCAAAGACAAACTCGCAACATATCTTCTGTAAGATAGAGGTTGCAGGGAAGAGAAAAAAACACCTCCTATTAGGCTACAAAGTCTATTTCGAACTCTATCAAGGCAGGACAAGTCCTTTCTAGCAGCTCCTGCCCAGATGTGGCAACAGTACTCCATCCTTGGACGTACCTGACTCTTATATAGATAGAGAATTGCATCAGCAGTGAGATATTTACTGGATCGATAGAAGGATCCCACCATTTTTCCAGCAGCCTTGGCAACAGATTTGATGTACGTGTTCCATTTAAGATCAGGAGTAAAGGTCAAGCCCAGAAGCTTATCAAAACATGAGGCCTCCCCAAGATGAGATTCATTCATATCAATTGATGCCAGATTGGGATCAGAGCGTTGATAATGTAAAGATAAAAGCTTGGTTTCAAATGCATTATAAGTAACCAGCTACTCCTTTTCGCATTGTACCACATGCTCAAGATCAGAGGAGAGAGAATCAGAGAACTTGGTCGCTTACGGTCTTAGATATGCTACCATAGATGGTAGTGTCATCAGCATAAATGTTTATGAATGATGTAAGGATGTGATTTGGAAGATCATTGACGTAGATCAAGAAGAGGGTTGAGCCCAGGATGGACCCCCGAGGGACTCCAGAATTAATACTATGAGCTTCTGATTTTTGCCCATTAACTACTACTCTTATGAATCTACCAGAGAGAAATGATTTAATAATTGAAAAGACATTTCCAGCTATACCATAGCTGGAGATCTTGTGAAGTAAACCTTTATGCTATACCCTATCAAAGGCCTTTGATATGTCAAGAGCAATTGCCCTAGAAAAGTTGCCTCCGTTGAGAAATTCATTAATTCTATGAGATATAACTGTAAGCACATCTGCTGTAGATCTACCAGAATGGAAACTGTGTCACTAAGAAGGTTATTTTTGCTGAGATGGTTGATTACTTCTTTATTTAACACAGATTCCAGTAACTTACTCATGACGCACAGGAGATATATTGGCCTGTACTGAGAGGGGGATGACCGATCACCTGAATTCTTAAATACAGGGCATACTGATGAGATTTTCCAGGGTGATGGGAAGCAATTCTCCTTAAGACAACGTTTAAACAGTTTTGTAAGTATGGGCGCTAGTTCTGGTTGAAGTTTTTTTAGTACTATAATTGGAATACCGTCATGGCCGGTTGCTTTACTGGAATCAAGGTTTTTGATTAGCTTGGCAACATCACGTACAGAATTTGTATATCACATAGTGTGTTTTCTGATAGAGGAGAAAATATTGGAGGTTGGCGGCCTTGGTCGCAAAGGGTAGAATTAGCTGCAAAGTTCTTGGCAAAGAGTTTGGCTTTGTCTGATGCTGACGAGATTACCTCAGGTTCATTGATAATAGTTAGGATAGAGCACACGCTTCTGTTCAGGATCCCGTTTGCTATTTGCCAAAACTGGTGGGAACCAAACCGCTGCTCAGCTACTTTGAACTTAACGGACTGAGCATACAACTCTCTTGCATTCTTTATTACTTTGTTATGGTGGTTGCTGGCAGTTCTGAAAGCGGCTTTAGTCTCAATAGGTCTATTACGTTGGAAACAATGGATTATATTGCTTTTAAAAGTGCTCTGGAGGCTTCCAGGGATTAACAAACCTTCTTTTTTAGCAAAGGGGTGAGGGGAATAGTGCTTGTTTTGTTCTCACTATGCAAAGTTGCGAGGGTACACATAACGGGGACGTGACGGAATTTATAATAGACGGCTAAGCAATGTGAAGGGAGAAGTGTTAATGAACAGTTCTTTAAACAGAGTTGTGGAATGCATTATCAAAGAGGGGGAATACAGTCAACACTTTGGAAGGGATTTGCATATATAGTTCATGATACATATAAGCGTGATGATACATATAAACAGAAAACAACACACTAGCTTGGTTGAAATGATGAACAAAGACAAAAGGCTTACATAACAAATAGAAGACATTTATTTTTCCAGCTGGTGATGAGAACCCGTGCCTGGCTAAGTTGCTCTCCACTTTCTAAGGAGCTTCGGCTACTCGCCTCCAACTCTCTCTCCAACTGAACTCTAGTCTAAGTAGATTGTATATATTGAACTATATTTCTTTGTGACATCAGAACACATGTAAACATGTTTATCCCATGCACATCTATATGCATATTCTTCCAACACGTTCCTGGCAACACAAGTACATTCTTTTATTTGAATGTTCTATTATTCTTACTCTGACGTAAACTTTGTTGTATTGTTATTTCTAACTACAATGGATAATTCACTGCATTCCTGGAATCGTATCTAACTAACAATGTGTATTCATTTTAATTTTTGATAATTGCGTTCGATTCCAGCATTCTTCTTCAATAATAATTATATTTGATCTGAATTACTTTATTTTGAACTAAAAACCAGGAACTGTCTCCTTCACTATACAACAGCAAGTCACCCAAGCATTATTTTCTTTTTCTTTGTTTAATAATAGTTAACATATGATATCCGTACCTACATAAAAAAAACTCTTAGCCGCAACGAAAAGAAAATCTTACCTGTGAAGTACAGAAAATTTATTCAACCTGAAACTCGCATCAAATCATCGAATAGTATAACTTTTAAATAATAAGGTGCTTCTGCAGTATAGCACTCATTTGAAAAAACAAAATCTTAGCCTTAACATACAGAAAAGTACATAAAATAATCGAAACGTTTCATTTTCAAATAAGAAGTAACGTACTTGTACAGTAATCGACTCAAGAAATAAGGTACTCATACGGTATAGTACCCCTATGAAAAACAAAGAAAATCTTACCTGTGACGTACATAAAAGTGATTAAAATTGAATATCACGTAAATCATCGTTTAGTATGGTTTTTAAATAATAAATAAGGTGCTTCTACAGTATAGTACCTAAATGAAAAAAACAATCTCTTAACCGTGACATACAGCAAACAGAAAATTTACATAAAATAATCAGTTTCATTTTTAAATAAGAAATAATGTACTTGTATAGTATAGTACCTATATGAAAAAACACAAAAAATCTTACTTGTGACGTTCATAAAAATTTTTAAAGCCGAAAACCATGTCAAATCATCGGGTGGTATGCTTTTTCATTGTTTTCTCATATAGGTAGAATACTGTACAAGTACCTTATTTATTCTCATATTATTGTGAAAGTAGGTGGAGGAAACGGAAGGGCTATAAAGAGACAATTACGGAAATGGCTGAAGCAGTTTACGATCTGAAAATCACTTTATTTATAAGAGTGGTGTAACTTCCAGTGATGGCTGAAGCAGTTTGCGATCTAAACATCACTTTATTTCATAGATATTTTAAGAAAGGGGGCTTATAAGAAGTCAGTCCCAGAAATGGCTGAAGCGATTTATGATCTAAAAATCACTTTATTCTATCCAACAAATTCAGACATTCAATTTCATAATGAATTAAGAACATTTATCTTATGAAATATATATATTTGCAAGTGTTGTCATATCATCTGCCAACACCCTACACTTTTTTTCTTTCATCAAATCCCACCAATCACACTCCTTACTGATTCATTCCATTTTCTTACCATTATAAAAAAAAAATTGCAAAAATTGACATGTCACAAGGTTCTATCAAATCTTATTATTACATGCCAAATTATCAGATTTTCAAAAAAAGATTGTGACATAATTTTTTTTTTTTTTTACATAGGTATCACCACATTATCAAGGCCAAAAGGCCACTCAAGGATAAGGGTTAAAGAGTGTACAGTAGAAATTGGACAATATAGTAATCATTAGTAATGAAAATATGGTAAATTTGATAACTTATATGGAACGGCTCATCAAGAACTTATTTACGTTAGACTTGAACACAACCATATTGTAGTCAGCCGGAAAGCAGGAAAACGGAAGACAATTCCACAGGCGTGCAGTTCTAAGAAAGAAGCTTTGTTCATGGAATCTACGTTTAGGTTTAGGCACAGATAAAGAGTGGGGGGGGGGGATTATTGATAGTGTTTACAGCTAGATGAGTGTTTCTTGTGAAACTAACTGATTTATAAGTAACTTTGATTAAATTATAATCTCTAGAAAAAAGTGATGCCTTACTATAGTTCTGTTCCCTGTAATAATATATCTCAAGCAGTTCTCCATATGTGACTAGAAAAATATTTATTTTTTAATTTACGGTCTAATCGGATCTAACATTACACTGATGATTCTATTGAAGGACATTCTATTGTTTATGTGATGATGGAATTTCCACAGGTTCTGCTAGTTATATAATAATATTATTCTGTATTAATATCTAATTTATAAACGGCTATATGTCTGTTGGTATGTCTGTCGATCCGTCTCCATATTTTCAAACTCTCTCTCCTCCGAAACTAAAAGTCAGAGAGGGACGCTAGAGGCTGTAAATGATTTACTTTTTACAGCCCCTTCTTTTATTGGCTTTTAGCTGGTTAAAATTGTTTTTAAGGGGTCAAAAATTGAAAAAATTGTTAAACATTTTGTGCATTTATCTTAGTTTATTTTTTAATTTTTAATCAGTTTATATGCCTGTCACGTTGGTGCAGTCGTAACGTCACCAGTTTTGAATGCTACAGTTTCGGTTTCGATTTTAGCTGATGGCACCTAAATACTTTCCTTTTCTTTTACTTTTGAAATCATGACTGTATAATAATATATACGAAATCTGGACGAATTAAAATATCATATTTAAGCGTATTTTACGGCTGGGCAAAGCCCCCCCCCCTAGTATTAAATTAAAGAGAATTATTATTTTGGTATCCAATTACATTTTTTTTTGTGTGGTGTGTACAGATATACGCATATGAATTAGTTGATAACGCTGAATAAAAATAATTTCTACTCTCAAATAAGACGCATGTGTTATAATCCGTTAAAAAAGTAAATTCTATTAGGTTTATAATCTTTTGATGATTGCAATGAAAAATGATTGACACTGGCTTGCTTACAAACAGTATACAACAAGTGGTGGTGGTGGTAGTTGAAGGATATAAGCCCGTTGCATTGACACTGATTTTAATGAACTGACAGAGATATCGATAATGATACTGATTTGTTTGGTTCGATTTGTTTGTTTTGTGGCTTAGCAACCATTTCAATGGTTATTTGACGCCGAAAACACAATACCTGGTCTGGAAAATAAGTTCTCCCTGAAGGGAGATAACTCTGTTCACTCTACGCTGAAACACAATACCTATTGTAAATGATAAAACTTTATCTAATTAGAAACACGAAGCTGTTTAGGGTTGAGGAACGCTGGCAGCCAACAGGTTTTTAACAAAAAAAAATCATCCAAAGAGAACAAGAGAAGTGAGGAAAAAATCACTGATGCAATTCAGAAAATTAACTGAGTGGTAATAATTTGCAAGGGTTGCAACACTTAATAGTGTAAGATTACGGTGCTAATAAATCGTTTGTAGTGTTAAACAGGCAAGTTTTTCTAACCCGTCAGATTGCGCGTATCGTCTCGTTGATAGTAATCAACAGAGTTCTATTGATACGTTGTAGATAGTCAGCTCAGTAGGCAGTGACGTCTCTCTATAGTAGTGGAAGTAGTGCTCATCATGGTAGAGATATAGCAACATAAGTTTCTCATTTTTTTCTTTGTTTCTTTAATAGTTTAACAATTAAAAAAAAATCACTAACAGTATTCGTCATATTCTTTTCAGTTGTTTTTTTTCTTTTTTACAGTGCAATAAAATTACATATCATGTAACCTTTTCCCTGCCTGTTCCCAAAAGGTGAACAATATGGTTACTGTCTGCGACAAACTTTATTTTTTAATTTGTTTCAGGTTTGATTTACTAGCCATAATAGTTCGCACTCAGCATTACATTTCTTTCCTCCCACATCCTACACTGCTACAGGTGCAGGATGAACCACTTTGGAAAATGTTCTTTTTGCAAGCTGGTATTCCAGATCCTATATACGGCATAATCGTGTTGACACACCGGTTCTCGTCAGATCACCGAAGTTAAGCAACGTTGAACCTGGTTAGTACCAGATGGGTGACCATTTGGGAATTCTAGGTGCTGTATGTGCCCCCCGCTTATCTCGGCATTTGTTTCTAGTCGTCTTGTACACTTCACTTGCCACTGGTATTTAACAATGTCGACTCAGGAGATGGGTGGTTGGACATTGCGCACCTTCTGCCAATAAGACTTTTACGCACAAGCACCCCTTCATGGGTAACCATAGTCTGCCAAAGACTGAGGGAGCCCTGATTCCAGATCCTGAAAGCACCACTTATGCATTCCTCTTTTCACAAAATCGTATCAAACAGAAGGCATTGTCCGTTTTGATTGCTGAACATTTGCAGACTCTTGTGGTTACTGTCCTTAATGATCAGTAGTCTTGGGTCATGTCCAAACATAATCTGCTGATGTTTCTCACAGTACTGTTTCACACAAACTAGTTCAATCATTCAGACCACCAAGTGTTTTTGTCAAACTGCCTTCTCTTGTTTCTTATGACTCATCCGAAATATTGCAAATTCGTCATTGATTGGAATGTTTGATCAATCTTCCAGCGGACCAGATTCCAAGTATGATATGCAGGAGGAAAGGAACTCTAGTGTTGAGTGTGATTTAGTAAGGCTAGTCAGTCACACCTGAAATAAATGAAAAAGTAAACACCAAAATTTAGCTCAGAAACATAGAGCTTTTAAAAGACGTCTGACAGCAATCAGCTTCTAGCCAAAGAGAAACATGTTGTCACACATCTATTCTCACTCGCTCAGGGTAGAGCATAAATATTTGAAAAAGTCATCTGAATCCGATCAGTTTGCCAGCTAAAGAGAAAGCTGTTACTAATTTCTTGGTTATGAATCAATCCTGACATGTAACTCTACTTCCAATGGAATTTTCCGTTTTTCAATTCACTCTAACTCCGTGTGAAAAATTCCGTTTTAACGGAACAACATTTCATCAAAGATGCAATAGCATGTAACTTCCTGCAAATATAACATTCACTTTCCAGAAACATCTCTGAATTGGACAAACAAACATTGCCACTTTTATGTTCTTGGGAAGGACCCAATGAACTTGAATGTGAAGAGACTTTCATAAAGCAACTGCCAAAGGTTTCTGCCATACATGAAATGACTGAATGAATTGTGAAAAAAAAAAACATTTTCAAGCAACAGCCATAGCATTTTGCTGACAAAAAATAATTGATATGACTACTTGATTAAATCGTATGCGAATGGTTTCATCTCCGGTTCTATTTTCTTTAAGACAACTAAACATGAACATTTCCGCTAAGTAAATACAAGATTCTTTTCTCTTAAAACATATTCAAGTTATCTCCCCTGAATTAAGTGTACAACAAAACAATGAACTTTTATATTTTGAAGTACAAAAAGATTCACACACACTTGTGCAATATTTAAAATGAAGCTTGTCCTCTTTCTGGCTGTGGGTTTCACACTTGGTGGACATGTTCTTCCTAGCTTTAAATTATTACAGTGTTTCACAACTCTGTCAGCTCTTGCTTCTCATCATAGAACTTCAAGACAGGTAAGCATCTCTGCATGGTCCTTTTCTACTGGTCACAGTATTCGTTTCCAGAATAGTTTCCAGTGTTAGTCCTATCTAAATTTATAACGCCCATGCATATAGTGTTTGCCCTGGTAATTCATGCATTTCAAATGAGTTTAAGGACCTTAACATGGACTGTTGACAATACTCGTTACACCTTGTGGAAATTTCACGGTGCTTTTTACATATATTAATATAATTCCTTTTGAAATAATAAATTTTGTTAATGTCAATGCTATTAAAAAATATGACTCTTCTTCAATAAAAAATAATTGTCATTGTCAGCTAAATACACTTAAAATAAAAAATAAAACGAATATGTTTCTTTCTTTAAAATTGTAGCAATTCAAGTGTTTTTAAAGCAATAATTATTGATTATTGAATATCTCATCCAACAATTGTATTCTTTTCTTTTAGTAATGTCTGTTACTAACAGCTATTTTCTATACCCACTAATTTCGTATGCACGTGTAATTTAATTGTGCTGAATTTCTGGGGTTTTGTTGTTGTGAAAAAAAAACATCAAAGCAACTACCTCCAAACATCAATTCATTAATAATGTTTTCATTAATTAGCAAGCAATAAACCAAATGCGAGATGTTTATACAGTTTCTTTTTTATTCTCTTCGTCGTCGCCCTGTCTCTTTGCCGTGTTTCATGAATATCCGTCAATTGTCTCATCTGTTTAACAAATAAAACTCTTTTCATGAAGAAAGTAACACACTGGAGTCGTCCACTGAGTTTTCTTCAAGGTTTTTGTTTGGAGAGAATTTACTCTGGAGAGAGAGGCCGCATTATTTTAGTTGCGTTGATATAAAAAAGGCAACACAAGGAAACGTTTGCAGGGAGTTTTTATACATGGTTTTATTTGGAGAGAATTTAATTAGAAAAGAGACTAATGCTATCGTAGCTAGTTATTTACTTTTTAAAGTTAACTATCTAATTAAGGAAATGAGCGACGCATACAGACAGACATCTAAGTAACATTCTCCTTAGATTAGTGTACATCATTGGCTTCTCAAGAGAAAACCTTAAATTTCTCCCATTCGAAAAAAAAGCATGCCCTCATTCGTCATTTTTCGATTCTTGTTTTGTTTACAGCATTTGACCTTTGTTCCTTGCTTCAAATCTATACCACCCATCTCTGGAAACGATTCTGTTTGCTGAATCATGACATGCACTAAATGTGACCCGTGTCAAAATTCTGTACTGTCCTGAAGCGACACTCACCCTATGCAGGAATATGAAATTCACAAACGGTCCTCAGCTGCATGTATATTCCCGTCAGGGGAGAGACGACGTAAGGTTTTTGCAGCGATTGCAGGGAGGTGACAACATCCTCCTACATACAGCGCCTGCTTTCTTAGATGTTCACCCTATCTGATACATACCAGATTCAATGTTGCTTAACTTCGATGAACTAACGAGAGCCGGTGTATCAACGTGATTATGCCGTTGTCAAAATTCACACACATTCGACTTAATATTCAATGTTGACTTCAAACATACTTTCTTTCACTACAGGAAAAGAATTAGTATTAAGATCACACGCATAGACATAAGTGAACCATGTCATGAACGGGAGACAATTGAAAATAGATGGAAAATAAACACAGACAGATAAACAAACAACGCGGTAAAATTAATTAGAGGCAATGCTAGATCACAAAAACAAAACAAATATCCTCGTATTCCATCCTCCTTTTTTTCCTTTTTTTTACCTCACTTCTTAATGTACTGCACGTGACACAAACTAGGCTCTATCGTTATTTTCATATAAGGTGTTCAGATAACCTTAAATCTGCGCCCCCTCTCCCTGTAAAACATTCTCGGCAAACACTCGCCTAGCTACAACCACTGCCAAAAAATTCCCTTTACTCTCTATATGTACCTAAAACTAAACGAAAATTCCAAGAGCAAATCTTCTTTCCTAGAGCTGCCAGTCTGTGGAACACAATGTCACCGGTTTACTTCCCAGCTGACTATAACAAGGTCGTTTTCAAGTCCGATATAAAAAATAATCATGTTTTAATCAATTTCAACCATTACCGATTATCACAATGTTCACTTATTAACTCTATCCTCAATTGGACTCAGAGCTTTGATAAGCGGCGACTTCCTTGTAAAAAAAAAAATGAAATTATCCTGTCGATCTCTCTATTGTCCATTCCGTGTTATCTCCCAAACCAGTTACCTCTTCATCAGATTTCCATTTCATTTAACTAACCCTTTCCCATCCTGTTTTTTTTTTTTTTTTTGCCAGTGTGGAGATTAGCTGGTCACCATCTGCATCGATTCCGAAAACTCTTTCCTATTTTGAGTGAACTTCTTTCTTTTTTTCTATTTCTTCCTGCGAGAAGTTTTTCAATGAATATCAACAAGTCTCTTTCGTCATTGCTTTGTCCCATATAGCTGTGATGTTTGTGGATGAACTGTAGGGAAACGACTTACCTAATTAGTACGTGTGCATAATTAGGTAAGTCGCACGTTTCCCTACATGAACATCGTCAGTTTTCTGGAAACTCATTGCTATACACAGGGTGTGTGAATCTCTATTTCATACGAGGGTTCCTGATAAGGTGTTGAAACGTATCTGTACTTTGATTGTTCCCCACACTTTCTTCTTCTCTGCCACCCTTCCTCACAGACATTATGTTGTTAGTCTCAGTTTTTTCTATAAATACTATTATGGCCTGTATTTTTCAGAGTTGTCCAAGCTATTCCCTGCTTCCTTTGTTCCACTCGTTAGTCGAATGGTTTCCATTAATTCGCTGTTTTGATCCCTTATTGTAATACAACTTCCTTTTTCCAAGAAATGAAAGTTTGTAGAACTTTCTTCCTACCTATAACGTTGATCTTTTCAAGACTGTGATCAATAGGCATTTCTTGTCGTTGTGATAATTGTTTTTCTTTCTTGTTAGCTCTTTACATTAAGTGGTTTCGCATCTTGTGTGGATCTATTTTGATAAAAAAAATTTTGTTTATCCATACCAACTCTTTAATATTTGTGTTTTGGCTCTTTCTTTATAATTCAATTTCAAATTAAAACTTTTTCAACGACAATCGTATGCAAGACAAACTGGAAAAAGAAGCACAAAGAACAATATAGAACAGACAAGTTGAATGTTGGATAAAGAATTGTATTTAACCAATTAAGGAACTGGATAATAATGATAATAATAATATCTGCAATACCTTTTTCATGTATTTAGTAGAAAAGCAATTGTTACATGGTTGGATGTAGGTAATTCTTGTAACGAATCATTTCATGTAAATTTAAGTTTACCTGAGTGTGGAATGTAGACTCACTTATTCTTTCTTTACTTGACATCAAATAGACATATTGTTATGTTTCCAATAGAACAAAAGTTTTTAATAAATATATGTGTGTCTTTTATCGCCGTTTCCATTCTTCATAAAGTTCTTACTGCCGCATGATTCTTCTTTTAGTGATCGCTGCATTTTATGGTAGCTTTCTATCTTATCTGTTTAGCTATATGAATAAACCTTCTTTTATGCAGTAAGGACACAAGGAGATGTCCACTGAGAATTTCTTAAAGGTTTTATTGAGAATTGACTCACACAGGAGAGAGAGACTAACATTCTCTTGGCTAATTAATCATTAAACTTCCTAAATCTTTGGATAACATGCCAACAGATATTTGAGGTAACATTTCGCATTTGTCGATTATCACAGTTTCTTACAGCATTATCGGCTGTGTATCTCATACCTGCTTCAACAGAAAACTGATTTGAAAACCTTTTGTTTTCTCTCATCTCGATGCATACCTCTGTTTTGTCTAACTCCACTTGTGCTGAAGCCTTACATGTCACCCATCTCTGAGAACAATTCTGTTTTGCAGACTTGGTCATTACAACATGTACTCCGTGTACTTATGTCAAACTTTATACTTGCTGATTCAATCGCTGTTGACATAGGGTCCCTCATATGTAACAATATCTTAAGGAGTTCCACATACTTTTGTAATATAAATGTGCTTTTAACTCTTAATGTTAATTCTAATCTTGCTTCTTCTGGCTATATGTCATCGATTGTCTACTCATATCAGTATTTTCCAGCAGATTAGAACATAAAGAAAAATTAAATCAAAAAACGATTTTGCATTGTTTAACTTTTTATTACTTACTTTCATATGTATTTCTCTATGTATAGCTGGCTTCCTTATAAAGCCCACTACAAAACACAGAACGTCCTTACTTATCGAAATCTAATGAGAATCTAAATTTCGGATTAGCTTGACATAGTAATCAAAATCTGCTTTTAAAACTTTAGTACATCCCTTTTTTAAATAACAAACCTAAATGCTTACCTTAATAATTTAAGGCCCTCCCTCCCAATTTTCATACATTACAGCCTGTCAAAACTGACTGGTTTGCTACGACTTTGGGGTTTTAATGAGCTTTCCATGATTTAAGTGGTAAACTGAAAAGAGATCTTATGTTTATAAATTAATGGGTTATTTTGTAATGTTCATGATACCTTTGAATAGAATAGAAAGGTTATTGATATTATTTCATTCATAATTCTTCTTAAATGTGATAATCTTACTTTGGTTTGAAGGCCTATCAACTAACGGTCTCTTTGGGCACATTGTATACACACACGCACACACGCGCATATGCGCACACATACACAAACAGTGGGCGAATGTTTATTTAAATGGACGTTTGTTGAAATTATTTACGAGCACGGATTCCATGGGCAGATGGGTAGAACTGCTGACTATCAACACAATGGCTGTAGGTTCAATCTCTGACTAGGGAAAGGTGCTAACCTAGCCGAACTAATGAATTGTGATAGAACGAAGCAATACTGTATGTGGATGACTATATATATGTGTGTGCGTGTGTGGCAAATGTGCTCAAAGACAAAGAACCCCTATATATATATATATATATATATATATATATATATATAAAATAGTAATTTATAAAATATATATGGCGATTAAGTTACACTGAATATTCCGCGTTTCATCCACTCTAGGATTCTTCAGGGCGCCGCTCCTGTGGCTCGATCGATAGAACTGCTGACTGTCAACACGGTGGTTCTAGGTTCAATCCTCGGCTTGGGAGAGGTGCTAGTCTAGCGGCACTGACGACTTGTGATACAACAAAACAGGACTGTATGTCGATGACTATATATATATATATATATATATATATATATATGGAAAAATATGCTTATCTAATTATATTCCACCTTTTATTTATACCAATCCTTTAATTTATGAAGTTCGATGTAACTACAGAGCATATACAAATAAATGACACAGTTTATATTCCAAATTTCGTGACATTGTCCATCTTACCGTTTATTTGTTTCAACATATCCTTGACAGCACCTGTTTCGTAGCGCAGAATAATTCATGTAATTATTATGTCAGTTTTTGAATTTATTCCACCCTAACTCATCAGAAGAATAGAAACTCTTTAACTTTCAAAGAAAATAATGGAATATGGGTATGATTACAAAATCCGAAACTCGGAAGAGAAGTTGCAATTGTCTTTTCTTTTAGTTATGCATCTTTGAATTTCAATCTAAAGTCACCAACGCCAAATCTGCGTATTAATAAATTTTGGTGACATTGTTCTAATTTACTTAAAAAATATCTTATTTAATATTTTTTTAATATTTTTTTTTTATTACATTTTCACCCCAAACAAAACACATTGCCACTTTGGTGTAGGGGGCTACTATCAGTGACAGCAACTACTGGGGCACTATGTAGGGATTTGGGCAGCAAGATGTCGGTTCACGTTACACTTGAACTTCTGCATGTCAGTACAGTTAGGGAAGCAGGAACCTGGAATGGAATTCCAGAGTCTAACGGTTCTGGGGAAGACACTACTGGAGTAGAAAGATCTTTTACATCTAGGGATCTCTACTGTCTGGGGGTGGGATTTAGCTGCCTGTCGGGTTTGTTGAGGGTGTCTGCGTAGTGGGGGCACAAGTGTCTGCAGTTCGTCAGAGCATTCCCCATTAAAATACTTGTAGAACAAGCAGAGGGATGCAACGTTTCGTCGATGGGACAGAGGCTGAAACTTAGATGCCAGTTCAGGGCCTATCAGATTGGCGATTCTTTTTTTAACCTTGTCTAGGAGCGAGAGACTAGTAGCAGACGCACCAACCCAAATGTGACAACAATACTCCATACATGGGCGAATGGTGGCCTTATAGAGATACAGGATACTTTCAGGTGTCAGTAGTTTTCTAGCACGGTAGAGAGAGCCTACCTTTTTTGCAGCGGCCCTGGCAATGTTTTCAATATAATTGTTCCAGCTCATGTTTCCTGTGAACGTTAGGCCAAGCAGTTTGAAAGATGTACTCTCAGACAGGGAGTCACTGGCCATTGCTATTGGTGGCAGAGAAGGTTTCTTGTAATTATTGGAGGAAACCAGTTTAGTCTTGGCAGCATTGAATGTGACCATCCATTTATGCCCCCATTCCACTACAGATTGGAGGTCATCCTCTAGTGTTTTTGCCATATCTTTAGATATGTGTTCAAACAAAAAAATTAATTAATTAATGCAAAAATATATACAAAGAATAATATTTTTAAATATGTGTGTGTGTGGATATATATATGCATGTGTGTATGTCTGCATCCGTGTGTGCTTGTATAGAGACATATCTGTGGATTCATTTTGCAGGCTTCATTTCCTGCAAGACTACCTAATTAACATAAGAAAAAATATAAAATCATAAAACAAACCAATCTATATTATAATTTGGTAATACTGGCTATATAAACAAAAATAATAATAATAATAATAATAAAAGCAAAATAGAGAGATTAAAATTTGAATAAATAACATATAGTAATTCATAAATACACAAGCAAATCACTGCATAGAAGTTTGACTTTTTAAGTAAGCTTAATTATTGAAAAAAAAATAATGAAATAAATATATATGTATACATATTTATATATAGAGATTTATATAATATCACTTGTTTTTGTCTTTCTTCCTCAACAGTGAAAACATCCCATTACACTTACCTTTATACATACATACAATGCTTCAAGCAAACTACATTTCATATATATATATATATATATATATATATATATATATTCTTCAGAATATATATATATTCTTCAGAATAGTTTTTATTTAACAGTCAGTTGTTATGGAAACGTGAGGTTTACAAAATATTACTGGCAGTAATATTCTATAAGTTATCCCATCTAAACAAGAATTGCTCGATATGCAAGATAGAGCAAATAAATTAAATTGTAATTCAATGAATTTAAAAAGACTCTCATTGAAATGAATTTCATGTCAAAGAATTTTTATTATTTTAAGCAAGACAAAGAATGCTTTAGAAAATTAATCTCCTTAACCTATAGGGTTTCGATGTCTACCAGCTCATCAGAGGAGAGAAAATATTAGAAAATACTTATAAAGGTATGCACCCTATTTGCTAAATCTAGTGAGACATGGAAAGTCAAAGTCAAAATAATAAATTTATCAGAAGTCCTGTAGCAGGAGGATTTGCAGAAAAAGGATATGAAAGTTTTTTTTAGATCTAGTTTGCTTGGTAAAATCCATGTTATGCGTTCTTTACATCCGTTTGGTAATAAGGTCCAAGTTATATATTGGGTAATCCGCATAGCTGTGTAGATATTCGAATCAGGCAAGTGCTTGTATAAATTTGTTTGTGGGTCCAGCGATAATAATTAAAAGTCTGGTGGAATCCTTTTCATTATAAGTCTATATTATTTTTAGTGGGGCGAGGTGTTAATATTAGGGAGAGTAGGTAGTGATGAGTGCTAGGAAGTGGGGTGAAACATATGTGCATATTCATCCCTATATACACATGAACACACATATACAAACACACCCATACACACAATATACATATATACATATACATACATGCACACATACACACACATATATATACATATACACACACATATATAAACATATATATATATATATATATATATACATATACACATAAACATACATACATATATATATATAAATAGATATCTCTTCAAATAGAATTCAAAGAATCATAAAGTTTGACCGGTCGCTTAATTGAGGTCAGGTCGTGTACTAGATATAGAGACTTGGTTCTGGAAGGACAGAGGGGGAACAAGAAGAATTACACCCCGTACCATAAACCAAATCTAAACCTATTTTATGTGCACAAACAATCTAATCACCCAAAGTCAATAATCAAATCAATAGTTCCATCTATCTCCAAAAGAATATCAAATCTATCAGCTGACAAAAAAGCCTTTGACCAGGTATCGACATTCTACAATAATGCTTTAAGGAATTCAGGATATAAAGAACACATAGAATATAACAAAAAACACCCTTTAGCGAGAAAACTACATTCAGTAATTACTCATAATATGACAATAAAAATAACAACACCAGAATAAGCCAAAATGTTCCTAACAATACAAATTGCCTCACTAAATACACAGGCCCCAGCCCAATCCCAAATCCAAAACAATTTAATAAGAGAAAAGTAAGACGTAAAAATGCCATTTGGTTCAATCCTCCTTTCAGCCCCAATGTAAAAACTAACATTCCAAAAGAATTTTTCAGAATAGTGGAAAAATCTTTTAAATACCCTCATAAGTATAGTACCATATTAAACAAAAACTCCATAAAAATCTCATACTCCACAACACCTAATCTAGCATAGACAATAATTTCGACAAATAACAGGAAAATTAAACAAGCGCTGGATATACCAATTGGCCTAATACCTAGTAACACATGTAACTGCCAAAATAAAAATGAATGCCCCCTTAATAACGATTGCATACACAAAATGAATATAGTTGAAGCGTTCAGAACGTAAGCATACATAGGGAAACATATGGTGAGGGCTCGAATAATAATAACAACAGAAACAACAACAGCCAGGCTAACATATCCAATAATATAATTCCCAGTGAAGACCAGTTTAGGATTAACCAGAACCCAGGCTATGAATCCCCATGCCCCATCTTTGCCCAGCCCCCCCAATATAAGACTCAATAGCAATGGGACCGATGAACAAATAAACAGTAATAAAACAAGGAAAACATTCACATATATAGGTGCATCATTAAGCTTAATAAAAATAAGAATCTCAAACCACCTACATTCCTTCAGAAATGAAAGATCTCAAAACAATGATAATAATAGTACATCCTTAACTAAATTAATCAACAGCCTAGAGGACAAAAAAATTCCATATTCAATTAAATGGAGCATACTGAATAAATCTAGATCATATGCCCCAGAGGATGTTTTTCGGATCTTTGTATATCCGAAGCTGTTAACATCATCATCTTCAACAAACCCATAATAAATACCAAGAATGAGCTAGGGTCCAGATGTAAACACAAGAAAAAATTTAAATACAGCCATCTTAAAATAAAATAACATACACTGTCTAGAACATACACTTTCTAGGGCAATTGCTCTTGACATATCAAAGTCCTTCGACAAGCTATGGCATAAGGGTCTACTTCACAAGATTTCCAGCTACGGTATAACTGGAAATGTTTTCTCAATCATTAAATCATTTCTCTCCAATAGGCTCATAAGAGTAGTGGTAGATGGACAAAAATCGGAGGCTTGCAATATAAATGCTGGGGTCCCTCAGGGGTCAATCCTGGGCCCAACTCTCTTCCTGATCTACATCAATGACCTCCCTAAACACATACTTAAATCATTCGTTGACATCTATGCTGATGACACGACCATCTACGGCAACACATCAAAGGCTGTAAATGACAAAGTTCTCTCTGATTCTCTCTCCTCTGATCTCGAGCGCGTGGTTCAGTGGGGGAAGATGTGGCTGGTTACCTTTAATGCATCTAAAACCAAACTCCTATCCTTACATCATCAACGCTCTGATCCCCATCTGGCATCAATTGGGATGGATGGCTCTCGTCTGGGTGAGGCCCCGTGTTTTGACAAGCTTCTGGGTTTGACCTTTACTCCTGATCTGAAATGGAACACGTACATCAAGTCTGTTGTCAAGGTCGCTGGAAAGATGGTGGGATCCTTCTACCGCTCCAGAAGATATCTCACTACTGATGCAATTCTCTATCTATATAAAAGCCAAGTACGTCCAAGGATGAAATACTGTTGCCATATCTGGGCAGGAGCTGCTAAAAACAGCATATCCTGCCTTGACAGAGTACAAAATAGACTTCGTGGCTTAGTGGGGGATGCCCTTTTCTCTACCCTGCAACCTCTCTCCCACAGAAGAGACGTTGCGAGCCTATCCTTGTTTTATCGTTATTTCCATGGCAGGTGAACTCGTCTGAACTCCAATCTCTGGTCACCCCTCGCCAATCTTTCACGAAAAACACCCGTCTAGCTGAATCCACTGTGAAAAATTTCCCCCACTCTTTATCTGTGCCTAAATCAAAACGTGGATTCCATGAACAAAGCTTCTTTCTTAGAACTGCACGCCTGTGGAACTCTGTTCTGTCTGCCTGCTTCCCACCGGACTACCACTTGGATGTCTTCAAGTCCAACGTTAACAAATTCCTAATGAACCACCCCTTTAAGTAAATACTTCATCAAATCTCCACACTAACGTAATGTACTTGTAATAACGCTTATCCCTGAGTAGCTTCCGGGCCTTGATAAGTGGTGATCACTGTGTAAAAAAAAAAAAAAAACTCTCTGTATAAATAATAAATAGGTAAAAACAAAGGACTAAATACACATCAGTCTTGACTAAAATCTAAACTATTACTTTGCTAATATAATAATGTTCATTTTCTAAAGATAGGTTCTTAATCACCTCTTTTAACCCATATAATAACTTTCTCTTTTTATATATATGCACATGTTAAGTAGGGCCTTACTATAAGCACATTAACATACTACACGTTAAATTTCTCACACGTAATTTGCACTCTAAGATCTAATCAGAGAGGCGGTAGCACTCTCTATATAGGGATGGCCCGTACATGCCTATATACGCCTACAAAACAAAACTATCCAAATCTCAACTAAAATCAACTTATAAGTTTCAAAAAGCACATATTCTTACAGAGAAGCGTCTTACGAATCCAGCGAGTGTCAGAACGTCGGTTAAAATGTCAAAAGAGAGCAAAAAAAAAAGGGTACAAAAATGGCCAATTGTTCTTCTTTCTTCTTTCTTCTGCTTTCTTCTTTCTTTTGAGACGATGTATCTCGGTGTACGAACAGTCTCTGACAACAGTTCAAGCATCAATCGACTGCTCTTTACACGGAGAAGTGCAGTGACCCATCGCTTTTTAGCTAACTCCATAATTAAATAAGATTACGTGTAATAACAAGTTTTAAACACTATATACCCAATGTAGACAGACCACTTCGAACACGGAACTTCTCTCAAAAGGGACAGCTCCAAATAATACACCGGATGCTCACAGACGTTCCAGTTTGCCAGTGGCCTATATTTCTTGGACGCTGAATATTTGAGGTGAACGTTAAGGTTTTTTCTTTAAACAGTAACCCACCAGCGTTAATGAAACCACGAAATCTTTATCTCAGTTGATCAAAATTGTTATAAGAGTAACCTATCAGCAAGTACGACGTCAAAAAACAATGTTATAAAAACAAATAATTCTTCAGATTTTGGACTGTAAAATATGTACAAAATGTCAATGCTGTGACCAGGATTCGAACCTAGGTTAGCACAGCCACAACGTGGGGTCCTAACCTCTAGACGATCACGGCTAACACTGACGTCTGTCGCTCTTTGCAGAAAGACACATGACTACTGTCAAACTATTGAAACATAAGGAGGAAACTTGAAATTCTCACGCATGCGCAAAAATACACTATAGCAACCATTGTTAAATGCAGCTGAATCTCTTCGCTCGCTAAGAAAAGTAGATCAGACCAGTTCTTCTAAGAACTCACCAAACGCCAAAGGAAATAAGTTAAATTAACCGCAAAAGAAACTGCAAGAAAGTCATCTTCTAAGAACTCACTGGAAGCTGACCAAAAAGAATCAAAATCCAAGCCCTAGCCACAAAAATAACTAGATATTGTGGCTACTATACACAATCTACTAATAAAAACAAGTAAGTTTTCTAAAATAAACTACAATAAATTAACCAAGTAACCTCACACTGTCACTGATTAGGACTTCATATAAAGATAACAACTACACTATTGGTGTATATACCGTTCCACACTTTAACTATTGTTGACGGGGCAGTATCTCAATTCTACGAGAGCTGTCTTGCTATAAGATAAGTGATATTATAGTAAGATACACATAAGTGTTATATGTTTACATTTAATAGAAAATGCCAAAGTCAGCACGTAGTAAAAAAGCTCAGAGAAATATGGACTATGAAAAAAACAAAGTCAAGGTATTATCTGAGCAAAAAGAATACTATCAGAAAAATGCTGAAATAATAAAAATTAAGTATCATGCAAATCCTGGGGCAAAGAAGGCTGCCTCACGTGCTGACTCAAAAGCACGGTATAACAGGGATTCTGAGGAGAAAACAGCTGCCTCACGTGCTCTTTATAACAAAGAACCAGAAAAAAAGAAGGCTGTCTCACGTGCTCTTTATAACAAAGAACAAGAAAAAAAGAAGGCTGCCTCACGTGTTGACTCAAAAGCACGGTATAACAGGGATTCCGAGGGAAAAAAAGATGCCTCACGTGCTATTTATAACAAAGAACCAGAAAAAAAGAAGGCTGCCTCAAGTGCTGACTCAAAGCACGGTATAACAGGGATTCCGAGGGAAAAAAAGCTGCCTCACGTGCTCTTTATAACAAAGAACCAGAAAAAAAAGAAGGCTGCCTCACGTGCTGACTCAAAAGCACGGTATAACAGGGATCCCAAGGGGAAAAAAGCTGCCTCATGCACAAACTATTATAAATATAAATATCAAAAACTGCCAAATCTTTGCCAAAATACCAAAGAATGAACCAAGAAAAATTTAATAGTGAAGTTATGAACATTTTAGAACTTTATAATACTCTAACTGTTTTATCAGAGAGGCGGTAGCACTCTCTATGTAATATAGAACCGATGGAGGACCAAGTGGCAACTCCTAAGGCCCAAAACCCAAAGACCTAAAACCCAGCAGGAAGCGACCTGCTACTAATGGAGGCGGCAATGAGCTGCCTCCTAAAAAAGACAATACTATCATGAATGTAAGTTTAAAAATAAGACTGTAAGTAAAAATACTAATTAACAAGAATAAAAAAGCATTGGAAATGCAAAAGGATATAGGGATGGTATGCCAAAAAGTATACAAACAAGATAGCTATGAATGGCTAGGCACATGGAAATAGAATTGCATCCAAAGTATAGCCCTGTAGCTTTTCTCCAATCTTCATTCCGTGCCATCATTACGGTTGTAAAAAGCTATACTTTGGATGCAATTCTATTTCCATGTGCCTAGCCATTCATAGCTATCTTGTTTGTATACTTTTTGGCATACCATCCCTATATCCTTTTGCATTTCCAATGCTTTTTTATTCTTGTTATAATAGTATTTCCAAAAATATGTAGCTTCCCAATTAAAGAATTTAAAATTTCGCCCCCATCTACTAACCAAAGAAGGAGTAAAAATTCCCCATTGCAAGGTAATCTCCAGATCCGCACGTATAAACAAGAAAGAACTATACTCAATGATGCGTCATCCCTGTTGGTACTAAGGTAATTCAATTCTATAACCATAGTTACACAATCCCACTCTTTTCATCTTATTAATGTTAAATTATCCGTGTAGGGGTTAAAAATTATCGATGATAAACTTAGGTAAGTTACCTACACTAATTATTGTTATAATTAATATTGTTAAATAATGGTATACTTTATTTTTGTATATATGAGGGTATATCTAGGTATATATGGACATACGTGTTATATGTAGGTATATATGGGCTTAGATGTAAGTATATATAGAATAAGTGAGCGTGTGTGTATAAACTGTATGGTTGCATGTATGTAAAAATATATATTGTATGCGTGCATGCATGTGTACGTGTATATATATATATATATATATATATATATATATATATATATATATATATATATATATATGTATGTATTCATGTATTTATAGGTAACTTTGTGTGTATTTGAATGCAGTTGTAGAAAATTTCCCCAGTTAAATATTATTAAATAGCATAATGTTATGGATATTACTGATTTTAAACGTTTTTTAGTAAGGTATTATCATTACTTTATTACCTTTGTTTTAGCTTATTTAGCATTGAACAATTACCTCAAGGACCATAAAATAAAGATAAAACGTTCAATTAATAATCTTAGAATTGGTTTCACAATTAGCTCATAAACATTAGTACATTCTAAACCTTATGTCAATCCTCCTTTCTAAGGGAAATATAGATACGTATAAAATTAATAATAATTAGCCCCTCATGGGCAGTATATATAATAGGCACCGCTAAAAATGGCCGCAAAATCAAGTTGTTGTTGTTTTTTAAAACGAAATTACATTTATTAAAATCCATTATTTCTGAGTAACTTTTTTTTCCAGAAAGATAAAACCCTGAATTTTATCATATAGAAAATAGAATAATGTAAAACTTTTTCTACTATTTTTAATTAAATTTTAAATGTTAAATTTTCCCCAAAAGTTAACAATTGACATTTTTTGTCTTGCACAAAAAACGTACATAAATATTTAAAAAAAAAAAAGGTTTTTGAAATAATTTATTTATTTATTTATTGTCTAACTAAGATTTAGGATGATTTTCTAAGAGAATATGCAAAAATATTATAATATAAGTACCTGGATTTCAAATAATTCCACTTATTCATATATGTAACCAGTTATTTCGCGTCGATCTAGAGTCTAGATCGACACTGTTTACGTTTGCGTTTGATAAGAAGCAAACTATGGAAGACCAAACAGGCCAAAAAAACTTATTTTCCAGTGACGAAAATTTCAATGTATTATTAAGCTGAGGCTGGCCAGTACCAGATGGGTGACCATTTGTATGAGTTTGGTTTTTAATGTGTATGTGTGTGGGGGCCAGGCTCCCCAAAATGGGGGGGGGCAATTTAAAGCAGAATAAAAAAAATTATTTCAGCGCATTTGGTCCACCGTAGTCGAAAGGCGGCAAACGTTTTTAAACGGGATCGAAAAAAAATGATGCTATTTTTAACACAAAGGGCACAATATTTATCGAATTTTTTTTTTTTTTGGTATCGATTCTTCAAAGCATGCCCTGTTTAATAATGGTCATTCGGCTCGCTAAAAAAAATTGTTAATTTATTTATCAAAGATTTTAAAATGGCTTTTTTCGTATAAATATTAAAAAAAAAAAATTTTTGTTTTGCTTAACTTAAATTAATTATTTTACTTAACATATTCACCGAATTTCACACTTCAAAACTACAAAAGCGGGATAATTAAACACAATCGAAGTTCTGATATTCAGACGTCAAAATAAGGTATGCAAACAATTTTTTTTTTTTTTTAATCTATAATTCTCTCCCTTACAACAACACAATATTTTGTGTTCAGTTTCAGATGATTATTTTAAGCATATTTGTTCCCACTTCAAAACAAGGGGGGTTTTGTAAGCAAATATATATATATATAAATATCGTTTATGAAAAATAAGTACACCGTTATAAAGTTCATTCTTCTCTTAATAATCGCTGAAAATTTCGTATTGATCGGATAATTACCTGATTTTTGGTAGATTTTTAAAAAGACGGTCCGTCAAAAAGTACTGACCTGCCCCCCCCCCCCACCCAGTTTTGGCGGTGCCTAATATATAACTTGAGTTGACGGAACAAATACGATTTAAACTGACAAAGAGATTTGAGATGAAACTAGGATAGATCTTGAAAAAAAGAATTATTCCATTTACGCATTTGGCCCATCATTTTATTTTTATTTTATTTTTATTCTTATCTCTATATTCTTCTTGTTCCCCCTCTGTCCTTCCCGAACCAAGTCTCTATACCTAGTACACAACCTGACCTCAATTAAGCGACCGGTCAAACTTTATGATTCTTTGAATTCTATTTGAAGAGATATCTATTTATATATATGCATGTATGTTTATATATATATATATATATATATATATATATATATATATGTGTGCGTGTATATATATATATATATATATATATATATATATATATATATATATGTTTATATATGTGTGTGTATATGTATATATATGTTTATATATGTGTGTGTATATGTATATATATGTTTATATATGTGTGTATATGTATATATATATGTTTATATATGTGTGTGTATATGTATATATATATATGTTTATATATGTGTGTGTATATGTATATATATATGTTTATATATGTGTGTATATGTATATATATATGTGTTTATATATGTGTGTGTGTATATATATATATATATATATATATATATATATGTTTATATATGTATGTGTATATGCATATGTATATATGTATATTGTGTGTATGGGTGTGTTTGTATATGTGTGTTCATGTGTATATAGGGATGAATATGCATATGTTTCACCCCACTTCCTACCACTCACCACTAACTACTCTCCCTAATATTAACACCTCGCCCCACTAAAAATAATATAGACTTATAATGAAAAGGATTCCACCAGACTTTTAATTATTATCGCTGGACCCACAAACAAATTTATACAAGCACTTGCCTGATTCGAATATCTACACAGCTATGCGGATTACCCAATATATAACTTGGACCTTATTACCAAACGGATGTAAAGAACGCATAACATGGATTTTACCAAGCAAGCTAGATCTAAAAAAAACTTTCATATCCTTTTTCTGCAAATCCTCCTGCTACAGGACTTCTGATGAATTTATTATTTTGACTTTGACTTTCTATGTCTCACTGACTTTAGCAAATAGGGTGCATACCTTTATAAGTATTTGCTAATATTTTCTCTCCTCTGATGAGATGGTAGACATCGAAACCCTATAGGTTAAGGAGATTAATTTTCTAAAACATTCTTTGTCTTGCTTAAAATAATAAAAATTCTTTGACATGAAATTCATTTCAATGAGAGTTTTTTTAAATTCATTGAATTACAATTTAATATATATATGTGTGTGTGTGTGTGTGTGTGTGTGTGTGTGTGTGTGTGTGTGTGTGTGTGTGTGTGTGTGTGTGTGTGTGTGTGTGTTGGAACGATTAATCGAAATAGAAATAAAAAAAATCGGAACTTTTTGGAGTATCAGAATTGGAATCGGAAAATCTGTGCCTATTTTCCGATGCCAAAAACGATTCTTTTAATTGTATTTTTTTTATTTGATTTTATTTAAAACATCTTCCACTGCTGGTAGTAATAAGAAAATAATAAGCATTCATTCATTTTAAACAACCAGTAAAACTGAAATATATAGGCCATACCCCTCACAAGTGTACTTTTACGTTTGAGAAAACATCTGCACATTTAACATGTTTTCATGGTGATCTGGAACTCTGTAGTAGAATATTAAGTGATTTATAAGAATTGGAATCAGTAATTTAGTACAGAATCGGTAATTGTGTCGGATTTTGGAAAAATAATTGAGTGGTCTCATCACCAATATATATATATATGACGAATTCTCACGCGAATGAAACGTGTATTATTCTGTGTAGCTGTATTGCCATATACATTTTCATCTCAAAGTATATATAAAAAGTAAAGTGAGATTTTGACTATTTGATTGACCCGTATAGCTTCATAGAACAAAAACTATATGTAAAATGTAAGATAGTTCTTAGCTATTTTTGTTTCAGACTAGAGTATCCTTGCGAAGGAGCTGTTTATTTTTTCGTTTTTTTCATCTTTCGGCCTCGTGCCATATTTTACTGCAGTGTGAAGCAAGTCTATCCCTACTTTACAAGTATTACACCTAAGCTATAGTTCCATCATTTTTTTATTTTAATTTTTTCATAATAATACATCTATTCTGTGCTTCGTTTGATGTTGGATAACTGTGATCTGATCAATTGGCATAATTTAAATATGTGAATTCTAATTTCTGCACTAGATGACCTTTCTTTATAAAATTCATATTTTTTTGTTAATCGTCCATTAATCAGGGACCCTAAAGTCCCACTACCCTTGACCCTGTTCGATTTAGAACTGTTTTTTTTTATGAAATCAATATTTCGTTATCAAATGGCGTTTCCTACTTCTTTCGCCTAGTGTGAAGAGCCTTCAAAATCATAGATCCATGCTATCTCATCTTTATATGCGCATGTACTCCCAACCCAATGTTCCAGCCTAAATACCCGTACAGATTTTGATAAAACATTTCTTAATAGAGTCGAGTGTTTCTTTTGGCCAGGATTCAAAATGATTAAAAGCGAAGTTTCTTTTCGTTCCATTTTTTTTTCTATTTCATCCTTTTGATACCTTTTTTATTTTTATTTTTCCCCTCTTTTCTTTGTTTTCATTTTACTTTCCTTTTTTCTTTTCTTTTTCTTTTCATTCTCCGTTCTTTATGTTTCCTTTATTTATTTCTTCTTTTCCCTTTTTTCTTTTATTTCTTTTTACTTTTTCGTTCTTCTCATCGCTTTTTTTATTTTATTTTTTCTTTTTCCTTTTACTTTCTATTTCTTTTTTATTATTTACAATTTTTTTAATTTTACCTTTCTTTTATTTTCTTCTGCTGAAAATGTAGGTCAAAACATGAGAATATTTGTAAACTGATTTTTACAAAAGTAATTAATACGGGAAGTAATTTTTTTTAATATAATAACTAAGAATAACCGTAAAACTATTTTTAAAAAATAAATTTGCTTATTAATATATATTTTTTTTTAAATAGATTTATTTACAGAAACATTTTACATAAATAATAAGTGTTGAAAGTAAATTTTTTAGAAATATTATAAAGTAAAATAAATTAAATAAACGGATAGGAAATTGGATGGAAAAGAAAATTAATCTAAATTCGACATAGATCAACTGAAGAAACAAATATTAGCTGGATTTTCAGATGGTGTAAAAGAACTAACACGGTTTATTTCCGGGAACTTCCAAACCCGGAATTCATTTGGATGCGTAAATACACGACCGCACCTTTTTTTTTTTTTCTCTACATATATTTTTTTGTTTTGTTTCAAAATGGTATTGGATTCCAATCGACTCACCTGCAACGGTTTTCTTCAGAAGCGCAAAGGTGACCAACTGGAGAAATTAAATAAAACGGTGAAGACATACAAAGAGATGGTAGTTAGCCTGCACTTTTTTGGTGTTTGTCCATGGAACCGAGAATGATTGAGCTATGCCTACCTTGACGAGAATACAGTGAATTCATTTCGAAGGTACCTGCTGTTATAAGTTACAAACAAGCTCACTTGCTAAAGAAGCAGGAATTCATTTTGATGAATAATGACAAGATTTCGTCTTATTTTTTGTTTATTTACATTTTTTTGTTTTTGTTTTTGTTTTGCTCTTCCCTTTTCCTTTGTTTTTCTTCTTTTTCTTTCTCATCCATTTTCTTCTTCCCCCCCCCATCTATTTCTTTTTTTTCTTTTTAGCACAAATCGATACGATGAAATAAACCACCAACCATGTTTCATTCATGAAAATGACATATATCCCACCCCACCTCCATTGCATTCATAATTAATTGTCCATTGCAGTAAATAACAAACATCATAAAGACAGAAAGTGACGATAAAAATGTTTGTTTTGTCTTTTCATAAAACAGCATTAAATGCTGTACGAAGTATATTTAAAAAAAAGCAAAAAAAAAAACCCCGAATCAATAGGAAAGTCATTTTGTGCGCAGAACAATGATTTTATCCATATTCTTCTTGGGTTATTTGTTTGGGCTATTTGCAAGATTTGTGCTAAAAATCCCGCCACATTTAATGGAACGTCTTTTATCTGGTTTATAAATGTCCAGTTCGTTATGATTGTCCATAAAAATCTATAATTCGAACAAATACATCAAAGACATTGCCAAAGCTGCTGCAAAGAAGGTGATTACTCTATACCGTGCTAGAAAACTACTCACACTCGAGAGTATCCTATATCTCTACAAAGCCATCATTCGCCCATGCATGGAGTATTATGCCACATCTGGGCAAGTGCGTCTATTCTTAATCTCTCTCATCATCAAAATGTTGCATTTCTGTTTCTCTTTTACAAGTACTTTAATGGAATGTGTTCTGATGAACTCATAGTACTTGTGCTCCCTCGACGTACATACTGCTGACTAAACCTGACTAGCAGTAAAATCCCACCCCTTCACTGTTGAGGTTCCTAGATGCATGAAAAGCCTTCTATTCTGCTAGACTTTGGAATTTTCTCCTGCTTCCTACTCCCCTGACTGTACTAATCTGCAGAAGCTTAAATGTAATGTGAACAGACATCTTGCTTCTCAACTCTCTACATAGCGTCCTATAGACATGGTCCCAAATAGTAGTCCAGAAGTCCATACAATTCAAGTGGCAATATGCCCCTTGTTTGGAGTGAATAATAGTAAAAAAAATAAATAAATAAATAAAAATAAAAAAAAAATTTAAAAATCGATTTTCTACTAAAGTGGCAAAGTGAGAGGTGGGCCTGAAAATAAAAACGATAGGTCCTCTCACGTATAAGGGTTACTGAGACATAAAGATTGTCAGTTGAATGATGATGAATATTATGAAAGGGTTGAAAATAAAAGAAATTCATAAAATTTTATCATTATAAGATAGCTTATGACAAGTGTTTATTTGAAGATAGCGATGTTATAACACACAGGAAAGCAACCATGTGGCAATGTGTTTCGCAGATGAGAAGTACTTTGAAAGAAATTCTGGTCATAAAAATTCCATTTGATGTTCGGTAAACAGTAAAAGGAAGAAAGGAAAATTATTGGCTAAAGCAGAATAAAACATTGAACACCGAGATAACAAGAAAGTAAAGCCAGACAAACATTTATTTTGTATTTCGATTCTTTGGACGACTGTTCTCATCTTGAGTGTCATTCGCAAAGCATTTTAGCTGATGTAACCTCTGACCTTCTTCAGGTGTATCTTGTAATTGGGCACCACTAGAGTAGTGAGTGAATAAACAGTGCTTGCATTAGATAGCAGATCTGTTGATGCTTAATGATAAGTTTAAATTATCGGGACACAAAAAGGGAAAAATCCAATAATTGTTATACAATGTTGATATCCAATTAAGTCTGAGGCACAGATAATGCCTATGGCCCGTTGGGTCAGGTGTCAACCGTAAACTGTCTCGAATAATCTTGTCAAATGTGACTGAGTTCTTAAGAGTCAAAATAGGCCGAAATTGTCTTGAATAATCTCACAAAATAGGGACTGAGCCGTTAAGGAACCAAAACAGATCAAAGGGTTAGATTAACTAGTGTTTTCTCAGATAATCTCGTTAAAAGTAACTGAGCAATCAAGAGTCACTAGGAACAATGTTATGGTAACTAGTTTAGTCCAAGGTTTCAAAAAAGAAGTTTTAACCAAAAAAAAAAAAAAAACTATTTGAACAGTTGGCATAAAAATCTACCAATGAGCAAGGAGAGATATAAATGTTATGACTGATATTGAGAGGAAATCGAGTGTTGATGTATGAGAATAAGAAAGAGTTGCGCGAAAAAATAAAACCTCACACACAAAAAAATATATATGTATAAATGTATTTTGAAACACAGTTAACATTATAATATATGTGTTATGAAGACTGTCAAGAATTAAAAAAAACTGACGTTATTACTAAAATAAAAATATTCCGTTTCAGTTTGGTGAATTTTCACACTCTGCACCAACAAATACCAAAGAATATGCAAACTCTGATTTGGTCTTGCAATGATTTGATTGGCTTTGTAAAATGTGTTTTTTTTTTTTTTTTTTACAATGGAAACTGCATTCTTGCACAGCCAAGCTGAAACATTTCAACACTGCTTTAGTGAAGTTTCTGAAATCCATCCTCGCTATTTAAGCAGTTCACTAAGTTTTTTTTTCTCCCCTTTCAATGTATTAAAACATTGCCTTTAAATATTTGGAAGAATTTGTTGGAATTCCTTTATTTTACAAATGAAAAAAGAATAAAGAAAAGAATTTCTGAACGAAAAAAAGTATAAAATGGTAATATCGAACAGATTATATTCTAAGACACTTTTATTTGGATTTAATTGTTCCGGTTTTATTGTGTGTGAAATTTTGAGATTCCTTTTCTTGTTTTCTTTAATTACCTCAGGCTTGTAAAGAATTTTTTTTAAAGGAAGGTGTGTAGTGGGAAAGTGTCGGCAGCAGTGAGGGATGCCTGACTGCAAAGAGATTAGCAGCGGAAGCAGCAGTAGTCGAAAAATGCATATATGCAAATTAGGAAATGTGTGCAAGAAGAAAAAGAGAAAAAGGACAGCATGTGCTCAGGAGAAAGAAAGTCAGTGTTGAAGAGAATGGACGAGTAAAGACATAGGTGGGAAATGGCTGGCTATTGCTGGCCTGAGGTCAGAAAAACAAAGTGGACATCAAAGAAAATGGACGTGTAAAGCAAAGATGAAAAATGGCTGGTTGCAGATGGTGTGGGGTCGGAGAGGAAAATTGTACACCAGGCGAGATGGACGATGGCAAGAGACTTTTAAAACATATCTAAGAACACTGCTAAACATATAAATTACCTTTGTGTGAAATTTGCAAAAGATAGACTTTAGAACCTATGAGAAAGGAACACACACACACACACAAAGTGACTTTTATATAATAGTTGAGATTCCATCAAAGATCTCTGGTGCTAACAGATCAAGCTGTCTGAGGATATTGGCTTCTTGACTTAAATGCACTAAACATTGATGTTATTGTTTTTCTTTTCCCTTTGCAAAACTCAATCATGTTCTACAAGGCCAAAAACAAAAACAATATTTTTTTTTCTACAAAACAACCAAACTAAACAGCATAAAAAGACAAAGATCTTAAAGCATAAATTGTTTTTTTCAAAATTACCATATTCAATATTAACTAAGCTGAAAATGATATGCTCTAAAACTAGACAACCAAACAAAATCTGAGATCGTTTTGAATGACTTCACTTTGACCTCTTTACGTTTTGATCATGAAGAAATCTTGGATGCTATTCTATGGATGTCTAGAGTACATGGATTAATTGCGCAATACAAAACCTGCAAAATATTAAAACTATTACTTTAAGTTGCTTTGTATATGCCTAACATCTTTATTTAGGTGGAAATGGAGGAAAAACGACCTACAAAGGTATGCTTGTATTTTCTCTCACTGATACTTTTTTTTTAACTTAAATGATTATTTAAAAAAATATTTACTTGCTAACCTCACGTGATCTTATTCGACCAATAACAGCATCGCATTTTTCAAACCCTCCTCACTTCAATTTCTGACATCTGCTTTGCATCCTACTTAAATCACTTTGGATAGCGTTTTATTTATTTTTTATTTTTATTGGTAACCCCATACTGTTAATAATATAGTTAACGTAATTTTTTATATTTAAATAAGTCTATTTTTAAGCAATAACTGTTTCAATATATTGAAAAAATAATTCATCGATTTAAATTGATATAAAATAATTCCTATTAGCAAGTAAACTGATCCTTTCGAATGTAAGCGATTTCAGTTCTTCAACACAGAACAACAGAGCAAAGCAACCAAGTTTAGATTTTCCATGCTATACCATTTTAATTATCCTTTTTCGCTCTCTCTAATCGTTTAAATTACAATCGTATTAATGCAATTCTCTTCTTTTCAGAACAAAACAGAATTGAATACAAGATGAAAAAAAAAAAATTCACACAATTTTCTTTTTTTAATTCAAGCAAGGCCAAAAAGCTGCTGAAACAGCTCGCGATATCAACGAAGTGTTTGGCCAAAGGATCCACTACTGAACACACAGCACAATGGTGGTTTAAAAAATTTTGTGGCAGTGGCGAGAGCCTTGAAAATGATTAGCATAGTGGTGGCAATTGGATGCTGGCAACAATCAATTAAGAGCCTTAGTTGAAGCCAATCCATGCACAACTGTTCGCAAGCTTCTGAATTAGACATAACGTATACAACGATTTCCAATCAATTGATAGAGATTAGAAAGACAAAAAAAAAACTTGATAAATGGGTGCCTCATGAGTTGAACGACAATCAAAAGAAACACCATTATGAATTTTCATCTTCCCTTCTTTTATGCAGCAAGAACGACCTGTTTCTTGACCAGGTTGTGACTTGCAATGAAAAGTGTGTTCTTTATGACAACTAGCGATGCTCAGCTCAATGCCGACGAAGCTCAATGACACTTTCCGAAGCCAGAGTTGCACTAAAAGAAAATCATGCTAACTGTTTAGTGATCTGTGACTGGTCTAATCCATTAACGTTTTTTGAATGCAGGCGAAATCATTACGACTAAAGAGTACTATCAACAAATTGATGAAATGCATCAGAAACTTGGACAATAACACTCAGCATTAGTCAATTCTCCTCCATGATAATGCCTGACTGTGCATTGCTAAACCGACCTTGCAGAAGTTGAACGAATTGGACTACAAAACTTGTCCACCATACTTTCCAGACCTCTCAACTACCGATTACCACTTCTTCAAACATTTCGACAACTTTCTGGATGAAAAATGCTTCAAAACCCTAAGCAGTATCAAAAACGCCTTCAGCGACTTCATTGCCATTAGAACGCAAGATTTTTTTTTACGTTACTGGCATATGAATACACTTGTTTTAAGTTAGCAAACATATGTTGATTCAGATAGTGTTTATTTCGATCAATAAATTTTTGCTTGAGTTGAGATATGTTTATCTGAATTTAAAAGTTTAAAACCGCCAGAACTTTCTTGTTAACCGGTTACATTATCTATAATCATATATACGAAATCTGTACAAATTAAAATATTATATTTAATCGTATTTTACAACCGAGAAAAGCCCCCCCCCCCAGCTAGTACAAATATTTTGTGTGTATGTGTGTTTCTTTTTGTGTATGCCTCAGCAGAAACGAAACCAGTGCTGATCTTTGAAGCTTGAAGTTTCAAGATCAAAACTTCTGAAGAGCTTTTGATCCAGACTTTTAAAAGTGTTTTGACAATTTGTAATGAAGTAAGACACGTTTGAGGCACCCGGGGAGAAGGGAGGAGGGATGTAGTAGAACAGGATACGCTTGATTGAATCAAATTAACCCAAATTGCTGAACCAGCCTCCCAGGAAAAGAGAAACTTACAGTGCTGAATTTGTAATGTGAAAAGGGGCGGCGGTCAAAGGTGTCATTCCTTACAGTAAGATATTAACATACTTGGCTTATCTAATTTACAGATATGACTCTCCTTTTGATATCTGATTGCATCTGATATTTGAAATATTTGCTTTTATGTTTCTTCAAGCCGAGCCTCTTTTATCTTTAGTGCTTATTTCTATACTAGAAAAAAAAAAACCTGTGAAGAACTAGGTAAAATTAATTTCCTGAAATGAAGAGGTCTGCATTATATTATGTCCTTTTACGAAATATAATATTACTAAGCTTTATCTCAATTTTGACCAAAATTTATTACATGATATTCATTCTAGAAAATGTCTTAAACTTAAGTCTTAACCCCATACTAACAATTTCCTCCACTCTCTATCTGTGCCTAAATCTAAACGCAAGTTCCATGAACAGAGCTTATTTCCTAGAACTGTTAGCCTGATTTTCGGCTGACTACAACATGGTCGTCTTTAAGTCTAATGTAAACAAATTCGTGTTGAACCGTCTCCTTAAATAGTCAACTTCTACCCCTACTTTCATCACTATGCACACACTAACCATTATCCTTGATTGACTTTTGGCCTTGAAACAAAAATTGAATCCTTCCAAATGGTATAAATATACAGTAGTAACCACTTTGTGTGTGACATATTTTGTAGCATGGCAGTCGGCAGTCGAGGTTAACCTCAACAATCAGTCCGACAGAAAGTGGGCCATTTCTGTAGCCTTTTAGCTGTCAAACTGAGGCAGATGTTCTGGGTAGCCCTAAGAGGTCCACTCTCTCAGGCCTTGCCTCCTGACTTCCGAGTGGTGTAAATTTATTGTTTGTTATCTGAGGCGCCTTCACCGGGGAATGCCGACGAGGCTACTCACATATTCTTGCAGGGTCAAAACGCACCTCCTTTAGGGATGCTGGTTCATTCATGCCACCTTTTGACCTTGTGCCACATCCCCTCGCAGTGGGAGAGAGATAAATACTATGTATTTCGTAGTATGCCACATTGGAACCAAGTACTGCAATTTTCGTTCTCTATGTATTCTGTCTTGTAAATACAAATAACTTTTTCTAAACCATATCCGTGTCCGAGTCTTTCTTAGTGAACCATAATTGGTCAACACAACGTCAAAAACCTTCTCAAACACCAATTGCCAAAACAAATAACACCCTATCTGAGAGCCTATCTTTCAAACTCCTCGGCCTAACATTCACAAGCAACATGAATTGGAACAAATATATTGAGGACATTGCCAAGGCTGCTGCAAAGAAGGTGCCCCCCCTCTCTACCGTGTTAGAAAATTATTCACACCAGAGATTATCCAATTTCTTTGCAAAGCCATCATTCGTCCATGCATGGAGTATTGTTGTCATATCTGGGTTGGTGAAGCAAGCACTAGTCTCTGACTTAGTGTCCAAAAAGATCTAATACGTTTCGCACTGTCTGCATATTCAGACTTCTGTCCCATCGTCACAATGTTACATCCCTGTACATGTTTTACAAGTAGTTTAGTGGAATGTGCTCTGATGAACTTGTGTCCTCTCAACGTACATACTCCCGACTAACCCAACAAACAGTAAAACCCCACCCCTTTCACTGTTGACATCCCTAGATGCCTGGAAGCCTTCTACTCTAATAGTTTCGTCTCTCTGACTGCAAAACTTTGGAATTCTCTCCCTGTTTTCTGCTTCCCTGGCTGTACTAATCTGCTGCCATTTAAATGTAATGTTAACAGATATTTTTCTGCTCGACTCCCTACTGTTAGACATGATCTCAAAAAGTAGCTTCTTGCGTTCCAAGTGGCAATATGCCTTGTTTCGGTTGAAAAAAGATTAAAAAAAAAAAAAAGTGTCTTAGAAGAAATTGGAATCCAGGAATCTTGCTTAATTAGTGTCTAATGATTAATAAAAATCTGAGGGATTTGTCTTTTCATGGAATTCCCTGTGAAGAAAATGTTTTTAAAATATTCCAAATAAACTAACATGTGGGCAATATTTATTAATATATATTGTTAAAATATATAAATTTTCTCGAAGAGCTTGCATTTCTTTTTATCTCCTTTTCTATTATAGTAAACTAGCGGGCCCTGTAGAAATTCCATGACGCACTCTTTTATATGTAATATATTCATGTTGGCATTCTGTCGATGTTCAACGTAAATAGAGACGCCCTGATATTATTGCAGCTTTGTTAAAACTGCAAAATTATTTATCTAAGCTAGCAGGGACGCCCGGCGTAACCCGGTCGTAAAAGACGTTTAAATATATCTTACTTTATGCAGATTTCGTATATATTATTATGGAGTTAATTTTTTCATCGATTCTTATATATAATAAAGTTGTGATTTCAAAAATAAAAAATATATCCTTATGACTTGGGTGCATCAGCTTGAATCGAAACCGAGACCAAACTTATGAAGAATATATATATATATATAACCTGAGTTCCTTCAGCTATAATCGAAACCAAAACTTCAGCAAAAAAAAAAAAAAAACTTCAGTAGCTTTTTAGGTACAGTTACATACATATTATATGATAATTTAGAGGTCATTTTTCAATACTTTAATCGTTAGCTTCCTTGCATGGCAAATAGACGAAATAATCCAGGATAAGTATTATTATATTTTAAATCCCATGATCCTTTGGGAATCAGTATTCTTCTCCAAATTGCTTTGAATCGAATTTGTCTTTAGTGAGAGAAGATGAAACCACTACCGCTACTGTTGAATCTGAGATGCTTGTTTGGATTGTGGCTGAGGTCGGGTTGCCTGGAGCGTTCTCTACTAATCAATATTTACTCTGATCTGACATCGCTTCATACCATTGGTTCTCCTTTCAGATACCACCGAGTCTTCCGATGGAAACTGAAACCTGCAGAGAGAGAGAGAGAGAGGGGGGGATGAGAGTGGGAGATGGAGAGAGCAAGAAAGGGAGAGCAGAAAAAGAAAGAAAGAAAGAAAGAGAGTGATAATTGATTTTTATTTACGGTGATCTTTTCGATTAGTTTAAAACAATCAATATACATTTGCGGCTGTTACATTCATGAAGTCTATCAGAAAGAACTTTACTCAATCATTCGATCGTTTCTGGTAATCATTTTGTTTTAATGCACAAAATGGCGACTGCTTTTTTTGTTTAAAATTGATTCAATTAAATCATTTATATATATATATATATATATATATATATATATATATATATATATATATATATATATATATATATATAGTGTAAAATTTTGTTGAAAATTCAAAGACTCACGTTTTCTTTTTTATAACCTTCATTTATTTTCTGTTTTTTTTTCCATTACAGCTGTTTCATTGATATATAATTATTATAAATAGAAATACCATAGGTATTAAACGCAACGTTAAATTCCTTACAAAAAAAAAGAAAAAAGAAAGAAAAAAATGGAAACTGAGAGTATTATGTTTTTTCTAAACAGTTGTAAGTAAAAATAAGCTGGGATCAAAATCAAAACTTAAAGACAGTGAGTCAAGTATGATAACCATTACACCAGTTCGACATGACTTTCAAAGAGTGTTTTCAAACCAACTCATACCTAACATAAGGAAGCGGTCATGTTTTACGACCGCGCATGTGCAATCGTGAAACAGTTGAAAGCATAAAAATCCGGTGGCCTCCCACATAACAATTTTTCAATTTTGATCCCTTAGCAACCCTTTTTTCCGGATGAAAACCGATTTAAAAGTTTTCCTCGTGTCTGAATACTCTATATGCCAAATTTCAAGTCTGTAGATCAAAAATTTGTTGAGTATATAGGTTGAGAAGTGTCCTCTCACACACGTTCTCACTTTTATAGATATATAGATTAATTTGCCGTTTTTTGTCTGTTTTATGCCAGCGGCAGGTTGAACCAACTTCCTCCAGAAAAGGAAATGTCATGGGAATATCATTTTCACGAGCAGTCCCCAGTCGCATGTATATCTCGCTCAGGGGAGATCATACAGTTAGATTTTTGCAGATGCAGAGATATATCAACGTCTTCCTACATAAAACGCTTGATATTCCCAAATGGTCACTTATCTGGTGCTGACCAGGCTCAACGTTGCTTAACTTCAGTGATCTTTCGAGAACTGGTGTGTTAATGTGATTATGCCGTATATTTTCTGCAACGGTATGTATTCATAAATCTTATATTGATGCTGGTTCGATTATGTCAATTATTAATCAAGTTAAGGTGTGTTTTTCTGTTTTGGGTTTTTTTTTTGTTTGTTGGTTTTTTTTTTTTCAAATTTGGAATCGGTTTGCTGGCGTCCGTTCTCAAAGAAGAACTTTTAGAATTCAATCATTTCTCATAATAATTTTGTTTTAATGAACAAAATGAACGACTGCTTTTGTAATATTTTTAATAACAAAATAAATAAAACCGATGCTTCTCACATATGTGCTGAGTGTTTATGCGTGAGCCTCTTTTACCGTAGTTTCGTTTTAATCGTCGCTTGCAAAGTACCTGTAATCTGATGCAATTCTCTACCCGTAAAAGAGTCAATTACATTCTAAGATGGAGTACTGCTACCACATTTTGGGAGGTGCCACTCAGAACTTTTTGTCTAGACAGAGTACAGAATAAACTTTGAAATATAGTGGGTTCGTAATCATTTCTTTTCTCTACATCCTCTTACAGAAAAAAACGTTGCCAATCTTTTTTTTATGGTTCCTCCTTGTAAGAAATTTACAAAAATCACTCGTTTTTACTGTTACGACTGCAAAGATATTTCCTTTTTTTTTCTGTGTGCCTAACGTCAAATTTCCATGAACATAGTTTCTTTCCAAAATCGTTCCATTTGTGTAACATGTTACCATGGGATCGCTTAGCTGCAGGTTACAACATGGTCATCTTCAAATCCAATGTAAACAAATACTTTTAATAAGCCGTCCTAATGATTAATTTATTTATTGCGGACTATTATCCTCATCTTTAAGATGAGGATAATAGTCCGCAATAAATAAACGAATAAACAATACCCATTTCAATAAACGTTCCAATAATATATACCGTCCTAATAAGTAATCAATTTTTGTTCATTCCATTCATCATTTTCCATCCTCTTATATTTTTCATCGTTTAACTGACAATCCACTCATCTCATTAACTCTTATTCTCGAGAGGCTTTCAGTCTCGATAAGTAGTGACTAAAAAAATGGTCACCAATTTTGACAACTGACATTCAATATCGTTGGCAAAGGTATGGACTCACAATTTCTCTCAGCTTTGAATTAAGACGGAAACTTGTGTTCAACTAATTGTATACAATGAATCGTTTATAATAGGCATTGTGTTTCAGTATTTCGTAATCCAAAACAGGTTGATATACCGTAAAATAGAAAAACCAAACCAAATTGAAAATTGACAATAACACCAAAATGGTCAAATCAAGTCAAAATATTTCATCTTTTTATCTACATTGTTTGTTTCAAGACTATGTCCTCATCAACGTTTCGGCCGATTTGAGCTTTGGCCTTCTTTAGGTTTATTACGGATTCATGGTGATATATAAATATGACTGTTATTGATTATGATTGTTAATTATTTTTACATAATTAAATCCAACGTAACGTGGAGTTAAATATTTTGTTTTAAATTAAATTAAAAATACTCAGGTATGGAAACTGAACCCTGTGGACATAAGTAATAACATTTTTTTTTAATCGTGTTTTTTTTTTTTTTTTGTTATTTTATCTATTACATATCATACATTTTTTAAAAATTGTATCCTAGGTTTCATCATCAACTTCATCATATCGTATGAATCTGAAGAGTCTATTGTTGGCATTGGTTGCCCCGATATTTTTATTGTCAGAATACTTTCTAGAAAGACATATGGTACTTAGGAGAGGTACTACGAGAAGGTTACCAATGTACTTAGTGAAAGTGATTTTTTGTGGAACGAACTGGATTTGAACTTGGAACACCCAGGTCATCAGTTCGTCGTTAACCACTTAACAACCGTCGCCTTCCCGTTAACTTATTAGTTCGGTTAAACGTCTAATTAATCACTCATCTGTTATCTTATATTTTACTTCAACTTTTTTTAAATCTCGAGACGATTTGCTTTTGGAACGAGTTTGTTAACAGATATATCCGTTTGCTGTTCTTTAGGGGAAATGGCGGAAACCAAGAAAATGGCTTCTGTAGAGAAAATTGTGGAAACCAATAAAATGGCTTACCGTTAAAGCGTCTGTGCGTCATGTGGAATCAAGCTAAAGGTGGAGGGGAGAAAGAATCAAGATGGCAGCGCCCACAACTCCTATAAGTAATGGTCTCGCAAAGTGACGCAAAATCTTGCTGCTCGTATATAAAATCTTGCTGTTCAACTTCATAAAAAAGGAAGCCATGGGGAGAACGCTGACAAACTGTTACAAAAATCCTCAAAGACTGTTGTTGCGTTACCGAGTCACTTTGCTGTCTTGCCTTTTTTCCTTCCTTTTTTTTGTGTTACACACTCATATCATGTTATAAACTCGTCCACATTACGATGATTTTATATATTTACTAGCATTTCAGCCCGGCGTTGCCCGGGTGTTTGGAGGTGTGTGTTGAGCAAAAAAAAAAAAAAAGCGGTCAATTTTTTGTAACTTTGACCCTTATTATGACCTCTTAAAATTTATTGTTTTGGGCTCAAAGCAAGTTATTAAGTTAGATCCATGTCCAAGGAATCTATATCTAAAATTTCAAGTGTTTACACCCAAAATTGTCGGAGGAGTTTGGTAGAGTTTTCAAAAGTCAAATCGTTGAACTTTGACTCCTTAACAGCCAAATTTCTGGCCGAAAATGGATTACAAAGATTTTCCCAAATCTCAGTACCCTGTATATCAAATTTCGAGTCTTTAGACTTAAAATTGACAGAGTTATTGCGTAGGAAATGTACACAGACACACAGACAGACAGACACATTCACTTTTATAGATATATAGATTTTAGTATTCTTTTCCACGGTATTTCTTTATCTCATCCTACCATCACTCATTCGATATTTATTTTAACTTATTCTATATACACTACTGTTATATATGCGAAAGACATTTTACGGCTGACTTTCGATTTTAGACTTCCGGTTTGCCCGAGGTCTTCCTGTAAATAGTTTTCCCTTAAAATGTACTAATAATTTTACTCCGATGTTTATCTCTTTCTTTATACCTTTTCTAAAGGGCATCAAGACCTCTACTCTCTCATAATAACATGGAACACAGGCCTGAACGGTAAGAACAAATTATTTCTACATTATAACACTTAGTTTTTCTCTGTGTGTCTGTGTTCTCATAACCTTTGATTTTACAGTAACGACCAAGAAGTTGCAGTCAATTGAATAAACGAATTCCTCTTTAAAAGTTTTATGGTTAATTGATTAATTAATGTCATTAATATCATAGGCCTGAAGTGGTTTAGGTTGCGGCTGTGAGTTTGTCATCTGTTTAACAGGACGGTAGCCCATACATACACATGGTAAAAAAAAAAGATATTAATTTGAGGGGGGGGGGGTTCTTTAATGAAAATCGCTCCCGACAAGACATGAAGCAACTTGATGTAAGGAGTTAAAAATGAAAAAAAATACTACTTCAAGATCAAAAACTATCTATCAATAAGTGTTAGATGGAACCCAGAAAACAGCAATTCTCCTCTCTTTGTCAGAAACATCACTCATGGAATATGAGAACTAAAGGACAAAATAAGGGAAACGAGAATTACAAGGCCGCTGAAAATAAACTCAGAGTTCACTTATGATGATTGAAGTGTTTATTTAGTCACAATTGTGTTATACAACTGAAACGATCTGTTATTCTTATTAGATGCAGGTTTAAGAGCAGATTCTTCTGCCACCTTTGCATCCACCAATGATCACCACCAGAATCAGAACACAACCACTATTCTCACCAACAAGATGCAATCATGATGATGATTATAGGTACCTAGTAAGATTGGAATTAGAGAACCCCCTAAGCCTTCTGTCTATATATCACTCTTTAAGAATGACTCTCTATCAAGTATTGATGTTTTACTCCACATGGCCTGGTGAACACGTGATAAATGATTCTTAAATTCTCTATATCAGCCTTAATTTAAAGCCTTTTCTTTTTTTTTTTTTTCAATGAAAATCGCTCCAGGCATAGCATGAAGCCACTTAATGTAGGGAGTTAAAAAAAATACTACTTCAAGTTCAAAACTAGCCAATGGTTAGTATTAGATGGATAAAATTTCAGCCCAGAAAACAATTCTTTCTCCTTTGTCAGAAACACTGCCCATGGAATGTGACAACTAAAGGATAAAATAAGGGCAGTAAAAGTTACGAGGCAAAAGTAAGCCCGGGTCCACTTTCTACTTTTTTCCTACATGGCAACTGAAGTGTACTTGTTTTAGTTTTTGCCAAATTTATTGAAGCTCAGTTTTTTTTTGTTTTTTTGTTTGCCATAGCTGCACGTTTCAAGGTCATTGTTCCTATTTATTAATTTTACTTTAAAAAAAAGGGTAATAGTGCAGAGAGTGATCCGCGCTATTTTTTAAATCGTATTTCCAAGTTTAATTAAAGTTTTATGATATATTTTTTTTATTAAATTGTAAGGTTGAAGTATAGAATAGGTACAAAACACCTTCCCCTCCCCATGTTAAGAATGGCTTTTTAAACAATAACGTTATTATTTACGTCCGGATCACTCTCTGCATTAGTACCCAAAAAAGTATCATTTTAAAGTTAAATTTCGCCCTAATGGCATGTGTACTTCATCTAGTATTATGTGGTGGGCTTGGCTAACACAATCTATATAATTATAAAACTCAAATGATCTTGTAACGGGTGCTGTAACCCCACATTCGGTTTAAGACTTGCAGTTGCACATGCGTACATAAGCATAAACCCAAAACGGCATCAACAAATAAACACAAATCGCTACTTTTGATGAATTTGACCTGCGCACTGACCGT
>NC_136488.1:39450244-39500244 GCF_053919585.1 Euprymna scolopes
TATGGTTTCAAATGATCTGAAATAACAGCAAGGGGAGACTTGATTCCAAATATTTCTTATACTTATATCTCCCTTCTTAATTTTTCATACCTAAAATAAATTTCACAGTAATACATATACAGTAATACAGATATATATGTATATATATATACATATATACACATACATACATACATATATGCATATATGTATATATATATATATGCATATATACACATACAAATATGCATGTATATATACTTCTTTACATACACACACATATATATATATATATATATATATATATATATATATATATATATATATATATATATATATATGATTGCTGCATCTTTCCAGATAATCGCCGTCACATTGAGTTCTCCCAATTTCTTCGTCCATGCCATCTCAGATGACTCTGCATTCCTGTTGCAGATTTGCACATCTTGAAGCAAATATGACATACAAATTGAGCAATTTCCACTGAGTTGACTTTCCTATGAACAATCACATGTTTTCTCAAACCAGCAGTAAACTTGCAAACTTTGCTACATACTAAACAGATCGTTTGGTTTGGACGAATAGGTGCAAAGTTGACCTGAACAGGAGTTTTTTGCGACTTATATATATATTGTATTTATCTATTTTTAATTATTTTTTTTTTAATACAAGCGTAACCTACCTATATTTATATAGGTCACGGTATAAGGCAATCACTTTGAGAGAATATGAGAAATTTCTGATTAAAAAATATTGCATATTTTCCCATTCACAGATTGAAAATTTTCTTAGACTCACTATAGGATTTATTTCTTTTGCATTTGGTGCACTAAGAGGAAGCTTCACATGCCTCCTGAAGTGACTTAGTAATCTGCATTGCATTGTAGAGAACCTACAGTTGATTTTATAAAATTATTTTTTATATAATGGCTGAAATTAAAGTTAAAAATGAAAAGTCAAGTATCATGCTTTAAACAGAAACGTTCATTTCGGACGCGCCCCTGTCTTATCAAAGAACCCGCTGATGATTTTATACGCCGGTCCTTTCTGCTTGTGCAGCGATAAAACTTCCCAAAGCCACTTGTGATGTTAGACTGTATAAGGGTGTTAACTTCAGTCATAATTGGACTGTTTCCTTCTTTCATCGAATTTTTTTCATTATCCATTTTCGATAATTATCAGAGGCATTCCAATATAAAACATATCTAAGAACACTTCCAGATACATTAAGTATATTCATGTGAAATTTGAAAAAAATCGGCCTAGCCATTTCGGAGTCCACAAGGAACACACTTACATGTACACCTACACACAGACAAAGTCTCTTATACATATATATATATATATATATATATATATATATATATATATATATATAAGAGCAAATAGTTAATAAAACATGTTAAAAAACACTTTGAAAAAGAGTTAAAAACATATTTAATCTGAAAAGGAAACACTTAATAAGTGGATAGTCCTTCATCCACAGAGTTTCGAAGAAATACTTTCCTTCTCATCAGAGGGTAGGAATTAGCAAAATGCGAGATCGGATTTTGCATATAAAAGTATTTGATGAAACTGCAAGAAAATCAAAAGGAGTCCCCCACTTATCAAGGCCCTGGGGCCACTCGAGGATAAGGGTCAATGAGCATACTGTAGACAATGGGAAAATGTTGTGGTAATCGTTGGTAGTGGGAATTGGATAAATTGGATTACTTAAGGGGATAGCTCATCAAGAACTTGTTCACATTGGACTTGAAGACAACCATGTTGTAGTCAGCTGGAAAGCAGGAAAACGGAACATTGTTCCACAGGCGTGCAGTTCTAAGAAAGAAGCTTTGTTCATGGAATCTACGTTTAGGTATATGTATGGATAAAGAGTTGGGAAAAATTATTGATAGTAGCTTCATCTATACAAGTGTTTTTCATGAAAGTCAGGCCAGGGGGACTATAGCTTGTAGCTCATGAAAATAACGATATAAATAAAGCAGAGACAGGCTTATAATGTCTCTTCTGTGGGAAAGAGGTTGCAGAGAAGAGAGGAAGGCATCCCCCTAGGCTACAACGTTTATTTTGAACTCTGTAAAGGCAAGATAAGGTGCTTCTAGCTGCTCCTGCCCAGATGTGGCAACAATACTCCATCCCTGGACATACTTGGCTCTTATACAGTTAGAGAATTGCATCAGCAGTGAGATATCTACTGGAGCAGTAGAACGATCCCACCATTTTTCCAGCAGCCTTGACAACAGATTTGATGTACATGTTCGATCTTAGATCAGGAGTAAAGGTCAAACCTAGAATCTTGTCAAAGCATGGAGCCTCCCCAAGACAAGAGCTATTCATTTCAATTGATGCCAGACAGGGATCAGAGCATTGATGATGTAAAGGTAGAAGCTTGGTTTTTGATACATTAAAATTAACTAGCTACCTCTTTCCCCATTGTACCACGTGATCAAGATCAGAGGAGAGAAAATCAAAGAGAACTTGATCGTTTACAGCCTTTGAAGTGTTGCCATAGATGGGAGTCTCGTCAGCATAAATGTCCACGAATTATCTTAAGATGTGAATTGGGAGATCATTAATATAGATCAGGAATAGAGTAGGGCCCAGGATCGACCCCTGAGAGACTCCAGCATTAATACTGTGGGCTTCTGATTTCTACCCATCAACCACTACTCTTATGAGCCTATCAGAGAGAAATGATTTAATAATTAAAAAACATTTCCAGCTATACTGTAGCTGGAGATCTTGTGAAATAGCAGACCTTGAGATCTTGTGAAATAGCAGGTCTTTCATATGTCAAGAGCAATTGTCCTAGAAAGGAAGCCACTGTCGAGAGATTCGCTAATTCTATAAGATATAACTGTTAGCACATCAGCAGAACGGAAACCATATTGCATGTTATTGAGGAGGTTATTTTTGCTGAGATGGTTGACTACTTCTCTATTTAACACAAATTCAAGCAACTTATGATGCACAGGAGTGATTAGACTGTATTGAGAGGGAGATGACCGATCACCTGTATTTTTAATTATGGGACATACTGATGAGGTTCTCCAGGGTGTTGGGAAGTAATTCTCCTTAAGATAACACTTAAACAGCTTTGTAAATATGGGAGCTAGTTCTGTTTGGAGCTTTTTGAGCACTATAATAGGAATGCCGTCAGGGTCAGTTGCTTTACTGGAGTTGAGGTTTTTGATTAGCTTGACAACATTATGCACAGATATTTGTATGTCGCATAGTATGTTTTCAGACACAGGAGGAAATACAGGAGGTTGGCGGCCCTGATTGCATAGGGTAAAATTATCTGCAAAGATTTGGCAAAGAATTTGGCTCTGTCCAATGCTGACGAGATTACCTCAGGTCCATTGATGATAGTTGGGATGAAACACACACTTCTATTCAGGACCCTGTTTGTTATTTACTAAAATTGGTGGGAATCAAGCCTCTGCTCAGCTACTTTGTTCTCGTGTTCTTTATTACTCTTTTAAAGCGGTTACTAGCTGTCCTGAAGGCGGCTTTAGTATATCTATTGCATTGGAAGTAATGGAAAAAGTGATTTCTGTGGAGAGAACCACGGTGCCTGTTAGGTTGTTGCTGGAATTTTTTAGAGGGTATGAAACAATATACAATTAAATATTCCGTCTTATACTATGGAGGACACATTCTTTTTAAACATGGAATGCGGGGTTAGTTTTCAAAGATCAAACAAGTGCAGATTTTTTAAAGTAAATATTTATTTTATAAACCAAATTTTGCAATTCGTGAATGTAAGGATTTCAATATCAGCACTGCTTTTTAATTAATGGTGAATTTTCTATTAGTTGACACACATGCATAACTGGCGCTTACACTGTATCGAGCATTACTTTGCGTCAACAACATTTGAAGACGTGCTAGGCATCACCACCTCCAGCATGGCACATAAATAAAAGAAAAAAAGAAAAAACCTGGATTATCCTGACAAAGAATCTGTTTACGAATGGGAAATTTGATTTAAATAAATATTTATTTTTAAAAAGAATTAACTTGTTTGGTCTTTATAAACCGTTACATTTAAAATGTGTATATCCTATTTTGATAAAGGAACGTTCAATATTATAGATAAAGCATTAATAAAAGACAAAAATTCATTAATGAAAAAGAATTTGCGTTATTTATTATTTCTTCAAATGTTCAAAACTAGGATAGTAGCAGAAGATTTTTTTTTAATTCTTATTCCATGACGTTTTGAAGATTTAGAGGAAATAACTAGGAAAATAGAAATAAAAAATTACTAGTTTGCATAAATGTGTAAACTTTAAAAAGTTGTAAATAAAAGTGTTGTGTGTGGGGGGGGGGGGTGAATCACCCTCCAAATGGGCTGTTCTATCCATTATATAAACCATAGACCTTTTGATCCCAGGTGTGGATTAAACACCAGAGCGACCCTCGCCTGCTCGGTGACGTTTACTACTGTTTTCAGTTGTAACCTTTTTATGTTGTTGTTCCAGTAATACATTGTTTAAACTCTATTTCATTGTTCTGTTTTCTTTGTGGCTTATTGCAAGCCATAACAAAAAGTAATGTTCATAGATGTGATTTAAAATAGTAGAGAGAAAAAAAAAAAGTGATGTCTATGCAGAGTCCAATGGAAGATTAAATGACAAAATCAATATCCTCAAATGTTCAGAAGGCAATATCAGCAGACTGAAAGTGTAATGTTGAGAAGGTAGGCATAAAGTAAAACAACAATATCATCAAAGTGCCAAAAAGATAACATAAGCAAGACAAGAATATTTGCTTCTTTAAATGAAATAATTTAAAAATTTAGAGTAACTTACTAAATCATTCTATTTATCTACATTTGTTTTTGTTGTCTGGTGATGTTCTCTTCTTATGATTTGTTATTGTCACTTAATGAATTTTAAATTAAAAGTGGAAAACGAAGACTAAATTACTCAACATTTAGTCCATTGCTTCGTAGATTTTTCAAGAGTCAAAAAAGTAGCCAAAAATGGTACATAACGAGAGAAACGTTTTGGGGGATAATATATGCAATAAGAATCTAACATCTAAATTTATGCAAATAAGAAAAATACATAAGTGTTCATTCATTCATTCATATATATATAATATATATATATAAAGTGATGGGACGATTCTAATATTTTTACTGATTCCATACTAAATTGCAGATTCCGATACAATTACCAATTCCGATTCCGATTCTTTATAAATTTCTAAATATTTAACTATAAAAGTGTTATTTTAGTCTTACCGGAAGTTTAAATCAATAAATATTTATTATATTATTATTATATTATTAGCAGTGGAAGATGTTTCTTAAACCAAAATCAAATAAAAAATAAAGATAATTTAAAGAATCGGTTTTGGCATCGGAAAATAGGCTCAAATTTTTTCGATTCCGATACCGATGCTAATACCCTAAAAAGCTCTGAATTTTCTGATTCCCGATTCCGATTAATCGTCCCAACACTAATATATATATATATATTTTTCTGTAAAAATATATTTTTTATAATATATATCAATCCTTATTTAAGAAGCTCAATGTAATTACAGCGCACTATAGAGAATAAATGACAAAAAGTTATATTCCAAAATTTATGATCTTGACCATCTTATAATTTATTCCTGTAATTCAGTTTACTTGTACAATTCTTGACAGTAGCTGTTTTGTAGCGCAAAATCAATCACTTCATTATTATATCAATCAGTGAATCTATTATGCCCTTAACTCATCAGAAGAAATAGCAACATTCAATCCGTCAAAAGGAAATGAAGTGTGATTTTACATGATTAAATCCGAAAATTGGAAGAGAAGCTGCAAATACCTTTATATTTTTCCATTACGCCATATTGAATTTTTATCAAACATTCATTAAACCCAACTAATATATATATATATATATATATATATATATATATATATATATATATATATATATATATATATATATTTCGAATCTTGCTAGATTCAGCCAATCTGATGAGTCGTAAATGACGAAACATGTGTCAGTGGATAATTATATTTTAAAAATAATATATATGCCGCTCCCTCTGTGGGGGTACCAAATTGGTTAAAGGAAAAATTATTCCTAACTCGCATTTAGGTAAAAATGCACTTTCGTAAATAATTGAATTCATTCAAAACGTATCACGAAAACAAATAACATCTAAATAAATCGCGATACATCCAAACAGTTGTGCGAGATGGGCGAGCAGATAACGAGCTTAGGCTCATTACCGTGGGGTTCCGATTTCGAATCTCGCTAGACTCAGCCACTCTGATGAGTCGTAGACGACAAAACACGTGTCAGTGGATAATTATATTTAAAAAAAAAAAAAAATATATATATATATATATAGTCATCCACAGACAGTACTGTTTCACTGATTCAATATATATTTTCTTTTGTTTTCATATCCTCTTTCATTTTTTTTTACCTTGTCACACACACACACATATATATATATATATATATATATATATATATATATATATATATATATATATATATATATATATATATATATATATATATATAGGGCGCATGTGTGACAAGGTAAAAAAAAAATGAAAGAGGATATGAAAACAAAAGAAAAAAAAGAAGGAGGATTCTTTTTAAAGTGTTTTATCTAATACAAGATTTCTTTTATGCAGACAAGTTTCCTGCATAGAGGCATGACTCGTATGAGGTCCCATTGGGGCACAGATTTCCTTTCTATACAGAAAATTTGAAACAAGGAACGTGGATTACTTTTTATGAGACAAACGGGAATGCAGAATAAAAACGGTCGAACACAACGAATGTGAGAACTAAGGAAGCCAACGCAATTCAAATGATTTAAAATAAATTTATTAACAGATGGGGAAAGAAAAAATTTAAAGAAAAGAAAACATTAAAAATACGGGGTATGGGGTATTTCTACCTATTACGAGCTGAGCAAACGTCTTGAAAATGAAACAAAAAATAGCATAACTGGAAGTTATGCGACGAAACAAAAGAATTGTTTCAGTCTGCAAGGAGGGGCGCTCTTATAGAGAGACGTGAATAGCTCAAACATCAACTCACAATTTTTTTTTTTTTTTTTCGTATCTTGTTCACAACGTATCTGTCGTTCGTTATTCGTTTCAGTTTCCAAGATAACTTTTCTGCTTTAGGGAAACCGGACAGCTAGGCTTTGCATGGGCCAGCTCGCCTCTGGCCGGTATATATTTTTTTTCGTCCTCTTTCCCGCGCATCGGGAAACGTCATGGTCGCTAGCCAAGCGGTGAAACAATGAGATCGATTCTGGCTGAAAATGGGAAGAGGAGTTTTCGTCCCCCCTGGTTTTTCTCTACCTCGCATTTCAATCTATAAATAGATTTGATGAAATCCCCCTTTTTTTTCTTGACTGATGAAATACTTTTGATAGCTGCATCCTTGTCTAAAATGGATATGATGGCATGAACTCGTCCCTTCAGACAAACTTAGTTGCAGGATTTAAAAAACAAAAATGAATTGGTGGACCTTTGCTCAGTTTAAAACAAATATTTCTGTTTATTCTACCGCTAACACATCTGTGATAATATATATACAATACACTCATATATGAAATATATACATTTATTGAAATATATATATATATATATATATATATATATATATATATATATATATATATATATATATATATATATATATATATATATATATAAAATACCTCATATATGGAATACATACATTTATTGAAATATCTGTCCACAGGGTCCCGATTTCGAATCTCGCTAGATTAAGCCATTCTGATAAGTCGTACATGACGAAACACATGTCAGTGAATAATTATATTTTGAAAATGATACATATGCCGCTCCTCATTTGGAGGTAGCAAATTGGTCAAAGGGAAAATTATTCCCAACTTGCATTTAGGTAAAAATGTCCTTTCGTGTAATTCATTTCAAGTATCGCAAAAACAAATAGCATCTGCATAAAACGCGACACATTCCAGCAGTCGTGCGAGATAGCCTAATGGTAGAGGTTTACACTTCTGTCCACAGGGTCCTGATTTCGAATCTCGCTAGATTCAGCCACTCTGATGAGTTGTAGACGACGAATATATATATATATATATATATATATATATATGTGTGTGTGTGTGTGTGTGTATCCAATGTCTAAGTTATTTTCATTAATAATAGTTTTTGATAGGTGGGAGAATTACACGTTTTATTATATTAGTGAAGTTAACTATAATAGCGGATTCAATTAAACGACGTGTATATTTATTTTGTGTTAATTTTATTAGTTTTGGTTTTCAAAGGCAAAGCGATGTCAATACTCTATAATATGAAAAACACGGTATTGGATGTGTTATTGGTTTTTGTATCTCTTTTGTGTTCTTATTATTGAATTTTATAAAAAAAAAAAAAAAAACTCTACTTCTTTAACATGACTTTTGACTTGTCTTGTTCTTGTCTGGTTATATTGTCTTCTGAATATTTTAATAGTATTGTTATTGCGGTTAATTTAAGTATTTACGAACCATATCTATCTTCTGAGCCAAGACATTTAAACTGAAACCTAGATTTTAAATTTAGAACCAGATAAATGGAACGGGAATTAAATCAAAGAAATAACTTTCAACCTGTTTATCAGAAATTCATTGTGGTTATCTGACGAAAAAGGAAACAGGCTGGCAGAGTTTCTGTTGGTGCGTGTAAGGTTAAATGCCAAGACTTGGACATGAGATAAAATGGAAATTTTATTCTTTGCCTTAAAGACAAGCAATCATATTGACTGATTTTACAAGAACAAAAGATCGTGGTTGAAGGTTCAATCCTTATTACAGGCGCTAATAACTAAAAATGACATAAAAATTTAAACTTGTACCTGATCATGGCTGATGTAATGAGAATAATCTACTCCCATGAAATAATAAAGGATCTAATTCGAAATTTCGTAAAAGTTCCAAAGTTTGACAAAATGATTCTTTTGTTTGTAAAGATGCCCCCGCCCAAAAAAAAGATAGTGAAAGTTACAGCAGCCGATACATTGTGAAAATAATAACCAAGATGTAAATAGTCGTTTAAATAATCCAACTAATCTAAATAAAACTTTAAAAGATTCCGTTCACAAATCTGTACAGATTTCCGAGTTCTGCAACTAGTGAATTTGAAATTCTGCACAGATTCTCGAGCCTGACAGAAAAATCTCTGAGTTCAATAAGATACATCTCAAGAAGGTTACATCAACCGAAATGTTTTGAAAAGATGAGTCATCCAAATAATATAAATATTAATACGAATATCTACTGTTGATCTAGGATATTTAGAAGAAATGTTCAGATGATGCAGAAAAATAGGTAAGCCACAGAGAAGAAGACATAATAGCGTATATCCTGGGCTTAATCATCAATCAGTCAACTAAACAAGGTAGTGCGAGATTGGAATAGTTAATACATAACACAAGGAGACTTTACTGGGTTCTTCAAGGTCTTATTGTAGATAATTTACCCATGAAGAGAGACTACATAACTAAAATTATTTCTGTCTTAACTTAGTTTTCTAACTTGAGAATTGAAAGACACAAACGGACAGAGGCATCAGCAACATTTGCCGAGATTATCTCGTTTGTAGGATTTCCTAGAGAGAACTCGAAAACATGACGTCATCATATCCTCCTAACGTTCGGCTGTTTTGTCTAAGAAGTTTGACCTATTGCCCTCTGCTTCCTCTTTGCGTCATCTGTCTCTGTGTACAATTAAGTTTGCAACTAGGTTATCCAGACATGTACTTATGTGATCCTTCTTAAAGTTCACACTAGCCAACTTAATCGCTACTTACTGACATAGGGTCCTTACTATGTAACAGTTGTAATGAAATTACCAGGTGTCGCAAATCAAATAATAAAACTATTGAGACATGAACGTTGAAACAAAAACCCCAGCTGTTGCCAATCAAACGAGAACTGATTGAGACGTGCTTGTTATTAGCGTCATGAATGAAGTTCTGTATTCACGATCGATTATATTTATATTGAGCTCATTTGTTGCCTGGCTTATAAAAAGGTCTTCGCAAAGTCAGAGCTCATGTTTCTTTAACTAATGTGGGGTCCTGCCTGCTATAACTCTCCATCTATTTATCTCCCTCGAGGCATTCATGAATTCCTTGTTGCTCATCATTCAGAACCCTATTCACACTATGTTTTAATGTATTTCCATAGCTTTTTTGCAGTTTTACAGACAGTACATTGCAGTTTCATCCTGTCTGCACAGTACCCATATTTTGTAGACATTGCAGTTACATACAGATATTTTGTTGTAGATAAGTACAATGCTTAAGTATATGTTCATAAACTTACTCAACAGAAATTGGTTTCTAAAAGCAGAAATTAAATAAATAGAGAAGAGGCTTGCCTTTTTTCTGTTGTTCTTGGCCTTCGGGCCGGGATCAAAGTGTAGTATCTGTTCCGGCAGATGCTGCACTTAAGATAATTTGTACCAGTCAATGGAGGGGAAACCCTCTATACTGGGACAATTATTATTTTTGGTAACCAGAGTGCCCCCTTTTTGCCTACTTTTAGGGGAGCTGGTTTTTACCTCACATTAAAAACGGCCTTGTGCCTAATTTGCTCAGTGGGGGAGCAAATAAATACCATCTGTTCCGACAGATACTGCAAGCAAAGACCATATGTGGGGGTAACCCCACATATAAGACCTTGGTCAATGTAGGGGCAACCCTTCATACCAACAGTTACTATCCAGCTCCCATTTCCCACCAATCGGGAGCTGGTCCCCTTTTCCCACCCCCTCCCTCTCTCTCCACATTAAAAAACGGCCTTGTGCCTAATTTGCTCAGTGTGGAAGCAAATAAATACCAACCCTTCATACCAATTGTCACTATCCAGCTCCCCTACTCCCCGGGAAGTTGGTCCCCATTTCCCCTTCACTCCTCACATTAAAAATCGGCCTTGTGCCTAATTTGCTCGGTGGGGGATCAAAGTGTAGTATCTGTTCTGCAGATGCTGCACTGAAGGTAATTTGTACCAGTCAATGAAGGGGAACCCCTATATACTTGGACAATTATTATTTTTGGTAACCAGAGTGCCCCCTTTTTGCCTACTTTTAGGGGAGCTGATTTTTACCCCACATTAAAACAGCTTTGTGCCTAATTTGCTTTGGTGGGGAAGCAAATAAATACCCTAAAAGCAGAAGTTAGATTTGGAGAGCCACATATATTTTTGCAGCATGTTCATAAGGTAAAAGAGTTAGGGTGGCACCGTGTGTCGTTTCTATGGAGATTGAACGCAGATCCTTCTTCTTAGAAGATACAATTTTGTTGTTTTTGTTTTTGATTTTGTTTTTGATCTTGTTTTTTGTTTTTTTGTACGATGATCGAACTTCATTTATGCAAATGAGCACTGTTTTGCATGGGCGAATTCTCGTCAAAATAAAAAGAATAGAAACTTTCCTTCTGAAAGAAAAAAGAGACGATAAAATTGATATGGCGAGTTGGAACCATGTCAAGAGTTCAACCAGAAAAAGTGAGAAAAGGTTGTGTTGCCGCCGTTTGTGTCAGGTTATTCCGTTGAGATTCATGTATTCTAGTGAATTGTTAATACAATTTGAGTGTCAGACTTTTCAACTTGCACGATTACATATTTCATTTGGTTGAACAAAAATAAAAGAAGATTCCATTGAAATTGATGCATTTCCTGTTGCATAAATTTGTAAATATGCTTATTCCACGATTGAATAAATAACAATAGCAGTATTCTGAAATGTTCATTAAAGATGTAGACGTGGTTATGCACGAGTCAATAAATTTCAGAAGACAACATTACAAGGCAAGAAAAATCAAATTCAGCAGTACGCTAAGTATATTAATATATACTAGCATTTCAGCTCGGCGTTGCCCGGGTGTTTGGATGTGTATGTTGAGCAAAAAAAAAAAAAATGTGGTAGTAGGAAGGCAGGCTCGAACCCGTACCGCAAAGGAGGGAAAGAACGGGGTAAAACCTAACGTTTTATCTGTTACGACCACCGCCAAACCGGAAGCACCATTTTTTAAAATTAAGGCTAGACAATCTAAAGGAGAGGATAACTGTAAAAAATATCGGCGAAAAAAGTGACCCCCCACCCCCTGTAGAAAAGTGCCTAGTTGAAGGGGAAGATATTAATGTTTTTAGCCAATTTTTCGATATTTGTCGTATGAAAGGTCGAACTTTAAAACGATACTGATCTTGGTAAAATCCTTCGCCTCTATTGAAAGTTTAAGGTAGACATGCAAACAGACATACATACATTTATACATTGGTAACTAAAAATTTTCGACCCAAACTGATGAAAAAGCTTGCTCTATCTCTGAATACCCTTTATATAAAATTTCAAATATTTAGACCAGAAATTGTCTGAGTAATTTGGAAGAGACCACATAGGTCAATTTTTTTAAAACTTTGACCCCTATTATGACCCCTTAAAATTTATTGTTTTGGGATCAAAGCAAGTTATTAAGTTAGATCCATGTCCAAGGAACCTATATCTAAAATTTCAAGTGCATAGACCCAAAATTGTCGGAGGAGTTTGGTAGAGTTCTCAAAGGTCAAATCGTTGAACTTTGACCCCTTAATCGCCAAATTTCTGTCCAAAAACCGATCACATCGATTTTTCCAAATCTCAGTACTCTGTATATCAAATTTCGAGTCTGTAGACTAAATATTGACAGTTATTGCGTAGAGAAATGTACACAGACACACACACAGACAGACACACACAGACACGTTTACTTATATATATATATATATATATATATATATATATATATATATATATATATATAGTCTGTTTATTATACAAACATTATTGGTTACATTTTTTTTTTAATTTTTTCTTTTTATTACATTTTCACCCCAAACAAGGCACATTGCCACTTTGGTGTAGGGGGCTACTATCAGGGTCAGCAACTACTGGGACACTATGTAGGGATTTGGGCAGCAAGATGTCGATTCATGTTGTACTTGAACTTCTGCATGTCAGTACAGTTAGGGAAGCAGGATCCTGAAATGGAATTCCAGAGTCTAGCGGTTCTGGAGTAGAAAGATATTTTACATCTAGGGATCTCTACTGTGTGGGGGTGGGATTTAACTGCCTGTCGGGTTTGTCAAGGGTGTCTGCGTCATGGGGGCACAAGTGTCTGCAGTTCGTTAGAGCATTCACCATTAAAATACTTGTAGAACAAGCAGAGGGATGCAACGTTTCGTCGATGGGACAGAGGCTGAAGCTTAGATGCCAGTTCAGGGCCTATCAGATTGGTGACTCTTTTTTGAACCTTGTCTAGGAGCGAGAGACTAGTAGTAGACGCACTAGCCCAGATGTGACAGCAATACTCCATACATTGGGGAATGGTGGCCTTATAGAGATATAGGATACTTTCAGGTGTCAGTAGTTTTCTAGCACGGTAGAGAGAGCCTACCTTTTTTGCAGCGGCCCTGGCAATGTTTTCAATATAATTGTTCCAGCTCATTTTCATATGTGCATACATGTTTCAGTGGAATCCCAATTCAAGGATAATACCTCATCAGACTAAAAAAGAATTGATATTGAAACGGGGAGTCAACATTATATTAGTTTTATAAGATATTTGGGTGTGGTTGACGTTCTGGAAGGAAGCGGGATGCATACTTTGTGAATGTGAGAAGTAGTGGTTTTTGGAGGGAGGTATGGTGAAGGAAGGGAAGAAAGTTGAGGAAGGGGGAAAGTACGATTTCGTATTTTTAAGCTGTCGCGATGGAGAGATGTTGGTATTCTTTTAACTTGGCGGTTCTTTATTGACCTAAGCTTTCGCTTTGATCTGAAGTAATATTATTCTCTTATCGTCGCTACTTCCCTTATCTTAGGCTATGGTTTTTTTGGGTTTTTTTTTTTTTTTCTAGTGGCGACTTCATTTTCCTATTGACAGGTTTTGTTTATTTATTTATTTTATTTTTTATTTTTTAAATTTATTTTTTGCTCTTTTTATTCTATTCCTCCTGTTTTCATCCACTCATTTGTTTCTAGTTTTCAAATTCGTTCTTTATTTATTTGTTTGTGCATTTATAAGACATATGTCCATATGGTCCAATTAACAGTTAGTTGAATAGATATATGGTCTTATAGGCTTGTTAACCGGTAGTTATATTTTCTCCCCTACCGCAGTGTCTAAGGTAATTATCATGGCAAAGATTATTATATCTATACATAAATTTAATTTTGATGGTTGTCATTTTTCATTTGAGTTGTTTATCTTTTCTGCAATACTAGATTATGTGTATGTTTGATAGGTTTATATGCTTAATTTTAGGGATAGGTTCTATAGACCATACACATGCAAACAGGTATTATAGCATTTATTTATCAATTTATGTGGAGTATTCCGTTCCTAGAGTTTTCTATGCTTTGTAAATATGCTTATTCGACACAGTATGCACCCCACTTTCTTCCAGAAGATTAACCACGCCCAAATATCTTATAAAACTAATGTAATTTTGACTCCCGTTTCAATATCGATTACTTTTTTGGTCTGATCAGGTGGGGTTTTTTTTGTTTTTCTTTTACACAGGCATCACCACATTATCAAGGCCAAGAGCACACTCGAGGATAAGGGTTAAAGAGTGTACAGTAGAAATTGGACAATATAGTAACCAATTCCGTAAATTTGTTAACTTATATGGAACGGCTCATCAAGAACTTGTTTACGTTAGACTTGAAGACAACCATATTGTAGTCAGCCGGAAAACAGGAAACCAGAAGACAATTCCCCAGGCGTGCAGTTCTAAGAAAGAAGCTTTGTTCATGGAATCTACGTTTAGGTTTAGGCACAGATAAAGAGTGGGGGGGGAATTATTGATAGTGTTTTCAGCTAGACGAGTGTTTCTTGTGAAAGGTTCATAAGAGTAGTAGTTGAGGGGTGAAAATCAGAAGCTTACAATATTAATGCTGGAGTCCCCCAGGGGTCCATCCTGGGCCCAATTCTATTCCTGATCTACATTAATGATCTTCCAAATCACATCCTTACATCATTTGTAGACATTTATGCTGATGACACTACCATTTATGGTAGCACATCTAAGACAGTAAACGACCAAGTTCTCTCTGATTCTCTCTCCTCTGATCTTGAGCACGTGGTACAATGGGGAAAGGAGTGGTTGGTTACTTTTAATGCATCTAAAACCAAGCTTTTCTCTTTACATCATCAACACTCTGACCCACATCTGGCATCAATTGAAATGAATGGCTCTCATCTTCAGGAGGCCTCAAGTTTTGACAAGCTTCTGGGCTTGACCGTTACTCTTGATCTTAAATGGAACACGTACATCAAATCTGTTGCCAGGGCCACTGGAAAAATGGTGGGATCTTTCTATCGATCCAGTAGATATCTCACTGCTGATGCAATTCTCTATCTATATAAGAGCCAGGTACGTCCAAGGATGGAATACTGTTGCCACATCTGGACAGGAGCTGCTAGAAAGGACTTGTCCTGCCTTGATAGTTCAAAATAGACTTCGTAGCCTCGTAGGAGATGTCCTTTTCTCTTTGCTGCAACCTCTATCTCACAGAAGAGATGTTGCGAGTTTGTCTCTGATGTATCGTTATTTTCATGGAAAGTGTTCGACTGAGCTTCAGTCTATGGTTCCATCCTTTTAATTGGGATTCCACTGAAACATGTATGCACATATGTAACCAATAATATTTGTATAATAAACAAACTATATACTGATCTGTCCTGCATTGGTCACTCTTTAATAATTTAATAATCAAGTGAGTTTACATCTAGGTAACCAATCGATACAACCATTATATCCCCTCTTTTGGAAATAGGGTACGATTATGAATATCTTCAGTATCAAATAATTCTTATATACTGAAATTTACTTCACGTATGAAAACCAAAGATCATTTGAAACCATAGCAGCAAGTTTTAGTCTCCTCTTCATCAAGGCCAGAGGTTTTGGTAAATATCAGATATTTTGTAATTCATATGCAAAACTAGGAAGACTATAGTACTATTCTGTTTCAAATTTTATGACAATTGGTAAAAAAATAATCCATATTTTCAAACTAATAAAATATGCCCAAATTTGCCTACATTTGTATATAATATATATATATATATATATATATATATATATATATATATATTAGTGTGTGTGTGTGTGTGTGTGTGTGTGTGTGTGTGTGTGTGTGTGTGTGTGTGTGTGTATAGTGTCCCAGTAGGTTAGCTTCAGTTTTGCTGCTTTGGCATGAATTTTGCTAAGAGATTTGTTTGCTAGGTTATCACCCCTGTGGCCTTGCCAGTCCACTATATATATATATATATATATATATATATATATATATATATGCATATATATAATGAGAACAACGAATTAATAAAACATGTTAAAACACTTGAAGAAGAGTTAAAAAACATATTTAATTTTCAAAAAGGAGACTCAAATTAAGTGGGTTGTCCTTAATCCACAGAGTTTCGAAAGAAATACTTTCCTTCTCATCAGAGGGTAAGAATTAGCAAAATGCGGAATCGGATTTTGTTTGCAAAATATTTAATGAAACTACAAGTAAGCCATAGCGCTTACTTGGTAAAAGTTTTAAAAAAAATAGTCAAGCAGAGGGAATGGGGAAAAAAGAAAAATGATTTCACGTGAATGGATGGTCGAGTGAAGAGTAGAATATCCAATAACGGTAAAATCCAAGAAAAGTTGGTAAAAGTCCAGTATCTAGAAGTAAAAATCCAAAGGAAACGCGTTGATGGAAGATATTTTGATTTTGATACATATTAGGAATTGGGGAAATTGGATTGGGGTTTTAATGTTTGTATTAGTAACTAGCAAATTAGATGTTTTATTTCTTGTTCTCTTCCAGTTTTCTAATTATAGATTTTCATTTTAAATTCGGAATGATCAAATTGAGGAATAAAATGTCAAACATGAACATGATGACCTCACTTCCTTGGAAAAGACAAAAGAAAACTCAAGAGCTAAGTTATCGCAAGATCCCCGAAAAAAACAAGATGGCAAAAGAGTTCTAAAGAAACTTCAAGATGAAGAACCAAGCACTTCTAAGAAGGTTGGAAGATCACTTTTGAATGAATGTCATAAGATTAACCATATTGAGAATATGCAAGGAATGTCACTCAATACCAAACACAATGTTGAAAGCGTACCAGAGAAACGTTGTAACGAAGCTAATAAAAGATGGCAAATGAGAAAGCCTGTACAACCCAATCCTCATCAAGACAATCACCAATGAATTTCAGAAGCGTATACAGGCAACAAAAACATTTTGAAGGTTCCAATGATGTATCCACAATGGATAGAAGTCTACATGAGACAGACTATAAAGTATTTGAACCTGATGACACAAATCTAACTTCAGGAACGGTAGCAGGCAATCATCAAGATTGTCAATGTAAAAGAACATTTTCACAGATTTATCGCTATTAGAGTGCATCTTGCCAGTATAGTATTTGACTATTATTGCGAGGGTTTACAGATGCTGATGAAATGCTAACACCAACATTTAATGTTTTCTACAAACCAACTAAAATACAACACCAGATTAATAAACAATGTCTCTGAGAGGAAAGCCAACTTTTTTCTTACTAAGAAATTCCCATGTCTTGTGATGCACGAGACAATCAAAGTATACCATAAGTTTCGATCTGAAGCCAGATTCACAGCATCTCCTATTTTCTTCCCATTGCAATCAAATCTTTCTCGATTGTTTGTTTCCAGTTGACTTTTGTCCTTCCCCATTATAGATTCATTGGATCAGTTGGTTAGGAATCTTAGAGTATGTCCAGGCCAGCCTAGATATCATTTGTAGATTATTGACGATACTACTTGCTGATTTCTTGGACTCAAACGCATCTATTTTCTTTTCTTGGCTGATTTTGAGATGCCAAGTGTCACTTCCATATTTTAATATGGAAAAGACATCACTGCTATTAAACTTAATTTAAACCTGAAAACAACTTGTTTCTGTCTCCAGATTTTGTAGAGCTGGTTAAATAGTGCTGAGGCTTTATCTATCACACACTACAACTCATAGTCCATATTGCCTTCTTTGTTTATAGAGCTTCCTAAGTAGGTGAAGTTTTCAACTATAACTATTTCGTTATGGTCGATAAAATCATTTGTAGGTAGTTGATATGCCCCAGAGAGCATGTTTTGAGTTTTATTAGAATTGATATAAAGACTAATGCTCCCTAATTCAGCTTGGACCTTGTTGACAATGCCTTGTAGGTGAGTGGTATCGTCTACAAAGCAAACTTCGCCAGTGATTTATTTAAGAAATCGGTAACCATTCTTCTCTAGCACTCTCTCTCTCTCTCTCATTGAATCAATATATTCAATTTCTTAGAAGTTCTGCTTCTACCTGAGATACTAAATCGATAGAATTATCACGAAAACCGAAAGAAATTTCTAGTGAAAATCTATCAACGTGAAGCTGCACAAAGAGTGATGCTTACAGCTTGACCACTAAGCATGTTGTCAAGCGAGCTAAAGCTGAAACCTTCAGAACAGAAAGATTTGGTGGCATAACATTACATAACAACATGACATGACATAACATTGCTTAGCATGCCATAACATTACATAATATTCCAGTATATGACAGTACATAACATTTCATAACATTCTATGTTATAACTAGGACTATGTCAATAACATATTCTTTTCATTGTTTTGACTCTTAGTGTGTATCCATTGATATCATATGCTTTTATATAAAGTGATATTGTTCTCGGTTGATTAACTGTATCTATCGGATATGCACTCGATAGTCAAAACAGAGAAAAGAATATGCTCTTGTCATAACCAGGGCTATGATAAGAAAATATTCTTTTCATTACCTTGACTCTCGAGTATATATCAGTTAATATCTTATATGTTTTTAGATCATGTGATGTGGTTCTCGATTGATTAAAAGTGTGGGATATATATTCGAGAGTCAAAACAATGATAAGAATATTTTCTTGTCATAACCTTAGTCATAACATTGCATAGCATTACATGACATAACATTAAATATTAAAATATAACAGTACATAACATTGCTTAATATAACGTTACATAGCATAACATTGTATACCGCTATATAGCATAACATAATACAGTACAGAACATAACATTACATGACATAATATAACAGTACATAAAATATCATTATATAAAATACCATTACATAACATATCACTACATAACACCGCGTTACATAACATATCAATACACACCATATTGTTACATAAAATATCGTTATATAACAAATCGTTACATACCATATCATTAAATAACATATAATTACATATCATATCAGTACATACCGTATTGTTACATAACACATCGGTACATAACATGCCATTGCAGAACATATCATTACATAAAATATCATAACACACCATATCGTAACACAACATATCATTACATAACATTGTTATATAGTGTTACATAGCATATAATTAAGCAGCTTAGCATTACATATCAGTACATAACATACCATTACATAATATATCATCACATACTATATTGTTACATAACAGAGCGTCGCATACCATAGCGTTACATAACACATCATTGCATAACATAACATTACTAACTATGCAAGAAAAAAAATGTCCTGGAATCCATTGAACATCAACAAAAGGAATATCTGTACAAGAAACCCATCAGATACAGATCAATTTACGTCTCTGAATGGCACAGCAAATTAATAAAATATGCCTTCCTAACTGAGAACAAATGATCTATATCTGATGAGGACATCGTTTCAATCTGCTATGATATCCACCATCCAAAATACATTTTGATCAGTTATCGTGTCAAGATAGAAATGAATTTTAAAGAAAAGAATCCTGTATGTAAGTTTACCAACTCAACCTATGAAAATCTATAAACAAATGAATTATATTCAACATACAAAACATACCGTATATTTCGGCGTATAAGATGACCCTTAAAGTTTTAAAAAATCATCTTTAAAAAAATATTTCATAAGATACCAGGTGTTGCAATCTCTAGTCTAGGCTAAACAAACATGATTTCATGATTTAGCAGTTGTTTTATACAACCTATAAATGATAAATTTATTAAAATTTGCTCCAATTTTGTAACTCGTATTATCTGACGGTCGTTTAATACGCCGAAATATACGGTATTTGACTAACGAAATGAGTCAAAAATATTTTTCGAAGTGTTGGTTGTTGTGTTTGTTTTACGGCATATCAACCTTTTTCAGGTTATTTAATTTTCAAAGTGTGAATTTCCTCAGCATGCTATTGCACCAACATCAAGTTTTACTGCATTATTAGTTTTTCCAATCAAGAATGGATAGTTCGTTTGAGTATGTTTCAACATGAATCAATATTCCTTATTAAGTCTGAATAAGTGTTGTTATCAGTTCTGTTGAGTTGAATCAATTTATGTTGAGCATTTTTATCCTTTCAGTTTAAGATGATAACGAATAATTCGATGAGCTAGCACAATGGTAAGTAATATTTTTACTTCTCAGCTTAAAGCTTGTCATAGTCAGTCCGTAACTCTGCATGATTTTATGCCAGTTGAATCAGAAACTTCCCAATATTATCCTTATAACTGTACATTTGGTATTTTATGTCTAAAAATAGATTCTCTACTAAATTCTACACAGGACCTGATATATGGCATCATATGCTTGAAAAGAAATTGACCAATTTTTTCAGTTAAATTCTTAGTGTAGAAAAACCCAGAAAATGACAGTTAGGAATTTTGCATTAATATGGCCAAATATGGATTTCCCACTTTAAAAAAATATTTTTGACTCATTTTGTCAGTGAAATATGTTTTACATTCATAATTCATTTGTTTATAGATTTTTGTACGTATAACTGAAGTCATTCAATTATTTTTGTACGTATAACTGAAGTCATTCAATTATTTTTACAGAAGAGCATTTCCTCAATGTTAAGTAGAAATCATTATTTTCTTCAGTAGAGTTGCGATCTGTTGTTTATGATTAATTGAACACAGGTGGATATTTTTAGCTGATATATTTAGCTGAATGGAAATTGCCGGTTCATACATATAAACAGGAACCTAGTAAAAATCAACTATTCTTACTACGCAGCAATGGGATCTTTAATATCTTCTAAGCTAAGGTCATCAACACATCTACTTGTTCTTGTAGAAGGAGAGAAATTTGATATTTCTGTTCAGTGAAATTTGAAGTTAAACTCAAATCTCATTTAATATTGAAGGCATAAAACAAATTCCAAAAATGTTACGACGCAGACATAGTTTATTTTTTACATCCAAACAGACGTAATGCTACAGCCCCCATTGTTCATCTGGAACTTTAAATACGTTGGGTCTCCATACATTATATAATGGAAAATACTTGAACATTAGATGTCTTACACATGCAGTTCCAAGCAGTGCAGACTATGTAATGCTGAAATTTTGATGATTTTACAAGCGATCAATGACTCTTTAATGAACTGTCTTAATGCAAAGTTAGAAATATTCAGAATTAGTCCCAATCGTAGGAGCTGGCACAATGACCAGACGAGGGACTTTAGAATCTGATACATACTCCATGAAGCTCGCCACATCACTAACCCTTAACACCCACTCAATCTATTTCAGTGGATCTTTTTACTTTTCTCTCAGTAGCCCATATATTTACGAATTTCTAAATGGTTAACCATCCACTTCAGATATTCAACCAACCTTACTCCCATGCAAACCCCTTGTTCTTTAAGCTAGATACATTTAACAGTAAGATGCTCCCTCTGGTTCAAATCTGTTTACCTAATAGTACTAGGGTTCAGTCTCCTATACACATTATGGATTATACTCAGTATAATCTCCCCCCTCCCCCCCAAAAAAAACTTTTTCTGTAGAAATCTGCGCTTGGATTGATTAACTAACGCCTTTTATTGACTATCCCATGACATTTATACCTTAAGACAACCTCTGTACCTTGTAAACCTTACAATATCACTGTTCCTCTGTTCTAATAAAAAACAAAACGTATTAAGCCCCTTCGCCTACTTGAGCTAATGTTTTAGCAGTACACCTAGCTTATATATATATATACTAGCATGAATACCCGGCGTTGCCCGGGTCGACATGAAGTTTCATTTGAAACACACCTGCTATACTAAATGTTACAGGGAAGGGCTGTCCCTTTCCCATGTAAATAAGAATATTAGATAAGTAAAAATGAGATTAGGATAAGCCTAGAATCGAACCCTGTAGGCAAAGTTAAGAAATGGAATGTTAGAAATTAAGTCTATTGTTAATTCTTTTAGAAATCTGAATATTAAATATGTCAGTAAAAGAATGAACAATGCAAATAAAATTATATTGTTTAAAATAGGTTAGAGTTATATATTGAGGATTCTTTTGTCGGGGGGGGGGGTCTGTTTGGACAAACATATGTAAAGCCATGTGAAATTGGTCACGTTTGAAAAACACACTTCTGACATCATAGACAAAGGGAGATTCTCGATATAGGATCTGAGAGTTAGTTAGTCCAGAGAGTTGAGTTGAGAGTCGGAGTGTTGAGTGTTAGTCAGTTAGTCAGTTGATCTCTTGGAAGCGAATGGAGAACATTTAGACTATGTAGATCCAAATTTGAATTCCTGACGTCATCGACCGGCCTATCAGATGAATAAAGAAGTCGTCATTATGTCGTAACTGTTGTCTTGTGTCATCCTTCATCATGAACGAAAGGTAATTGTGTTTATCATATTATAATGTATGTTAAGAAGAACAATCTCCTGTCTGATATATAAATGTTTTCCCCTCAGGAATTGTCGGCGTCATGATGCAATATATATAAACGTCATTATCATTCTAATATCGGTGTTATAAGAACGGTTATATATGAACACCCCAAGAAGCATATAAGAACTGGTATAAATGTCTCCCTCATCATCGTTATATATGTCCCCGTCATCTTCCAATATGTACCCCTACACAACATAAAGATATTAAGCATTGTCATCATGAGCAACGTCGATATCCCCACAACAATTTCAAAAATAAAGGAACAGATAAAAACATGTAAATGTAATCGCCCTTTCCAAAAAAAAAAAGAAGTACGTGATAACTTCTCCACCAGATATTTTGGCAGAAGGGATACAAAGAGAAGAAACTATTCTCCGGATATTGAGCACTTTTGTCGCAGTGGAAAGTACCCCCTCCTCCCACCTCCAAAAAAAATGAATAAAAACAACTTTTGTTTCAATAAAAATAGCAGCGAGTGACCGAAAAAAAAAAATAAAAATTAGCGATGTAAGCAGGTTCGAACCTGAAATACGAATGAAAGGAAAAGGAATTTTGCAAGCTATTTTACCCACTGGACTACGACGACTTACGATATTGTGACCTTGAAAAATAACGTTTATAAATATTAATACGTGCATGACTTGCGTCTGTTTTTTGTTTTGTTTTTTTGTAAAGGCACTTTTTTAACTGACTTCTTTATTTTTTTCGTAAATAAAGGAAATTTTCGATGGGCTTTTTTGTTTCTAAAAGTGTGGCTTAAGTTTCAATTGCTGGAAAGATGAAAAATTCTGTATAGCCGCTTCAAGAATAATAAAAATAAACAAATGAAATTTGAAATTTTTCCAGTTTATTCGTAAGTGTTTTTTTTTTTTTTTTTTTTTTTTGAATATTTTAAAAATTAAAAGAGGAAAACATTTTTCTGTCTACACGGAATTATTTTTTCACGCTAGAAAGTAATTAAAATTGCCAGATTATTTGGTTATGAGTTTGTTTTAACTTTTTTATGCTTCGATGTTTCCAGGGGAAAATAATCTAGACCCGTTTTTTAAAAAGTTGATCTCGAAAATAATAATTCCAAATAAATTAAATCAAATATATTATTAGATTTTGCGTCACTTTGCAAAACCGTTAGTTATAAAACTTGTGGGCGCCACCATCTTGATTCTTTCTCCCATCCACCCCGACAGCTTGATTCCACATGGCGCACACGCGCGGATGCTTTAACGGTAAGCCATTTTCTTGGTTTCCACAATTTTCCCTACAGTCGTGTTATGAATTTTGAAACCTTATGACTATTTCCTCAACTTTCTATAACAAACACGTGTTTGCACATTTATTAACATGAAAATAACGTGTATATACTTATCTCTTGCATAAAAAAAGGTTTTGTTTTAAAATTTCGTTTTTACTCAAATTTTTATTTACAAAACTCTGTTTTATATTTTAAATAGCATTTGCTATCTGGTGACCCTTCTATTCTCTCAACGTGTCATTCATTTCCATTTTTCTATACATGTGTGCCCATATATATCCGTTCACTTTCTTCTTTCGCTGAAACAATAACTTTTATACCTCAATTCGTATTAATTGTTGATGCGGTTCTTGCCAATATGCAAAAACGCTATGATCGTTCAAAGATGGCCATCTACCAAGGCCAGAGACCACGCCACAGTTGAAAATCGTCCACGTTCGTTCTTTAACATTTATTCATCTTTCTTATCATGACTAGTAGATTATTATAGTTTTATTTGTTTTTGAAGTGTGAGGTAACGAATCTATTCTGGCTTTGTGCCATCTTCCACCAAGCAACGCTGGTGGACAGGTGTGCAGTCGGTGCCCGGAAAACTCGTCCCGGGAAAACTCGTCTCCGAAAAACCCGTACCGGAAAACTCGTACCCCCCCTTTTTACTAGGTAGGAAAACTGGTACCTTATTGAATAAATATCGATTGAAAACACATTTTATTACCATTCTTGAAGGAGATATTGTTTTTAAAAGAGAATATGCACCTCCATAATATTTTTAAAAAATTATTTTTAGCTCTTACTTTAAAAAAATAAACTTGATCATGGAGTCAAGATACGAAAAACGAAAGCAAATATTTATTACAAAAATACTCTAGTTTTAACATTTTTTGTGTCATTACTAAACAAAAATAAAGAAAGAAAACACGTATTATCAAAGAAAGCAATTATTTTATTTAGAAGAATTAATTCAGTTTAAATAATTCTTGTGTTATTACAAAACAAAAAAGAAAATAAGGTCTTATGTAATTTTAGTAACGCGCTGAAATAATGTTATTATTTCGAAAGCCATTCTTAACATGGGGAGGGGAGAGTATCGTTTAAAAGTCATTTCGGGGGCACTTGTGCAGTACTTAAAAATATACAAATTTATTTTCTTTTGGCGGTGGAGGAGGCTCGTCTTAAAACTATATCTACCTCAGTATTTTCTTTAATTTTCGGACATTTTTTGTTAAAAATTATTTACTAAATAATGTCGAGTGCGACATTACTTGTTATTTCTTTTTAATTAAATAAACTCTTTAAAATAAGTTTAAACACCAAAACCTTACAAAGCTAGGTAAAAAACGAAAACTTAGAAAAATCAATTTAATTTTTTTAAAACAATAAACATGTAAAAATGTATTATGGGATGTGCATTATTACCTAAAAATATACAAATTTATTTTCTTTTGGAGGGAGGGGCTTGTTTTAAAACTATATCTACCTTAATATTTTCTTTAATTTTCTATATTTGAGCAATTATCCTCCTAAGACGTGATCCTCTTATGTCGGACATTTTTTGTTCATAAGTAACACTCGACATTACTTTTTTTTTTAAACTAAATAAACTCTTTAAAATAAGTTGAAAGGCCAAAAACTTTCAAAGCTAGGTAGAAAACTAAAGCTTAGAAAAATTTATTTAATTTTTTTAAAACAATAGTAAACAAGTAAAAAATATTTTAAAAAAATATTTTTAAAAAATATTATGGGATGTGTATTCTCTTTTAAAAATAATATCTCCTGCAAGAACGGTCATAAAATGTGTTTTCAATCGATATTTATTCAATAACGGATCAGTTTTCCTACCTAGTAAAAGGGGTCGAGTTTTCCGGAGACGAGTTTTCCTAAATTCCCCTGGGCACGTCCCTGTTATGTGGATTTGCATTTTGAGGGTGCTGCAAATGACCCTGTTGTCATAACTTGGACCAGTAGAGAGCATGAGTTGTACAGCGGCACATCTCTGATCTCGTTTGAACATTGTGTCATTTTCAGACATCATAGAAGGCTCCTATCGCTCTTGGGATTCGTACACAACAGATAGATGGTCTACAACAAAAAAGAAAACCGACTTTCATCAAACAGAAATGGAATCATGTCTTTTCTAGGGCGACAATTTTATCGTTCCACCCCGTAGTTTTAAGAGTAACAGTTTAAAGAAATAATTAATAATTTAAAGCTAATTCTTTGACATCTATAAATATATTTGAGAGAACATTGGCATAAGTTATTTGACTTTCATCTACATATTTCTCGTTTTGATTTATCCTGCCTCTTTCTTTTTCTAAACTAAGTCCGTAGCTTCTGTATAAAAATAAATATGTTATTAATTTTGGAGGATGCTAAGGTTGAAATAGGGTTGAATATTCGTGAATGTATGAGTAGCAGGGTTAGTGGAGTTCTCAATAGTCAATCCAATCTTGTCCTTCACACATAATATGCAGGGGGGGGTCATATAGCTTTTAACAGTGTAATAAAACAATAAAATCTTTCGTTGTCCCAACTTTGTGACCCCGTGACCGCGTTTGTGGCACTTGAGAATCAGGCATTGTCTGACCCATTTACCTCTGTGCATGTGTTTATACTAAAAACAAAATCTATTTAATCATATATTCATGAATGTATGTGGATAAATAAATTGGAATAAATAATAAACACGTCTTTCATACTTCCTCTTCTAATAAAGATAAGATTTTTTAAGTATCCAGATTCCAGCAATATCAGATTAAATATCTGCTAAATTTATTACCAAGTAATTTTTCCTTTCCATTTCATTTTCATTTCGTTAATACAAGAACTTGGATTTTCGTTATCTATATATTAATACTATAGCGTGTGTCATTTTCTGTGTCATGCATACATCCGGGTCGTTTAATTGTTATGTACTCCCATTTCTTGTAATAAATAATTTTACCAAGCATTCTTCATAAGTTTTGGTTTCGGTTTCGATTATAGCTGATGGCACTTAAGTCATCTATTTTTTTTATAAATAATTTTATCAAGAATTCTTCATAAGTTTTGGTTTCGATTTTAGCTGAAGAAACTCAAGTTATATATATATATATATATATATATATATATATATATATATATATATATATATATTTCATAAGTTTTTATTTTGGTTTCGATTCAAACTAATGCACCAAATGGATATTTTCTTTTCTTTTTTTTTTCTTTTTTTTTTTTTTTTTGAAATCACAACTTTATAATATATAAAAATCGAAGAACATTAACTCTGTAATAATATATATGAAATCTGCAAGAATTAAAATATTATATTTAAGCATATTTTACGATCGGGCTTTGCCGGGCGTTCGTGCTAGCTTAGATAAATACTTTTGCAGTTTTAACAAAAAAGTTACAATAACATCAGAGCGTCTCCATTTACAGTGAACATCTACAGAATGACAACATCAATGTATTACATATGAATGAGTCCCCTGTGGAATTTCCACAGGGCCCGCTACTCCTCATGGATTTGAAAATATTTTCAAATTTTAACCAATATTACATGTAACTTTCTAACTGGCCTCACTCCAGGATTTCATTTTCATTTCCATAAAACAACCACGAACGAAGAGTGCCACTATCTTTTGTCATTATATATATATATATATATATATATATATATATATATATATATATATATATATATATATATATTTACTAGCTGGTCGCCCGGCGTTGCCCGGTCGTACAATAGGCTTAAACATGATATTTTAATTTATACAGATTGTGTATGTATAATTATAGAATCAATCCTGTGTTGATTATTATATATTACGAGAAATACTTTCCTTGGTTGACTAATTCGCAAAAATAAAATTTAAAAAAAAATAATAATATCATTCATCGAATTCTGTGTTTGTTTTCAATATCATGTCAGCTGATATTTGGACTTGATGATGAATGTTCTGGAAAATTTCCCTGCTGATTTATGTTTAGTTTTCAAATGTGCAAACGAAGAAATGATTTGCGGCGATTTAAAATCGCACCTTTTCTTTTATCTTAAATTAAACTCATTAATAATAAAAAAATAAAATAAAATGGTGAGGTACACCTGGACTTGAACACGTGATCATTCGATCTGTAATGGAATGGTCTACAAGTGAGTTATATTTCCAGATGTCGATAATTCTTTTCTTTAAGAACAAATCATTGCTAAGGTTTTTATTATCACCCTTGCTGGTATAATATATAAAAATTCCCCTATAAAATTTATTCTTTTTTATTTATAAGACAAAAACTATTTTTAGGGTCGGATTTTTTTGATGTTCGATACTTATCAGATGAATTTTTGGACAAAACATATCTAAGAACACTGCCAGACATATAAATTAGCTTTGTGTGAAAGTTGCAAAAGATAGGCTCAGCCGTTTCGGAACCTATGAGTGACTTTTATGTAATAGTAAAGATAGAGATATATTTATATATATTTCCATGCCCAGTACATATATATATATATATATATATATATATATATATATATGCACTGGCATGGAAATACCCAGATTGGTGTCTAAGAGTGCGGTCAAACAACTAAAAGTGATGTACCATTAGTCTTTTTATTAATGCATAAATCTAAAAGGAAAACTCTGATATAAAACCTGAGGTCTGGTGTTCATGCTGTCAACAGTTCTGCCCAAGCTCAAATGATTTGAGAACTGGTTTCTTCTGTGGTTTCTTAAGTCGCCTGATGAGAACTGTTTTTTGTCTGAAACATTACCATGTGAATTTGTAATAATGAATATATATATATATATATATATATATATATATATATAAGGGTGCTTGAAATGCAGTAGAGGCCGAATGTTTGGAGGTACAGAATTTATATATAGTTTTAAAATCACTTTTTCCACTGCTTCCAACGTAATAGATGTATAGAAACTAAAGGCGCTTTCAGGACTGCCAGCAACCATTGTAAGAAAGTAATAAAGAACGCAAGAGAGTTGTATGCTCAATCCGTCAAGTCCAAAGTAGCTGAGCAGCGGCTTGGTTCCCACCAATTTTGGCAAATAGCAAACAGAATCCTGAACAGAAACGTGTGCTCTATCCCAACTATCATCAATGGACCTGAGGTAATCTCGTCAGCATCAGACAAAGCCAAACTCTTTGCCAAGAACTTTGCAGCTAATTCTACCCTTTGCGACCAAGGCCGCCAACCCCCAATATTTCCTTCTGTATCAGAAAATGTGCTATGTGATATATGTATATCTGTACGTGATGTTGCCAAGCTAATCAAAAACCTTGATTCCAGGAAAGCAACTGGCCCTGACGGTATTCCAATTATAGTACTCAAAAAACTTCAACCAGAACTATCGCCCATACTTACAAAACTGTTTAAACGTTGTCTTAAGGAGAATAGCTTCCCATCACCCTGGAAAATCTCATCAGTATGCCCTGTATTTAAGAACTCAGGTGATCGCTCATCCCCCTCTCAGTACAGGCCAATAAGTCTCCTGCGCGTCATGAGCAAGTTGCTGGAATCTGTGTTAAATACAGAAGTAATCAACCATCTCAACAAAAATAACCTTCTTAGTGACATTCAATACGGTTTCCGTTCTGCTAGATCTACAGCAGATGTGCTTACAGTTATATCTCATAGGATTAGCAAATCTCTCGACGGAGGCAACCTTTCTAGGGCAATTGCTCTTGACATATCTAAAGCCTTTGATAGGGTATGGCATAAAGGTTTACTTCACAAGATTTCTAGCTATGGTATAGCTGGAAATGTCTTCTCAATTATTAAATCATTTCTTTCTGATCAGTTCATAAGAGTAGTAGTTGAGGGGCAAAACTCAGAAGCTCACAGTATTAATGCTGGTTTCCCTTAGGGGTCAATCCTGGGCCCAACTCTATTCCTGATCTACATTAATGATCTTCCAAATCACCTCCTTACATCATTTGTAGACATTTATGCTGATGACACTACCATTTGTGGTAGCACATCTAAGACAGTAAACGACCAAGTTCTCTCTGATTCTCTCTCCTCTGATCTTGAGCACATGGTACAATGGGGAAAGGAGTGGCTGGTTACTTTTAATGCATCTAAAACCAAGCTTCTCTCTTTACATCATCAACATTCTGATTCACATCTGGCATCAATTGAAATGAATGGCTCTCGTCTTCAGGAGGCCTCAAGTTTTGACAAGCTTCTGGGCTTGACCATTACTCCTGATCTTAAATAGAACACGTACATCAAATCTGTTGCCAAGGCCGCTGGAAAAATGGTGGGATCTTTCTATCGATCCAGTAGATATCTCACTGCTGATGCAATTCTCTATCTATATAAGAGCCAGGTACGTCCAAGGATGGAATACTGTTGCCACATCTGGGCAGGAGCTGCTAGAAAGGACTTGTCCTGCCTTGACAGAGTTCAAAATAGACTTTGTAGCCTCATAGATGTCCTTTTCTCTTCCCTGCAACCTCTATCTCACAGAAGAGACGTTGCGAGCTTGTCTCTGATGTATCGTTATTTTCATGGAAAGTGTTCGACTGAGCTTCAGTCTATGGTCCCCCCATGCAAAACTTTCACAAGAAACACTCGTCTAGCTGAAAACACTATCAATAATTTCCCCCACTCTTTATCTGTGCCTAAACCTAAATGTAGATTCCATGAACAAAGTTTCTTTCTTAGAACTGCACGCCTGTGGAATTGTCTTCCGTTTTCCTGCTTTCCGACTGACTACAATATGGTTGTGTTCAAGTCTAACGTAAATAGGTTCTTGATGAGCCGTTCCATATAAGTTAACAAATTTACCGAATTTTCATTACTAATGATTACTATATTTTCCAGTTTCTGCTTTACACTCTTTAACCCTTATCCTTGAGTGGCCTCTTGGCCTTCATAATGTGGGGATGCCTGTGTAAAAAAAAATAAATAAATAAAATAAAATAGGCAGAAGTTTCTCAAGAGCTCTTTCGGCTATAATCTCATCAGGAGAAAATCGATAGCGTAAAAAATAATATTATATCGAAAGTTTAAAGAGTTCTAATGGCGAACTATTGAATGTGCCAAAAGTGCGGAGACAACTAAAATTAAGTGTATTAACGTTTAAAAACGATTAAAATATTGGCACAACGAGGGGGAAGCGGGAGAAAAGATTCAAAGTTCCCCAAAGAGAAACAATGCGTTTGCTGTTTCCTTTTGCCGGCATAAAGAAGGTTTACGCATTGCAATAGACAGACCCCAAAATCTTTAAATGGTTTCTGGAGTCCGCTCTATGTAGCACCTCGAACCATCCTATCTTATATCTATCGGCACAGCACGGGTTGTCAACCAAATACTGGCCAATAGCAGAGTCCAAGGCTGCAGAAGGAGGGAGACTACCAGAACCCATCCTCCCTTGTCTGATCTTTGATGGAACATGCTGGTTTATACGAGTCAAAAGATGCAAGGATGTTCGCCCAACATAACCAATATCGCACTGGCATTTGAATTGATACACAATATTGCTATTTTGGATGTAAGGCAAACTATCCTTGTGAAAAGACGGAAAAGCAGGTCTCGTAGTATATACCAAACGCAAGGACACAGAATAAAAGCAGTCGTAAATACTTCTGCGAATCTGTTTGGAAAGTCTGTTACTCTTTTCCCCAATCCACGGTAATTTTAAATAAACCGGGCATTTCAAAGGTCCAGACTTTTTAGGGGATTTAAAATCCGCAACCTTTTTGAAAATACAGTCATCAATAAGATCAACTGATAACCATTATTGATGAATATTTCCCTGACCTTATCGAGTTCGGCGTCTAATCTGTTAGGCGAACAAATCATGAGGGCTCTATGTACCAAAGTATTAAGCCGACCTTACGTGATTTTGGTACAAAAGACAACCAGTTCACATATAGGCCAGTAAATGTCAGCTTCCTATAAATTGCAGTGAGAAAGCCCCCCCCCTTGAACGTTCGACAAGAACATCCAAGAAGGGAAGCAAATTGTCCTTCTTACTTTCCATAGTGAACTTTAGAGCCTCATGCAAAGAATTCAATCTATCAAAAAATATTGACGCTTCACCTTGCGATGGAAAAATAGCAAAAGTGTCGTCAACATATCTGAAATATGTAGTGGGTTTTGTTATAGAGTTGAACAGAACGGATTCATAGTATCCGACAAAAATATCCGCTAAAGTTGGGGCCAACGGACTCCCCATTGAAACCCCGTCGACCTGACAGTACATAATATCACAAAAACTAAACTCCACAAATTTTGTACACATTAAAACGAGTTCAATAAGAATCTCTTTAGAAAACCGTGGAACAGTCAGGCGACCATCATAGAGCGCGTCGGTACATATATGTATAGTCTCATCCAACGGTATGTTGGTAAAGAGACTAGAGACATCAAATGAGCACATAAAAGATGTCTCTGCATTTGAATCCAACCCACATAAACAATTAACAAACCGAAAAGAATCAGGGATGCAGTGTGTGATATATAAATTGCACACAGGTTGCAGAATTTCCACAAGCCACTGAGCCAAAGAATGTTGTGCCGAACCAACCATTGATAAAATAGGTCTCAGTGGAACACCTTGCTTATGGATTTTGGGGAGACCATACATTCTGGGACGTTGTGACCCAGAGGGTCTAATCCTGTCATAGACGTCCTTGCAAAAAACATTCTTTTTAAATAATGTAAGTAGACGCCTTTGCATTTGGGCCTCGTTCTTGCAAGTATTATCCGTCAACTCGACAGGGCCGAGTTCACGGAATTTCGAAACATCGTTGAGAATAACTGCCATTTTCTCAACGTAGTCTGATTCGTCCAAAATCACCACTCCTGCATCTTTGTCTGGTTTGCACATATAAATATTGTCATTGGACTTTAACGCTTTCATAGTTTTAAATTGCGTTATGTTCCAGACAAAGTCGCTATGATCAACAGGTGTGTTACTGTATCGGTAAGCTAAAGCAATTAAACTAGATTTCATCCCAGAAATTTTTTCTGGGGAAATTGGAACATTATGTCTAAGTTGGGAGAACAAAACTTCAAAGGCAGAAAGTGTTCTCTCTTTATTTATACTAGTTGGGGGAATACAATATATATATATATATATATATATATATATATATATAATATATATATAAATGCGCGCATGAAAAGTAATATTCTTAAGATTTTATTAAGCCTGGAAAAGTAAAGGACAAGAAATTCAACCTGGAAAAGTAAAGAACAAGATATTCTAGTAAAGTAAAAAATAAGAATTTTTTAGACTTAAAATATTGCAGCTAAAAATAAAATTTGAATATTGATAAATATTTTATTTATTATTTGCATATGTTGTTATTTATTGTTGAGTTAGAAAGGGTGTCAGTCGCTGGATTGAACTTATTTCCCCCCTATTATTTGCATATATTTATGTAGTGAAAATTGTTTGAATAAAATTAATTCATTAGTTAGTTAGTTAGTAGATGGAATTAATAATTTTATAATTTACATAAAAATTAATAATTTTATTATATCATAATTAGGATCATTTAATTCTTTCTAACTCAACAATAAACAACAACATATGCAAATAATAAATAAAATATTTATCAATATTCAAATTTTATTTTTAGCTGCAATATTTTAAGTCTAAAAAATTCTTATTTTTTACTTTACTAGAATATCTTGTTCTTTACTTTTCCAGGTTGAATTTCTTGTCCTTTACTTTTCCAGGTTTAATAAAATCTTAAGAATATTACTTTTCATGCACGCATTTTTCCATATAATCCATGATTTTTCCAGGCATTGCTATTGTATTAATATATAAATTTATAATATTTATTAATGATTGTCCCAAAAAATTAGCTCTCAAACACACATTTATGCAATATTTATCATTCAATCACAGTAGTTCCGAGCCAGGGTCTCTACCGAGACTGCGGTTCATGAATTCATGATCTGTATAGAGCGTAAACTAACAAAAAAGAAGATGGCGCTCGGTGTCTTTTTAGATATCGTTGGAGCTTTTGACAACATACCCTTCAGTAGTATGTTCAAGTCGCTATGAGAACTCAATGTGCCACCAGTACTCATCCGATGGATTGAGTATATGGTGAGGCACAGAACAGTTCAAGTAGAACTACTGAGGGCAACTGTTAAAAGGGAAGTAGTTAAATGAAACCCCCAAAGTGGGATTTTATCACCTTTACTATGGAACTGTATGCTGAATCCTCTTTTAAAGGAGTTTAAAAATAGGAATATTTATGCCAAGGCTGCTGCTGATGACATCGCAGTGCTGGTCGCGGGTTCAAAAGCATCATTGGTCAGACGCATTGCCAAAATGGGACTACATTTTTCATCAAATGTGATGACGAAAAATTTGAGTTCACTCAAAGAATATGTATATCATAGAATTCACTAATATTTTTAATCGATAAATTCACCATTTTTTGCTATAAAATCATAAGGAGAGTTAAAAAAAATTAGTTATTAAAAAAAAGTTCGGTTTTTTAATTATAAAAAAAAAACGATACACGGGATTGAACCTAAAGTCTTTCCACCAACCCCCGGTACTCTAACCGTTACGCTAACATGTCATATTGGCAAAACCGCAGTAAAAAATATTTATATACAAAAAAAGTTATGCAAAATAAAAAAAAAAAGCGTTAGTCACTTATGTACTTACTCTCCTGTTTGTGAACCCACATATTTTGTTGTAACTTTTTTTCTACTGAACCAATTTTCGAAAAAAAATTTTCAAAATGTAGCTAATGAGGTGTTCTATCCAACTATATAACCTGTTTGAAATTTGGTTCCGAACGGAATTAGTGGTGGGGGTTTGAATGTGTCTCGATTCATTCAATTTCGGACAAGCATATATTCAACCACGGTAGTGGTTGAATGAATATATATATATAATTCAACCACTACCGTGGTTGAATGATATATTGAAAAATTTTGAAAACTTCAAGTGTCAGGAAAATGATAAAATCATTTTTATGTTCTTTTGTTGCTGTTGTACGTCCAATATTTCGCTAAAAATAGCCTCATCAGGGTCAGTCCGTAGTTTTTTGTCCGTAGTATCAGTCAGTCCGTAGTTTTTTGAGTTTTTTTGTTTTTTTTTTTGTTTCTTCATTTTGTTGTTATAGAGGAAGTAAGCCCTGGAGAAGAAATTTAAAAGTACGAGCTGTACATTTTTGATGTGTGCGTTCGCTCCAGTTTCGAGCAGGAATATGAAATAAGAAAATAGTTGCACACTATTTGAAAACACTTATTTTGAATAGAAATTGGAAAATTTTGAAAACTTGTAGTGTCTTACTTCCTCTATAACAACAAAATGAAAAAACGAAACAAAAAAAACTATGGACTGACTATTTTCTGAAACGCATAGTTTTTTTTGTTTTTTTGTCAATTGATCTTGTGTGTTGGCTCTGATACCATACTGGAACGCAGTATTCTGCAGCACTGTAGCAGGTTGCGACTGCTGTTGTTCTGAGGACTCTTTGGGAAGCGCTCCATCTCATTCTGGCTACTTTCTTTAAGAGGTTGTTTCTTTTGGTAATCTTATATGCACATCCCTAAGGTGCATCTTATAGGATAGCATTCTATCAAAGGTGATTCTCAGGTACTTAGAGAATTGATCAGGGGGAGGGCTGCTTCACCAGCTTTAACCTGGAAGGTTCATTTTTGCCTAATGATTGTTGAAATGGAAGACCGATGTAATCAGGTTCCCGTAGGTACATATACGTTACCACCTGTACTAAGGAGACTCTTTCTCTCTCCACGGATGAAGGTGGTGCACTTAAATATTTTGAATCCCGTCTACTCTGTAATAGTAAGCTATCCTTTGTATTTTTCTACCACTGAAATGGATATTCACCTCTTGTTAGTAGTGCTAAAGTTACATAATGATCAAGTTCTTTTTGTGTACTTATGAATAAGTGATTTACTCCTTTTGAGTTTAGATTATGCTTCTTGTATTTTGTTGTACTTGCAGCTGCAGTTTCTAAGTTTAACTCAGCTTCTACTGTTACATATATTGAATGGCTTATGATCGTCTTGGTTGTATAAACGGACAGTTATTTTTAAATGAATAGAGACACTTATTGTTTATAATACAGATTTGGTTTATTCAAAATTTACACTTCAAAAGTAACAGTGATGATCGCGGTGTAGGTTAGGGCGAAGGTGGGTCGCAGAGCTCTGTGTCAACCTGTAATTTTGCTTGTATCTGTTCGCTCTTTCTCTCTGCTCTTTTTATTTATATCACTTTGACCTGTTGACCTTTTTCTTGCCAGCTTGTTTATTGTTTGCAACTCTCTGGGTTCTAGTTCCTGTTGATTGACTTGTCAACCTTATTTCCGCTAGCATTTGTTTATTGCACTTTTTTGCTGTTTTGGTCTGGCCCATTTAATATCGGTTAGCTTTCTTGGCTGATTGACGTCAGGTCGTTTTAAATCCCTGGATTTCCCATTGTTCTTTTGTTTGACTCGATACAGCTTCATAACACTATTATAGGTAACCTTTCCTGGGATTGATAATTGTTCTTTGATCGCTCAGACCTCTCCCTAACGCTACCTGCTCTAGGTTTGGATTTGTTACTGTAGACTTATTTGAAGCTAATTCATCAAACAGGCTTGAAAGGGATACAGTTTTGCTTTCACTTTGATCTTCTTGACCTTCAGAAGAGCTTGAAATAGTGTATCCTGGTCCTGCTTCATTATCATCAGTAGAAGATGTAGAATCCAATTCTTAATGGTGTTTTGCATGTCATTTTTTTTATTTAAATTTGAATCTTGGATTCTAGAAAAGTAGACATGCACATGCTTTTATTATTTAGATAGGATAAAAATCTTGTTTATATTGATTCACTAATTTGTTCGACAATTGTAAAAAGCATTCCACTAAAGTAAAAAATATCAGAATTAGATTAGACAGCTTTTGACAAAAATAACCTCAAAACTAAAATTATAGATATTATTGATATGGTTGAAGTTCTGCTATTTGTTTCTTTGCTGATTTCTTTAAATGGACTCAGTAACTGGACAATTTTTTCAGCATATCTTTATTGGTAAGTTGTTAAGGTAGGAATATTATGATTACATACGTTACAAGAGATTTTCGATGTTCTAAATTACTTTTTGGCATATAATACGTGTGTTAACATCTTAAATGAGTTTATATTTTTCCAAGTAAAGCTGATCCTGTATTTCAGTTAATTTGCTGTTTGCTAATGGAGAACGATTAAAGTGAGAGACTATGTTTCTGTTGTAATGATTGTCTTAACAGCCTGTTGGGAAAATAATGAGTTATTTATTGAGAGCTACAATGTATGTATGAAGCATGACAGTGATTCTGAACCGCATTCTCTGACACCAGCAACCATATTTGATCCTGAATCTCGCAGACAAAGAAAAATTATTGGAGATTTTATACTCATTGTGCAGTTCTTTATTTATTCTTGCACCTGTGTGTTTAGCAGGGAATGGAACAACTCTAAGCACAGTTCTGCACTGTTTAAAGTCATTTGAAAGCCAATGATCTGTTTAACTTAGAAAGGGAGCATTATTTGTAGCAGATATCCAAATGTCTGCAGTCAAAGAAATACTAATTTCATCAAGAGATGATTGAAATTTTGTTTTTACTTTTGTAAATGTATCTGAAATTATTCTTTTCGGTGAAGTACTTTTTGGATAGAATACTGTAATTTGGACAATTTTTTTCCGATACGCCTATTAAATCCAATGTCATATGTTACAGAATATGGTTTCATATCAATAGCAATAATTTCTCCTATTAGATAATGGATCACTTGTGTCCAGTGTGATATCTAATTAGTAATTTATCCCAATTAAATATGAATTATCTCAACCAGAACAATAAAAATATATATGTAACGGTAGCACAGATTACAAAAATGAGAAACAAGGGTATGACAGATGAAGAATGATTTATTTTCGGTTCACACGTCATTGCAATTTACCATACAATTTCTCAATGTGAAAATTGAAAGATAAAGTAACAATTTTCTTTGAGAATGATTTAAAGTACAAAATAATAATGTAAATTCGATAAGAAGCTAAAGGAGAGAAAATTTCCATATTTAAGTAAATTAGGTACACAAATATATAATATATATATATATATATATATATATATATATATATATATATATATATATATGTATGTATATATGTGTGTGTGTGTGTGTAAATAAAAAATAAATAAAATAAAATGAATCTATAAGCAAAAAGTAAAAAAGTAAATAAATCAATAAATGGAAATAATTGTTTTAAAAAGTAAAAATAAAATAAAGTGCTAATAAATTAACAAAGTAAAATATAATATAAAACCCATCACTATTAATTTGACTTTCTTTTCTGTGTGGTAGTTCCAACTCCTCTTCCTGTTCCATCACCATGGTGGTTTCTCTCTTTTAAAACACTCATCGTTTTTTTTTTACACTTTTTTTTGACAAAGGGATATTATCCCGAAATATCAAAGACACCAACCATCCCGATCCCCCAAAACAGTAAGTCCCCATTTACTGATTTTATATCTGATGTTATATACAACTTTGAAAAATAAATAGACATACAGTATTTCACTATTCTATGAGATTTCCACCTACTTGTCTATTTTTGTTCATTTTCCACAGCACTTCTCACACCGGTGACCCACATTGTGATAGCCTTCTGATACACTGATATTTTATTTACCAATAATGCTTCAAGCAAACTACCTTTCCCTTTTAATAAATAAGTCATTTTCGTATATTCCATCCTGGGAAACGCCGGAACACGGGTTCTGTCTTTTTGTTTTATCTTACTTCAGTCGAAATTCTCAGAAAGCAAGGGACCCACAAACTTGGGGCTAACACTTGAGTTAGTGTACAATATTTTGGGCCTTAAGTGTGTAAATATATAATGCTTATAGTGATATTAAGCCAATTTAATCATAAAATGTGATAGTTATTAAATAAGATTAAGAGCATCCGGCTACCAACGAAACCTACTGAGTCTCAAATGACACCCCCTCCATTGCTTAGATAAGAACTAAAAACAGAACTTAATGGCTGTTCTCAAACAACTCCCTTTCTTATAAACCGAATATGGAAAGGTTTGGGTTTGGAAAAAGAAAACATCTTTTTTTTTTCTTCTTCAGCTTTCTTGTAACGTTTTCCTGCTTTCCTTTTGGGTTAGGTACATAGAAATCTGATCTGGTAAGACTACGTAACTACTGTATGTTGGGAAATTTGTGCTTCTGCCCAAGTCACAATGGAATAGGGAAGGGATCGTGGCTTCTCTTGTAAACACATCGGCTGCAGTTTTCTCTCCAACAAAACTCAGCATATAAAAAAACAGTGTATATATCTAATAATAATCTATTACTGATGGAATCTGAAATTATACTAGTATTTTTATTATTAATGTTATCTGCTTGTTTGTAACCGAAAATACATTATTACTATATCATATTCCATGCTCAATTCATAATAATGCCCGATCTTTCAATGCTTAATATAAGGACGGATAGTGTAGTATATGTTATGTTGCCATAAAACATTGTGAAAATAACCATCAAGATGAGAACAATAGTTCGAATAACCTAAATAATACTACATAGTATATGTTTGTTCATCATGTATACTAGTAAAGTAGTAAAGATATGCAACGGGGGGGGGGACATATTTCAGCTAGTGATAATGTTTCGTTTTTATTTTTCACTTTTGGAGTTTTCAATTAGACTATAACTATAATCTTTAAAAAAAAGGACAATTCTTACATATCTTGGCATTCTTTCACTAAACTAAAGACTTTTATTATAATGATTCATTTAAAATTCTTACTCCAGTCGTTGATAGTTATTTCTTACTGGTAACAACTAATGACTTTCGGGTCTGAGTCACACAGACTCGAATACTCTCCATCCCACTTCATTATTATTGTAACATGTTCTTGTGTAATCCGTTACTAATGATTTCCTTGGAATCTGAATGACAATAATTCTCCTCAATATTCCAATTATCATTATTATTATTTGCACTCACTAACAGTTCTCACACCGACCATCATCAGAGATTACTCTATGACAACAACCGGTGGTGTTCCCTGGAGTCTGGGTGATAACAAGTTTCCCTAAATTTCCAGTACTCTCTACTTTTTTCAATAACTTTGCAAATGAATTTGCATTATCATAACAACCGCTTACCATTAACTTCTCGCTGGCAAATAACCATTGGTCTTCACAGAAATTTTCCTCGCAATAAGCCTCCCCAGTCATCTTTGCACTCATCTAGTGGACGTCTGATTAGTGCTTTGTCTCCTTGATCTTTCCATCCTCCATGACTCTCCTTGAGTCATGACAGTACATTTTTTTTAGGGGTTAGTTAACTTACAATTTTTCAATTCCAAATTTTTTTTCTTTTTGGGTTCTCTTTTTGCTTGACTTCTGTTGTCAGCATTTGTAGTTCATGTGGATTAGTTTCTGCGTTGGAGGATTTTCTTTTAAATTTCTTTTAGCTGTTTTCAGCATTACTGTCTATTCATGCATTCATTCATCCATCTCATGAGTTTTCATACAACTCATTATTAGCAACTGATCACTGAGAATAAAATATAGTGTTTTCTGGACTTTAAGTGACAACAAGTCTCAAGTTTCCAGCACTCTCCTACTCTTTGGATAACCATTGTAAGTTAATTTTCTTAATTGCAACAACCATTTGCCACTGTATTATCGCTGGTATTGATTGTTGTTTTACTCTGAAATCTGAGTGGCAATGCTCTCCATGCCATTCCAGTGGAAATCTGGTTGGTATTTCCTTTCTTTGTTTATTTTTTTCAACCTCCTTATTTAATTCAAGCAAAAAATTTCCTAATAGATTATCCATTCATGGACTAGCAGCCAATCAAAACTCAGAGAATGGACATGCCTATTTGAATATAATCTAACACTCCAGCCTTTTGACAAGCAACTTTAAGTATTGTTTTAAGTTTGTAGCTCGACTGGTCAGACAGTTGAGCACTGACTACTAAATTCAATATTAATTAATTGCATAATATAAATAGGGATGAAGACAGAGAGACGTAAATGGATACTCACGATGGGATTACTATTATGTTATGGATTGATAATTGGATTATGATAATAATAATTGGATTGATAATGGGATTATTATTATGTTATGGATTGATAATTCGTATTATTTGGATTATTTAAACTACTGTTCTCATCTTAAATGTTATTCGTACAACGTTTCCATCGATGTAACCACCAACTTTCTTCGGGTGCATTGTGGCGTAATCGATAAAATACTTGATAAAATTGTAAGTTACACTCTTCTGGAGGTCGATGGTTTAATCTTCAGTGCGGGCTACACTAAAAATACAATTGCAAATTATTTAGGACTTCTACCCAGTCATGGCTGACAAAACAAGAACCATCTACTACTGTGGGTTAAATAAAGAGTTCCATTCGAAATTCTTTGTAGATTCCTGAGTTTGACAAAAAGATTTCCGAGTTCAACAAAATACACCTGAAGAAGATCGGAGGTTCCATCGACTGAAATGTTGTGCAAATAACAGTCAAGATGAGAACAGTAGTCCAAATAATCCAAATGACAGGGATGATCATTGTTTTCAAACTGGTAAAAACTATGAGTGACCATTCTTTTAATAAGCACATCTACACCAGCAGAAGTGGTCTAACGATTGTTGTCAGCAAACTGAATTTAGTATAGAGTGTTCATTTTCCAACTTTCTTTCATATCCTTTGTAGAGATATAAATCAATATTCCATCTCTAGTTATGAATGAGTAGTTGGGTAGCCTGGACTCTAAAGTCTTGATAGAGGAACTAGTCTAGGAAAAAGAAAAATATTAAATACCAACAGTCATTCTCAGTATATCCTGGAATTGTTTCCGATTGACCTTGTTTTATCCTTGCCTCAGTATTTAAACAATGTCAGATTAGTAGATGTGAGGTTGAATGTTACAATATTTGTCGTATAATGGGGTATGATTCCGCACAGTCGGGAGATTCTATTAATTAACGATGCTGCTGGGAACTGACGAATCGAATTAATTCATGTTCTGCTACCAACTAATCGGAAACCAGAATTGCTCCATAAATATTAAACCTTTTTGTACCAATTTCACATAGGTTTTTTTTTTTCGTCTCGACATGGAAGAAGCTTTTGCTCTGTGGATTCCAACACGAGAACTGTCTACTGCAAACCAGTCTACTGCCGGGACTTGTGTAGAACAACGACCCATCGGAAACTGTTCTGTTTACTGCAAACCAGTCACGTCTCAGGACTTGTGTAGAACAACGAACCATCGGAAACTGTTCTGTTTACTGCAAACCAGTCACCTCTCAGGACTTGTGTAGAACAACGAACCATCGGAAACTGTTCTCAAACTAAAGATGGTTTACACTTCTAGATTGAATATTATGCAACGGTTGCTTCACTATAAACTCGTTGCATATGTGTTCTTTCAGATGGTATCTATTGTCTCCCAACCCATTTAGTTATGCTTTTATTATCGCTTAAGTTTGAATTCATGTTTTCAAGCATGACATAAATCATAAATCCATAGCGTCACGTCCAAATATTATTTTGTTATGGTAATGTTTAAAGCTCTATTTATAAGAAATTCCAAATAGTTTAGTTGGTAGACTGAAGATCTTAAGGTTTTTATTTCGATTTCCGGTCATGTTACTTTTTTTTGTGGGAGATTTATTATCTATATATTAATAGGATAGCGCGTGTATTATTTATTTTGTGTGTCACGCTTACACCTGAATGATTGCCATTTAATTGTTATGGACTTCCATTTCTTGTAATAAATAATTTTACCAAGAATTCTTCAGAAGTTTGGTTTTGGTTTCAACTATAGCTGGTGACACTTAAGTCATCTATTTTTTTATAAATAATTTTATCAAGAATTCTTTATAAGTTTTGGTTTCGGTTTCGATTCAAGCTGATGCACTCAAATCATGTGGATATATTTTTTATTTTTGAAGTCGCAACTTTATAATATAGAAAAATCGATAGAACATTAACTCTAATAATATATACAAAATCTTCAAAAATTAAAATATCATATTTAAGCGTACTTTATGACCAGGCTAGCTTAGATAAATATTTTGCAGTTTTAACAAATGAGCTACAATAATATCAGAGCGTCTCCATTTACACTGACCATCTACAGAATGTCAACATCAATATATTACATACTAGCAATACCCACTAACCGGCGTTGCCCGATGGAAGTGTGTCTCCCCCTCCTCGAAAAAAGTAAAGTACGGTGGTTGCTGCTGTCGTCGTTGTTGTTGCTGCTGCTGCTGCTGCTGCCCACAGATAAAAAAAAGAAAAGAGAAACCATCCATTTAGTTGTTGAAGCTGTGGTAATGTTGACTGATTACTTATCGGCCTCCACGTCTAAAAATAGTTTGTCTCAAAGTTTTATTAAGAAGTAGAAATTTATTTAAGAACGAAAACATGGAATCCTATCCTAAGGAAATGAAACGATACTTCTTTATTATTTCTTTCATTAATTACGGAAATACTTGGTTGCAATTATGTCATTTATCGCCGTAAGGAAAACAATCAATAAATAAAAAATAAAAATAATCCTGAAACAAACAAAAAAGAAAACACCTCAAAACCAAATGAAGGTTTTTCTTTTCATTTCGATGATAAAATAAAAAGGAATATAAAACAAATAAAAAGGGGAAAAAAGCGAATAAAACTGTCAATTCGATAATAGAAAAAACTGAGAAAAATATGCGAAAAGTTATGTATTTATTGCAAAAAACGCATGGAAAAATATTTTAAAAAGAGAGATAAAAACAGGAAAATAAAGAAGAAAAATCACATAAATAACTCTGTGTAAATGTTAAAACTTTTTAAAAAAAACAAAAAAACGATCGGTTGCATGGGCACGAACGTTCAACCTATAGGTTACGACGCAGACCCTTTTATCTATTATCGTTGTTTTCAATAACGAAAATAAGCAAACACATTATAAATAATGAAACCTCCTTCCCCCCACAAGAAAGAAACGAAAACTCTTTTACTAAGAGATTCGGCGGACGTTTATATAATGCCCCTACCCTCTGTCAATTCTACAATATACATTTTTTTAATGTTTAACGTTAAACTCATTGATTAAAAACTTAACTTTCAGAAGAAAAATATGAACAAAAAAGATATTTCTTATGAATTTTATCGTCGGGGATCAGTTTTCAATTATAACGTTCTAAGAGGAAGGGGGGTCAATTTCATAGACGTACGCCAGAGATTCGTTCATATTTTCATCTCATCAGTTTTTTTAATTAAATCAAATGATTAAAGGAAGAAAGTTTGGATGATTTAGAACGAAACGGCGGAATTTTCATTAGATTTAAACATCACTAGAGGTAGCTTCGCTAACTTATCTATATGGAAGTCATGACTTTATAAATGCGTGGCGATCGAGCAGCCATATTGATTACGAGTTGATGTGTTCGTTTTTTGTATGATCTGGAATAATAGAATTTCAAGGTAGCAGCCAATTAGAATAGGAGGAATGTTACTGGGGAGAAATCTCTATCTTCGAATAGTGAAGTGTAATGGTAGTTGTATGTGTATGAATGTTTAATTCAGTTATAGTTGTAATGGTTACATAATTACCCGGTCTTGTCTGGGAGAGTAGGATAACTTGTCAGGTAGAGGAGAAAATACGAACTACTTTGTCTATAGATCTGGGTAACAGTGATAATGCCTCTCCTAGAATGTAATATTGGATTTAATTATAACGAATAAGTGTGTATAAAACGACGGAGTAAAGTTACATAAGATGGGGGTTGTAGGTTAATACATAATAAATTTGTATGTTAATGAAAACCTACGGCAATTTGGTGTAGAGGGGAATTTCTGCAATCAAAATATTATATACAGGATGAATGAGTCCCCAGTGGTATTTCCACAGGTCCCGCTAGTTTACTATTAAAGCAATATTCTCTATTTCTAGAAGAGTTAAGTTTTCTGATGTTTCAAAAGCAAACAAATTCCGCAGTGTATTTATTAAGTAAAAAAAAATTGTGACTGATGGACAGACAGGCAAACTCTCTTTTTATATAAGATATTTTTAGGTGAGATCTATTGTTAGAGTTGATAAGATTTGACAGATCGTGTTTTCTCGATTAAGCAAAAGTCAAATTGACTTCTTCACATTTAGATCTGAAAAAAAAAGTTTTTTGATTTGGGTCACAAAATTGCTGAGCCGACACAATCAAGTGAATACTTTTTTTTTTTTTTTTTTTGTAGCATTGGGTATAATTGAATCTAAAATGTGAACTAAAGGCTTCCTAGTGGCTCTCAGAAACTGTGATATCTTACCCTGGCAAGAGTGGATGTCCGTAGGGAGAAGAGACGAAAGGCAGTTGGCCAAAAGAAGAGAGGGGGCGCCTGGCTTGTTGATAGAAATAGGAGTGAGTGGTGCGGTGAAGTGGAGTACTAATAACCTCCTTTGCTTATCTTTAACTCTGAATGGTCTTATTGTTAGGAAATATTCACTTAACTTCCTCTTCTTTCTGTCTATAAGTAGTCATACAGTAAGTGTCTTCTTCCTCTTCCCTCATCCATTTTCATCTGATGCAGAAGGGGAGGAGGGATAAAAGTAAAAGGAACCCGAAGAACTTCCTTTAGATATTTCTTTTAGCACAAATTTGGAATTTTAAATTAAAAAGATTTTCCAGTTCTCTTTTTAAGCTAATTTTTAACATGAAATATTTATTCATGTTGTTATGCAGTAGAGAATAAAAGTACGCGAGGAGGGGCTAGGCATATCGCAGAGTCTCTGATTGGTCAAACTACATTTCGGGCCAACAATTTAGCAACATATGTAAATAAGGTACAGCATTCTTATGGACATGTTAATGTTTTTAATACATTTCATAAAATAGCAAAGAAAATGTTAATGTTTTAGTAGTGTTTTATATAGTAGCAAAGAACAAGACTTTAGACTGTTCATTGAAAATAGGCTCATATGATTTTGTTAATTGTTGCTTTTTTAAATAGTATGAAATATGGTGCTCGGTAAAAAATGGCACCGGTAAAAAAAAACCGGGAAAATGGCAAAATTGAATAACTAGGTAAAAATGGCACTTTGATAACAAAAAATGAGGACTGTTCAATAAATGGGAGCTAAGCTCCTATTCCCCTAGTTTAAAATAGGGATAAGTCCCTTAGCTTGAGTTTGGAAAAAAATCGGTTTGGTTAGGCTCAAATTGTGTAGAAGCACCTAAAAGTAAATTATAATATTTTATTTAATAATTATTTTATGTTAAATATTTATGTGTAATAATCTGAAAAAAAAAAAAGCCTAAATAAAATCTTACCGCTGCCATATTTACCTTAATTCAATTTAATTTATTGAGTCTTGAAAATAGAAACTTAATTCAATGATTTATCACTGGCGGCCACTGTTTTTTTTTTATTTTCTTGCACCAAAAAGATTTTTACTTAAGAAAAAAATGTTATACTGCAGAAAATTGGCAAAATTGGTTCACAAATTACAAATGTCGAGAGTGACATGGGAATAAGAAAAAAATGGCCGACACGATACGGTTATATGTTTGGAGTTTCGATAATGACTTAAAAAAAATTACAGATAGAAATTCACCCACTAAATGTTATGATAACGTTTATTGGGTAGGTTTCTTTCAATATTTCGTTTTATTTTTATTTTTAAGCTATGAATGAGCATCTAAGTTAAGGATGGCTTCCGAAATAATCTGAAGAACCTGAAGAGAGGGGCTTCTTTACTATTTTGTACTTTCACCTAACAATTTAATATTTAATAAATAAACTTGGGATGGGAAATTGATACTCTCGCTGGAATTTATATTACTAATAAAATTTAATATCAGGGACTGAATCTGATCAAACAATGTTTGCTGCTAACTTTGAATCGGGTATTCTTCTGGCTTACGAATATTTATGAAATTATCAGTGCTTCTGTTTTCCCCAATTCGCAATTATAACTTTTTTATTGTTTAAGAAAATTAGTTATTAGGTTGGTAAAAATAATGTCTTTTTTTGAGGTTCAACTTCAAAAGATCATAACTCCTTTCACAATAAACTTTATTAATCGAAATAAGAATCGTTAGAATCGACACATTTTTGCCAACGAGAAACAAGTTTATTTATCCCATTAGCATAGGAATCCGGAGTTCTGGAAGCGATAGAGTAATTGAAGGCTGATTCGGCGTCATCTCGGCTTTTGAAGCATTTTTCACAGAGGAAGTTGTCGAGATGCTTAAAAAAGTGATAATTGGTAGGCGAGAGGTCCGGTGAATATATATTCATTCAGCTTCTGCAGGGTCTGTTAAGCAACATGTGAGCGAGCGTTGTCATGGAGGAGAATTGGATCCTTTATATTGACCAATCTCAGGCACATACGTTGGAGCTTCTAATGCATTTCATCAATTTGTCAGCAGTACTTAATTCTCCACCATAATCTTTTCGCCCAGATTCAAGAAGCTGCGATGGATGAGACCGGCCGCAGACCACCAAACAGTCACCATAAACTTTTTTTTGGTGCAATTTCGGCTTTTAAATTTAATTTTTTATTTTCGTTTTTCAAGATTATATTAAAAATATGTTACGCTGAAGATTACACGTTTATTCAAGCAAGGAAAATATAAGAATCTTGTAAAAATTACGCTAAAAATGTTTTATGTGAAAATATTAAACAATGCTTAATTCAATGATAATATCGCTAGTTCGATAAATTAATTTTTCTTTGAGTTATATCGATTTCGTTCATACGGATCTAAGGGGCTTTAATCGTAATGTTCCTGCGAAAATTATTACAATTTATGATGCTTTATTTTCATAAAAAAAAAATAATAATAATAAATTCATTTTTTTTTACTACTGAAAACTATAACTTTAGTAAAGGTATTTTTGTTTAAACAAAATAATACATTTTCACTAAGATTTAAATACAAACAATCAGTACATTATATTCGGTGATCATTATTTGATAAATACTGAAAATTTCATTAAAATTGGTTAATTTCTTGAATTTTGGTGATTTTTTTTTTAAGTAGAGGGGGGTCACAATGTTTATACATTTTGAGCATCGGCATTCATTTTGCACGTACCTACATAAAATCTTTATAAAAATGCTAATTAGTGTGGTCGACGTCTAATTGTCCCTCCACCGAATCGGCGACGCCATTGAATCAGAGGAGCCGAAATAGTTGAGCCGAAGCGGCTATGCTGAAACGTCCCATTCACATATTAGCTTATCTCACTTGTTCTTGCCGAATCCTAGGAAAAAAGTTACAAATTAATTGGCTTATCTAACCCTGAGAAACATTTTACAGAACCCTAGGATTCTGAGGAATCTTGGTGTAGAAAAGTTACTTTACATCATTCAATTTATTGGGTTAATTAAGTTAAGTCAATGAGGCTGATGCTTGTTTAAGATTCTACTATTTTCAATTTTCCCCTCCTGATGAGATTTTAACAATAAGTATTACACATAAATTAATGCATATTCTCCAAATATGAGTTTCTTTGGAATATTTTTAAGGGTTTTAATATAGGCTCAAACTCCTGTTTAAATATTCAAATATTTCAGATTTGCATTAAATTTGATCCAAAAAATACCAATTAAACAAAATTCCCTTAATTTCAATTTCTTCTTTGAAGCCCCTTAAGTTTAAACCTTACATTTTAGATATTTTCTAGAATCAAAAAAAAAAAAAATGGAGTTTCATCAAAAGTAGAGTAAGGATTCTATATATAAGGTTTAGTATAATGCTATGTTGATTTTAATCTTGTTAAGATGACATAAAATTGATGCAAATCTGTTCTGTTCGAATTCATTTTACTCGTGCTGGGACGGATATTCAAGTTTGTATTTGTCGATATATGCGTGTCTTTTAGTTTATGAGCCTAATATAACTTTCACTCAGTGTGAACACTTACAAGTTATTCTACTGCAGAACTGTTGACCTTTGCAATTCAGGTCAGACTGAAATTGATGATTCGATGAAATGTCATTATCAACGCGAGAATAGAATCTTTTGAACTGCAGTATCGCAACAATGGCTGCTATCCAAAGTGCCAGAGTAGGCTACTTTTCGGTGGCAAACTCGTTTTGAAAGGTGAATTACTCTAATATCTCTCAACAAATATTTGTGTTATATATTTGTACCCTGCACCAGTAAGTAAAGAGTATATTAACTAGTATAAATTTCGGCAAGGGTTACATTTGTTATGTATTTTATTCTCGTTCTTGTCTGACTATGCGTTTCTAATTGCATATTTAACGGTCTATTGTCCTCCTCATATTCCTTAATATCTAATTACTTAACAGCCGATAACTCATCTAGTGTGTGTGTGTGTGTGTGTGTGTGTGTGTGTGTGTGTGTGTGTGTGTGTGTGTGTGTGTGTGTGAGAGAGAGAGAGAGAGAACATATAATACGCAAAACAAAAACATACCTGTCCGCTGTTGGCTGCCTCTGCCTTTTGGCTATTGCCTGGAGGATTTGTCCATCATCTTGGGTGGAGCCGGACCTGTTTAAAGAAAACGCTTCAAGACAGGGACCCAAGACGAATGGATGTTTTTAACATATATTTTATTCACTCCTCAGGCATCTCGTCACAGCAGAACTGGAGTGAATCTTGGCTTGTGGGTTTTTTATTTGAGACCGTCACCTCCTTCATGGAGGACCCTCTTAACTCATCTTGCTTGTTTGGCGTCCAGGCTCCAACTCACTAAATTTAACTCAGCTTATCCAAGCCATAACACCTGACACGTCCCGTCCGGTCTCCACTCGGATACTTCCGGTGCAATTCACTGGTCACAAAGTTTGACACATGTCAAAACATGTCACTATTCAAACCCCTGTTTTCCACTCATAGCTAGCTAGCTAGCTAGCTAGCTAGATAGATAGATAGATAGATAGATAGATAACCGACAAATGCTTCAACTCGGCTATTATCTAACACA